>NC_069500.1:496010522-496323022 GCF_027579735.1 Bombina bombina
CAATTTAATTTTAACACCAAGTTTGCTTTGTTCTCTTGGTATTCTTCTCTCAGGGCATTTTTACAGCTTTTCACCACTAGAGGGTGTTAGTTCATGTGTGTCATATAGATAACACTATGCTCAAGGATTGGCTAAAATGCAAGTATGTCAAAAGAACTGAAATAAGGGACAGTTTGCAGAGGCTTAGATACAAGATAATCAAAAAGGTAAAAAGTGTATTTATATAACTGTTGGTTATGCAAAACTAGGGAATGGGTAATAAATTATGCTTACCTGATAATTTTCTTTTCTTCTGACAGGGAGAGTCCACATCTGCATTCATTACTTTTGGGAATTCAGCACCTGGCCACCAGGAGGAGACAAAGACACCCCAGCCAAAGGCTTAAATACCTCCCCCACTTCCCTCATCCCCCAGTTATTCTGCCAAGGGAACAAGGAACAGTAGGAGAAATATCAGGGTGAAAAAAGGTGCCAGAAGAATAAAAAATGAAATAAAACGGCCGCCCCATATTAAACGTGGGCCGGGAGCTGTGGGCTCTCCCGTCAGAAGAAAAGAAAATTATCAGGTAAGCATCATTTAAGTTTTTCTTCTTAAACTGGGAGAGTCCACAGCTGCATTCATTACTTTTGGGAAAATACCCAAGCTATAAAGGACATTGAATGCAAAAAAAAGGGCGGGTAGGCGAGGTGGCCCATACGGAGGGCACTACATCATTACCCAAAAATCTCTCCAAAACTGAGCTCCTCATTTTCCCCCCTTCTTCCAAAATCTCCACCCCCAATATCTCTATAACTGTCAACAACTCCATCATTACCCCTACCCCACATGCCCGATGTCTCGGGGTCACATTTGACTCAGATCTTTCCTTCACTCCTCACATTCAGTCCTTGGCTACAGCCTGCCGCTTCCACCTTAAAAACATCTCTAAAATTAGACACTTCCTTACACAAGACACAACTAAGATTTTAATCCACTCTCTCATTCTTTCCCGCCTTGATTACTGCAACTCTGTCCTCTCTGGTCTCCCCACCTGCCGCCTAGCTCCTTTACAATCCATAATGAATGCCTCTGCCAGACTCATCTTCCTTACACGTCGCTCTTCATCTGCTGCGCCTCTCTGCCAATCCCTTCACTGGCTTCCTCTTGCCTCTAGGATCAAACAAAAAACTCTCACTCTTACATACAAAGCCCTCAACTGTACTGCTCCCCCCTACATCTCAGACCTTGTCTCCAGATACTCTCCCTCCCGTCCCCTTCGCTCTGCTCATGACCTCCTACTCTCCTCCTCTCTTGTCACCTCATCACACTCCCGTTTACAGGACTTCTCCAGACTGGCTCCCATCTTGTGGAACTCTCTGCCTCGCTTTACAAGACTCTCTTCTAGTTTTAAAAGCTTCAAGTGCTCCCTAAAGACTCTACTGTTCAGGGACGCATACAACCTACGCTAACCTTTCCTAATACCAGTTCCTCTCCTCCACTGCAATCCCCTGAACCCTCTTAGCATGTAAGCCTAAAAGTCCAGCTGTTTGTAGATCACCTTCTTAAGAGCTGACCAACAGTGCAACTCTTGGCAGGGCCCTCTACCCTATAATTGTTTTGCTGTACTCCCCCTTTGTTTATAGCGCTGCGGAATCTGTTGGCGCTCTACAAATAACCGATAATAATAAAATAATACCCAAACACCTGACAAAAAAACTGCTTCACCAGAAACAGAAGGATAAAACCTGAAAGGACCAAGTAACTGCCCATCAGTTAAAACCAGTAATGCATATACTAGAGACCGCTCAGAATCACTAGATTCCACTGAGCACAAAGCCTCCAAGGAGACAAGTCCCGCAGGCTCCAAGCCCACACTTAAACTTACCCCGACCCGAAGGAAGGGGACCTCCACATACCCCCTGAAGGGAATAAGAAGAAAAAGAAAAATAAGGAGGACTCAACAAAAGATCTAAAGACCAACAACTAGGGTAAAAGAACCCCAGCAGAACTCCAAGCGCAAACCAAGGTTGCAACAGGGCAAAAACGCGTAGAAAACGAACTCTAACGACCGAACAGAGAGAAGGGAGGAAAAAGCCCCTACCCCTATCTGAATGGAAGTCCAAGGGACCATGTAACGACCCAACCCTGGAGACCTAGAGGAACAAGGTAGACCCCATTCCTCACACAAAGTGCAATCCGCACTTCATGAAAAAGCGACCGAGTTATAAAAACCACCCCCGTAAACCGCCTAAAATTAGCACCATAAGTCTTATTGTTCTCCAGATGAAGCCACAAGCTTCCCTCTACAACAGAAGTTTAGCAGACACCAGTCGCTAACACTAGCCAACCAAAGCTAGGAACTGCACCAGGACTCCCACAGAGGAAAAATTCTGAAGAAATGCAGAAACCAACTCCCTCCCGGGAAAAAACAGGAAGTAGGAGAGCATCCAAAACAAGCAGAGAAAGGCTCCCTGCTGAGAAGAAAACAGTGTGCGCAAAACTTCACACCGAAGGAGGGATCACAAGATCTAGGCAAGATACACGGTCAAGGCTAAACTAAGCAGTCAGACCTCTGACCCCCTCTCCGAGGCAATGGACCCAGCACCAAAGTGACTGGCAATGTCCGAAAGCAGGGAAATAAACATTTCCCTGGACCACTAGATCCTCAGTAAGGAAAAAAGGGGGAAAACTAAACTGAACAGTACCAATGGGTAGAGCAAACTCCAAACATTAGCTAACAAGACTGGCATGCTAACCAATTAAGCTATGACAGAACATAGGACAGGCTCGAGTTCCAGAACCCAGACAGTTCCTTTCCCTACAAGAAGGGACACTCCCAGGCAAAATATACTACACTGAAACAACAGAGACGGCACAATACCAGAACCCAACCCTTTGTGACATCCTGCACGCAAGGCAGGGGGGATCCCACTGAATAGAGGAAGACCTCCAGGGCACTAGGTGGATACTGTGTAATGCCCCAATCTCCCTAAGGGAAGAAGAAATGTAAAATATAACCGCACACCCGCCCACAGGTATGGAGCGTGCGGCAGCAGACAGACGGCAAAGTCAATACCGACTGTAGAGGAACCATCCGGCTGCAACAGCAGTTGGCCCAGTAGAAAACAAACAGCCATCGAACACACATTTAAGGTGCAAATAGCTGCAACAGATTTCAACTGAAATTTCCCGCTTGCTAGGCAGTTAAACTAAAAATCAGGCTATTTCCAAGTCTCCAATAAGAGAAGACAAAACCACCTGAAGGAGCAAGGGGATGTCTCCGAACCGGCACAAATTAATCGCCCAGGACCCATCTAAGAGATCCGGTCAGATATCCAAGACAAGAACATGTGCAGAAAACCGGAAACCCGAGCCGGCCACAAGATATTAACCCCTGAGGAAACATAGGGATACCTTAGAGAACCTGTACCCTAGAAGATGCAATAACAGCCCCATCCAAAGGTCCTTGGACACTGGAAGTTCAATAAGCATCCCAGAGACAGAGAGCATAACTCCTAAAGGCTCGAGGAGCAACACCCTAAAGTCCAAATCCAAAGGAGCTAAAAATAATACTTTCAGGATCAACCCCCACAGCTCAAGGAATGAATGATGAGCAAGCAACACAATTCCTGCCGAGTGACAGATCAAACCGAGACGTCTTAAAGGGCCATAATACCCAAATGTTTAAACACTTGAAAGTGATGCAGCATAACTGTAAAAAGCTGACTAGAAAATATCTCCTGAACATCTCTATGTAAAAAAGAAAGATATTTTACCTCAAAAGTTCCTCAGTAGCCACCTCCCATTGTAAAGGATTTCTAAGCAGCATATTAGTATGTCTGTCCTGGGACAGCTGAAAGGATGAGCCTTGTGAACTCTCATATTATTTCACCAATCAGGTAAAGGAAGCTTACTATGAAATCTCATGAGAGTTAAGTGAAATCTCATGAGATCACAGTAAGAGTTCATGACCTCAGCACTGCTGATGCTGATTGGCTGCTGTTCATTTCTTCATTTTTTTTTTTTTTTTTTATCTGCAGCTGGGAGCAGCTAAGTATAACTTTTTACACAGAACTTACTCTGCTGAGCTGAGGAAATTGTGAGGTAAAATATCTTCCTTTTTTATATAGAGATGCTCAGGTGATATTTTCCTGTCAGCTTTTTACAGTTATACTGCATCAGTTTCAAGTGATTTAGCATATGAGTATTATGTCCCTTTAAGTAAGGGCAGCTCCAGGAAAAAAAGGAAAGGAGACAAACTCATTCTCCAGAGCCCCAAAACCATGGGATCAGACGAGAAACAGAAGGAGGAAGAAAAGAAGGATGTAAATACCCGAACATCCAGAACAGATTACCCAAAAACCAGTCCCAAGAAGGGGAAAAAAGAAGCCCAAGTCACCTCGACCCTTAAAGTAAGAGGTACCGTCGACAAGGCCCCAAAAAGGACAATCCAAGAAGAATACCATAGAGTGAAAAAAAAAAAGAAGCCCCAACCTGGTACTCCAGATGTCCCAGGAGTCATCTAAACCTTCAGTCCAATTTGGAATGGAGAAACCTAGCTCCAAGGCCAAATGACCTCCAGAACCCCAGAGTAAGCTTTAGCAGGATCCGCTTTTGGAAACCCGCCAACAATCAGGAACAGGACAATGAGGACCGAGTAAAATGCCTCTGATGCCCCACCCAAATAAAGAAACGAGAACCAGCCTAACGTCTAGGAACGAAAGGCCTCCTCTACCATGGAAAATCAACAGGAAAACAAACTCCTCATCCAAGTGAGCAACTCACCACCTAACCAGGTCAGCCAATTACACCAGCACCACGTGGATGATATAGACCCTAGGGACCAGAAATTAGCGCCCAACCAGGACCAGTCTGCTACATAGGGGACTCCAGAACTGACCCAGGCCACAGAAAAATCAAAACCCCAGTAGAGATCGACAAAAGGATCTATAGACATATAAATGTACTAACACCCTAAAATGCAACTTCCGCAGAAGTGCCCAAGTGTCAGGGTTCCTTGCAAGTTCTGTACCTTTAACTGGTTTCATCCTTAATTATCCTTAGTGCTATAAAAGCACCTCCCCCTCCTAGACTCATTGCTTGGTTATTTTGTTAGTAGTATACAGCAAGTATTTCCTCCAGATCCAAGCCAGCTTTCTAGCTAACCATCCTGTTGGTTCTACAGGACAATCCGGTTCCTACTGCGTTTAGCAGCCACAGCCACTTCCAGTGTGGGCTCTTATTTGGCTCTCCTAGCCTGTCCCAGCTTACCTGCCACAACCGCTGGCAAACTTTCTTGTCTCCTGACATCCCTAAAGAGCTGCGCTGCAGCTTCACTTCCACACAGCCGTCCGGATCCAGCGCGGGTGACGTCATCATCTGCAGCCGCAGGTACAGCTCTCCCTATTCACCGCGCTCAGAGGACAAGGGGCTCCGGTGCACTAAACAACTTACCTGGTCAGCTCACTCCACTTCCACGGCTCCTGTGTTCTATCTACCACTCCAGTGGAGACAAGTCGTATGGTATATTTATGGCATAGTAACAGACTGTCATTTAACTTAATTCCGCAACTGCTAGCTGCCTATTGATACTGACTTGTAAGAACTGTTGAAGTTGATTTAATCTGTATCTCAATCTGTTATATATATATTTCACTGTTACGCCCTGAAATTGCTCTTTGTGCTCCTGAGAATTATGAGTACAAACTAATAAGGGCCAAATCAATACACAGTGTTTACACTCCTTTGGGCCTCCAGTGTAAAACTCTGTGTAACATTACCACATATTAAATTGATACAAGTTGTGATTCCTAGAAAACAGAGGTTCAAATTTCTAAGATAATACTCACCTTGACACCAAGCGACCACAAAATCGCTAGTATCAAATTCCAGAGAAGAAATGTTTCCCAACGGAAAAATTATAACAGACATGAGCTTCTAAAAAAGAAATAAAATACATCCTAACCGGATCAAAGAAAGAAAAAAAAAAAAAAAAGGAGGGCAGCACCCGCAGGTGAACGCCCAAGAAGAATGGGCACACTAACAGGACCAGCCAATCAGAGACCCCACTCTCCCGAAGCTCAGAACTGGAATCCGATACCCCAAAAAGAAAAGTAAAAATTGTAGACGACAAGGAGATTAACTTCATCCCCACACGTCTAACCCAGCTTGCCGTCCGTAACAGAAGACAGAGGATCACTCAACCCATTAGGACTGGGATCCTCCAGCACTGCCAAAACATTCCGCAGCAGGACACGAAGGCGCGCCAGTCTATAATGAAAAAAAGTGTGTGTGGTAGACCGAGCGCTAGTGTTTTACAGCCTTATGCTCACTGGCAAAAGTCCCCTAGTGGACTTGGGATGTGACTACAATTGTGTGATATAGTGAGCGCTGGGAAGCTTAAAAGGACTGTGAGGTATGGATATGTTAAAAATGGAATGTATTTATTACAGTTAATATAAAATAAAAATACAGTATAATACATACAAATTAAAAAGCTTCTAAAATTCTTCCTAAAATCTCTATGGATCCATGAGATATAAGTCTTAAGGATATAGTGTTACCTATATCTGTGGTGTTGGAACAAATATTATGTTAGCTCCGACAACAGTCTAAGATCATAGTATTATGGTCTATAAAGTGCAGTTTTGAGTACAGATATATACAAACAGCAGATGTGATGTAAATGGCCAAAATTGGCGTAATACAATGTCAATAATACAATGTCAATAATACAGATGTCAACAATACAGATGCAGTATAAAAGTATAAGTGATAGAAATACAATATAAATAAAAGTGTAGGAGAAATCCAATTGTGTAAAAATGGAAATAAAATTAGTTGAAAAAATGAAGAAATTTATGTCTCTCAGATAGTTTCTTGAAAAGTGTCTCTTTGGAAAATCACAGTGTTCCAAAAAAAATAATAATATATCAAGGTGTTCCACAAAAATTGCAAAAGTGTTCCACAAAAATTGTAAAAAAATGATTCCACAAATAAATATCAAAGTGTTCAAAGAATAAGGTGGGTAAGTGCGTTCAAAGAAATCCTAGATGATTAACTTCCAAAATTAACTCCAATAGCTGTGGTAGACGCGGAAGAGATTATAAGAATGCTGAATATAAAAATATAAAAAATGTAAAAATGCAGAAGAAAAAAGAAAAAGTACAATAATGTGGCGGGTAGGTCCAAAGTCCTCTTCCTAATCTGTGGGTAAAATAAAGTACAATAGTGTAATAACGTCTAGATGTGGTATAATGAAATCAGAAATTTGCTCACCAGTATGTCGACGCGTTTCGGCCCTCCTAGGCCTTTCTCAAGACAATACTGGTCTGTATGTCTCTGGGAGCTTTATGCCCTAATGCCATAGGTGATTGGTTCTATTTTGGCGCCAAAAGTCGGGGTCTGCCCTTTCCTGTTTAGCCCAGTGTTACATGGGAATTGTGGTTTTTCTTTTTTGTGTTTTTCTGTTGTCTCTTATGTTTTAAAAGATATCTGTATTTGATTCACTTCATATGTGTTATTATTTATATCGTATGTGTTATTATTTGGGGGCATCTCTTATCTTACTCATGTAATGCATATCAGGCGGTGTATCTTATTTTTGATTTTTATAAGAATAAATACACACTTCCGGTAAAAGCGAAACCGGAAGTAGCGAGAGTGAAACCGGAAGTAGCGAAACCGGATGTCAAGCTACAGATAAAAGAACCGGAAGGGATAGTAAGTTAAACACCCCGGAAGTGGGGATATCAAAAATAAGATACACCGCCTGATATACATTACATGAGTAAGATAAGAGATGCCCCCAAATAATAACACATACGATATAAATAATAACACATATGAAGTGAATCAAATACAGATATCTTTTAAAACATAAGAGACAACAGAAAAACACAAAAAAGAAAAACCACAATTCCCATGTAACAGCTTCATGTTGGGAAGGAGAATATCCCACAATAAATCGGCTATTTCAAATACCGAAATTAGGGTAAAGCTACTTGTAAACAATTTAGTAACCTCCAGCAGGTAAAATTGATCATTTGTAACAATTTAAAATGCAAAAAAATGTTTGGGTAAACTGTCCCTTTAAAGCTTTTTTTCTATGTTTTTTAAACAGAAAATTCTAATGTTTAATAACATGCTATAATATGCATGGCTGATTTTGAAGGCTAACAACTTATTTTGACTATGTTTGCAAGCTTCTGTTAAATCTTCTTTAACCCCTTCAGGACCAAGGCAACCATCTAAGTTGAGAACAAAAGTGCCAAAAAGGAAGTCACAAGATCGTCACTGCTAGCTAGGCACGTCCCCTAGTTAGATAAGTGTTCTTTGGACCTCATGCTGCTGGTTATAGATGAGGTCCACATTCTATTGAAGCAACTGGAAAGTGAGGTAAAAGCTTTTGAAAGCCAACATCAACAAAAGTTGGAACAGGATAGTATTAAAAAGTGGTTGTATAAAATGAAACAACAATTAGATGATTGTGAGAATGAGTTGATAAACGCCAAGAAAAGATAATGGGATGCTGTGACCACTGGCTAAAGAGAAACCAGAATTTATGCTTACCTGATACATTTTTTTCTTTTGCGATGTACCAAGTCCACGGATTCATCCTAACTTGTGGGATATTGTCTTTCCTGACAGGAAGTAGCAAAGAGAGCACCACAGCAGAGCTGTCAATATAGCTCCCCCCTTAACTCCACCCCCCCAGTCATTCGACCGAAGGCGAAGGAAGAAAAGGAGAAACTATAAGGTGCGGAGGTGACTGAAGTTTACATAAAAAATACTATCTGTCTTGAATAGACAGGGCAGGCCGTGGACTCACAAAAGAAAGAAATTTATCAGGTAAGCATAAATTCTGTTTTCTTTTGCAAGATGTACCGAGTCCACAGATTCATCCTAACTTGTGGGATACCAATACCAAAGCTTTAGGACACGGATGAAGGGAGGGACAAGACAGGAACATAAATGGAAGGCACCGCTGCTTGCAAAACCTTTCTCCCAAAAATAGCCTCCTAAGAAGCAAAAGTATCAAATTTGGAAAAGGTATGAAGTGAAGACCAAGTCGCAGCCTTACAAATCTGTTCAACAGAAGCATCATTTTTAAAAGCCCATGTGGAAGCCACCGCTCTAGTGGAGTGAGCTGTCCAGCAGTCTCATAAGCAAAACGGATGATGCTTTTCAGCCAAAAGGAAAGAGAGGTAGCCGTAGCCTTTTGACCTCTACGCTTTCCAGCACACACAACAAACAAAGAAGATGATTGGCGAAAATCTTTGGTTGCCTGCAAATAAAACTTCAAGGCACGAACCACGTCCAAGTTGTGCAACAGACGTTCCTTCTTAGAAGGAGGATTAGGACACAGAGAAGGAACAACAATTTCCTGATTGATATTCCTGTTAGAAACAACCTTAGGGAGGAACCCAGGTTTGGTACGCAAAACCACCTTATCAGCATGGAAAACAAGATAAGGCGAGTCACATTGTAATGCAGATGGTTCAGAAACTCTTCGAGCTGAAGAGATTGCAACTAGAAACAGAACTTTCCAAGATAGAAGCTTAATATCTACGGAATGCATGGGTTCAAACGGAACCCCCTGAAGAACTTTAAGAACTAAATTGAGACTCCATGGCGGAGCAACAGGTTTAAACACAGGCTTAATTGTAACTAAAGCCTGACAAAAAGCCCGAACGTCTGAGACATCTGCCAGACGCTTGTGCAACAGAATAGACAAAGCAGATATCTGTCCCTTTAAGGAACTAGCGGACAATGCTTTCTCCAATCCTTCCTGGAGAAAAGGCAAAATCAAGCTTTCAATCTCCAAGCAGTCAGTTGCAGAGAAATTAGATTTGGATGCTTAAATGGACCTTGAATCAAAAGGTCCCGTCTCAGTGGCAGAGTCCATGGTGGCAGAGATGACATGTCCACCAGGTCTTAATACCAAGTCCTGCGTGGCCACGCAGGCGCTATCAAAATCACTGAAACTCTCTCCTATTTGATTCTAGCAGACGCGGAAGGAGAGGGAATGGTGGAAACACATAAGCCAGGTTGAACAACCAGGGTACTGCTAGAGCATCTATCAGTACTGCCTGAGGATCCCTTGACCTGGATCCGTAATGAGGAAGTTTGGCGTTCTGACAAGACACCATCAGATCCAATTCTGGTGTGCCCCATAGCTGAACCAGTTGAGCAAACACCTCCGGATGGAGCTCCCACTCCCCCGGATGAAAAGTCTGACAACTTAGAAAATCTGCCTCCCAGTTCTCCACCCCTGGGATATAGATCACTGAAAGATGGCAAGAGTGAGTCTCTGCCCATCGGATTATCCTGGAAACTTCTATCATCGCCAAGGAACTCCTTGTTCCCCCCTGATGATTGATATAAGCTACAGTCGTGATGTTGTCTGACTGAAACCTGATGAATCCGGCCAAAGCCAGTTGAGGCCACGCCTGAAGAGCATTGAATATTGCTCTTAATTCCAGAATATTTATCGGTAGGAGGGCCTCCTCCTGAGTCCACAAACCCTGTGCTTGCAGGGAATTCCAGACTGCACCCCAGCCCAGTAGGCTAGCGTCCGTCATCACAATAACCCACGCTGGCCTGCGGAAACACATTCCCCTGGACAGGTGATCCTGTGACAACCACCAAAGAAGAGAGTCTCTGGTCTCTTGATCCAGATTTATCTGAGGAGATAAATCTGCATAATCCCCATTCCACTGTTTGAGCATGCATAGTTGCAGTGGTCTGAGATGCAAGCGAGCAAACGGAACTATGTCCATTGCCGCTACCATAAGTCTGATTACCTCCATACACTGAGCCACTGACGGCCGAGGAATGGAATGAAGAGCTCGGCAGGTGGTTAAAATCTTTGATTTTCTGACCTCCGTCAGAAATATTTTCATGTCCACCGAATCTATTAGAGTTCCCAGGAATGGAACTCTTGTGAGAGGAATAAGAGAACTCTTTTTCACGTTCACCTTCCACCCATAAGATCTTAGAAAGGCCAACACTAAGTCCGTGTGAGACTTGGCAAGTTGGAAAGTCGACGCTTGAATTAAGAGGTCGTCTAGATAAGGCGCCACTGCTATGCCCCTCGGCCTTAGGACTGCCAGAAGGGACCCTAGTACCTTTGTAAAGATTTTTGGCGCCGTGGCCAACCCAAAGGGAAGAGCCACAAACTGGTAATGCCTGTCCAGAAAGGCAAACCTGAGGAACTGGTGATGATCTTTGTGGATAGGATTGTGTAGATACGCATCCTTTAGATCCACGGAAGACATATATTGACCCTCCTGTATCATTGGTAAAATAGTCCGAATGGTCTCCATCTTGAAGGATGGAACTCATAGGAATTGGTTTAGGATCTTGAGATCTAGAATCGGTCTGAAAGTTCACTTTTTTTTGGGAACCACAAAAAGATTGGAGTAGAAACCTTGCCACTGTTCTGTTTTCGGAACTGGGCAGATCACTCCCATGGTAAAAATGTCTTCTACACAGCGTAAGAACGCCTCTCTTTTTGTCTGGTTTACAGACAATTGAGAAAGATGGAACCTCCCCCTTGGAGGAGAATCTTTGAAATCTAGGAGAAAACCCTGGGTTACAATTTCTATGGCCCAGGAGTCCTGAACGTCTCTTGCCCAGGCCTGAGCAAAGAGAGAAAGTCTGCCCCCTACTTGATCCGGTCCCGGATCGGGGGCTACCCCTTCATGCTGTCTTAGTGGCAGCAGCAGGCTTTTTGGCCTGTTTACCCTTGTTCCAAGCCTGGTTAGGTCTCCAGGTTGGCTTGGATTGAGCAAAGTTCCCCTCTTGCTTTGCAAAGGGGAAGAGGAAGCGGGACCCACCCTTGAAGTTTTGAAATGAACGAAAATTATTTTGTTTGGTCCTAGTCTTATTTGACTTATCTTGAGGGAGGGCATGACCCTTCCCTCCAGTGATGTCTGAAATGATCTCTTTCAGTGCAGGTCCGAATAGGGTCTTACCTTTGAAAGGGATGGTCAAAAGCTTAGATTTAGATGACACATCAGCTGACCAGGACTTAAGCCATAACGCTCTTCACGCTAAAATGGCAAAACCTGAATTCTTTGCCACTAACTTAGCAAGATGAAAAGCGGCGTCTGTAATAAAACAATTAAGGGCCTTAATTCTGTCCAAAATATCATCTAGCTGGGTCTCCATCTGAAGAGCCTCTTCTAGAGCCTCAAACCAAAAAGCAGCTGCAGTGGTTACCGGAACAATGCACGCTATAGGTTGAAGAAGAAAACCCTGATGAACAAAAAAATTTTTTAGGAGACCCTCTAACTTTTTATCCATAGGATCAATGAAAGCACAACTGTCTTCAATAGGTATAGTTGTACGCTTAGCCAGAGTAGAAATAGCTCCCTCCACATTAGGGACCGTCTGCCATGAGTCCTTTATGGTGTCAGAAATGGGGAACATTTTCTTAAAAACAGGAGGGGGAGCAAACGGAATACCTGGTCTATCCCACTCCTTAGTAACAATGTCCGAAATCCTCTTAGGGACCGGAAAAACATCAGTGTAAACGGGAACCTCTAAATATTTGTCCATTTTACACAATTTCTCTGGAACGACAATAGGGTCACAATCATCCAGAGTAGCTAAAACCTCCCTGAGCAATAAACGGAGGTGCTCTAGCTTAAATTTAAATGCCGTCATATCTGAATCTGTCTGAGGGAACATCTTTCCTGAATCAGAAATCTCTCCCTCAGACAGCAAATCCCTCATCCCTACCTCAGAACATTGTGAGGGAATATCGGATACGGCTACTAAAGCATCAGAAGGCTCAGCATTTGTTCTTAACCCAGAGCTACTGCGCTTCCCTTGCAACTCTGGCAGTTTAGATAAAACCTCTGTGAGGGTAGTATTCATAACTGAAGCCATATCTTGCAAGGTGAAAGAATTAGACGCACTAGAAGTACTTGGCGTCGCTTGTGCGGGCGTAACTGGTTGTGACACTTGGGGAGAACTAGATGGCGAAACCTGATTTACTTTTGTCTGAGAATCATTTAATGCCAAATTCTTATTAGTCAAAATATGCTTTTTGTAATTTATAGACATATCAGTACAATTGGGACACATTCTTAGAGGGGGTTCCACAATGGCTTCTAAACAAATTGAACAATGAGTTTCCTCAGTGTCAGACATGTTTAACAGGCTAGTAATGAAGCAAGCAAGCTTGGAAAACACTTTAATGAAAAAAACACAATTTGCAAAAACGGTAGTGTACCTTTAAGAGAAAAAAAGGCATACACAAACTGCAAAACAGGTTAAAATTGCTTCAATTTTTCTGAAATTTTAACAGTGTACCCACTAAGCTTTAGAAGGATTGCACCACAAGTAAAAAAGCAATAGACCCCCAAATGAAAAAAACGGATTGATAAGTGTCTAAAACCGGTTAAAAACCCCTAACGCACCTTGCCACAGCTCTGTTGTGGCCCTACCTGCCCTTAGGAAGCGATAATATGGGGCTTAAAGCTTCAATTAGTCCCTCAGAAGACTCTCAGGAGAAGTTGCTTGCTGCTTGTAAATGTAGGCCCCGCCCACCTCACTCGATGTTGCTGGGGCCTACACAAAACTAACAAACCCTGCCTGAAAGCCATGTGGGTTATAAACAACCTCAAAGAATCCTCAAGCAAATGTCCCATAAAACAGAAAACGATACTCCCAGACACAAAAACGTTTGTCCCAAATTCACATAAACTGAGTGCCCACAAAAAATGAACCCTTTATGCAAGCTAGTAAAAACCTCCGATAACACTAGGATTACTGCTTACCCTTCCCCTAATGGGGACACTGTCAGCCTTTCTGAGTTAACACAGTCTCTGCAGAAAATATGACTGAACTGAACCGTTCCTCACACTGAAGTTTTCCTGTACTCCTCAGCTTCTGTGGGAACAGCAGTGGACCTTAGTTACAAATGCTAAGATCATCATCCTCCAGGCAGAAATCTTCATCTATGTCCTGCCTGAGAGTAAATAGTACAACATCGGTACCATTTAAAAATAACAAACACTTGATTGAAGATAAAATAAAACTAACAGTTTAACACCTTCTCTTTACTCTTCCTGCTTAGAGCCAGCAAAGAGAATGACTGGGGGGTGGAGTTAAGGGGGGAGCTATATAGACCGCTCTGCTGTGGTGCCCTCTTTGCTACTTCCTGTCAGGAAGGACAATATCCCACAAGTTAGGATGAATCTGTGGAATCGGTACATCGTGCAAAAGAAAAACACATTTATAGATGGCTATTGGAACAAAGATATAATATGAGAGTCCGTAGACCAAGGGTAAATAAACCAAGATCATTGTAAGACTTTAAAATTAAATACCCTTATTATATTACTGAAGCGCATTAAATGCTGTTCATTTTAAAGGTTTTCTGGCCCTTTAAACTCTGGGTACCCAAAATATATTTTTTTTACTTACATTATAAAAACCACATTAACAATCAAATGAGAATAATGCTTTACAGAAATATACACAACTATGCAACAGTTTCAGATAATGGTTTAGTGGATTTATCACTAGTATATATGATGATTTCTGTTTAAGGTTTTAACAGCAGCCGTCCATTTAAACAATGATTGAGCATTCCACATCTAGACTGAAAAATGGTAATTGAAAAATCAAAAACAAATTGCCAGCAGGTTGTATAGCTTAGTGGTAAGTTCATGGACTAATAAAATAAAAAGTTCAAATGTTTAATTAAAAGGAGCTAAGATGAGAAAAAGACAGGAAAATGTTACTAATTGCAAAAAATTGATTGCTGTTACTAAATGAGCAGACCATTGTTCGAAGTCTTTTACCTTTATTTCACTTTTGCACATAGCATCTGGGGAAATGCATACAAACAGTTGTATGCAAAAGTTTAGGCACCCGACAGTTTCCATGATTTTCATTTATAAATAATTGGGTGTTTCGATCAGCAATTTAATTTTGATCTATCAAATAACTGAAGGACACAGTAATATTTCAGTAGTGAAATGAGGGTTATTGGATTAACAGAAAATGTGCAATATGTATTAAAATGAAGGTGCAAAAATTTGGGCACTCTTGTCATTTTGTTGATTTGAATACCTGTAACTACCTAGCAAGTTACGCCGGAGCTGGATATTTCAACAAGGCGACTCAAAACACTGCTCAAAATCTACTCTGGAATTTATGCAGAGGAACAAGTACAATGTTCTGGAATGGCCATCCCAGTCCCCAGACCTGAATATTATTGAAAATCTGTGGGGTAATTTGAAGCGGGCTGTCCATGCTTGGCAACCATCAAACCTAACTGAACTGGAGATATTTTGCAAGGAGGAATGGTCCAAAATACCTTCATCCAGACACTCATTACAGGCTATAGGAAGCGTCTAGAGGCTGTTATTTCTGCTAAAGGAGGCTCTACTAAATATTGATGTGATATTTCTGTTGCGGTGCCCAAATTTATGCACCTGTCTAATTGCGTTTTGATGCATATTGCACATTTTCTGTTAATCCAATAAACTTAATTTCACTACTGAAATATTACGGTGTCCTTCAGTTATTTGATAGATCAAAATTAAATTGCTGATCCAAACACCCAATTATTTAAAATGAAAATCATGGAAATTGTCAGGGGTGCCTAAACTTTTGCATACAACTGTGAAGGGAGGGAACAAGTCAGGTAACCTAAACGGAAGGCACCACTGCTTGCAAAACCTTTCTCCCAAAAATAGCCCCCGAAGAAGCAAAAGTATTGAATTTGTAAAATTTGGCAAATGTATGCAGTGAAGACCAAGTCGCTGCCTTACAAATCTGTTCAACAGAAGCCTCATTCTTGAAAGCCCATGTGGAAGCCACAGCTCTGGTGGAATGAGCTGTAATTCGTTCAGGAGGCTGCTGTCCAGCAGTCTCATAAGCCAATCGGATGATGCTTTTCAGACAGAAGGAAAGAGAGGTAGCAGTCACTTTCTGACCTCTCCTCTTACTAGAATAGACAACAAACAAGGATGATGTTTGTCTGAAATCTTTAGTTGCTTTTAAAAAGAATTTTACAGCACGAACCACGTCAAGATTGTGTAAAAGTTGTTCCTTCTTAGAAACTGGATTAGGACACAGAGAAGGAACAATGATTTCCTGGTTAATATTCTTATTAGAAACCACTTTTGGAAGGAAACCAGGTTTGGTACGCAAAACAACCTTATCTGCATGGAACACCAGATAGGGTGAATTACACTGCAAAGCAGACAATTCAGACACTCTTCGAGCAGAAGAAATGGCTACTAAAAACAAAACTTTCCAAGATAATAACTTAATATCTATGGAATGCAAAAGTTCAAACGGAACCCCTTGAAGAACTGAAAGAACTAAATTTAGACTCCATGGAGGAACCACAGGCTTGTAAACAGGCTTGATTCTAACTAGGGCCTGTGCAAACACCTGAACATCTGGTACAGCTGCCAGACGCTTATGTAACAGGATAGACAGAGCAGATATCTGTCCCTTTAAGGAACTAGCTGACAGACCTTTCTCCAATCCTTCTTGGAGAAAGGACAATATCCTTGGAATCCTAACCTTACTCCACGAGTAACCCCTGGATTCACACCAACAAAGATATTTCCGCCATATATTATGGTAAATTTTCCTGGTGACAGGCTTTCTGGCCTGTATCAGAGTATCTATAACTGATTCAGAGAACCCACGCTTAGCTAGAATTAAGCGTTCAATCTCCAAGCAGTCAGTTGCAGAGAAACTAGAATTGGATGCTTGAAAGGACCTTGAATTAGAAGATCCTGCCTCGATGGCAGTTTCCATGGTGGGACCGATGACATGTCCACTAGGTCTGCATACCAAGTCCTGCGTGGCCACGCAGGCGCTATCAGAATTACCGAAGCCTTCTCCTGTTTGATTCTGGCTACTAGCCGAGGGAGAAGAGGAAACGGTTGAAAGACATAAGCTAGACTGAATGACCAAGGCGCTATTAAAGCATCTATCAATGCCGCCTTGGGATCCCTGGATCTGGATCCGTAAAGGGGAAGTTTGGAGTTCTGACGGGACGCCATCAGATCCAATTCTGGAATGCCCCATAGCTGGGTCAGCTGAGCAAAAACCTCCGGGTGGAGTTCCAACTCCCCCGGATGGAAAGTCTGACGACTCAGAAAATCCGCCTCCCAGTTGTCTACCCCTGGGATGTGAATTGCAGATAGATGGCAGGAGTGATCCTCCGCCCATTTGATGATCTTGGATACTTCCTTCATCGCTAGGGAACTCTTTGTTCCTCCCTGATGATTGATGTACGCTACAGTCGTGATGTTGTCTGACTAAAATCTGATGAATTTGGCCTCTGCTAGTTGAGGCCATGCCTGGAGCGTGTTGAATATCGCTCTCAGTTCCAAAATGTTTATCGGGAGAAGAGATTGTTCCCGAGACCATAGACTCTGAGCTTTCAGGGAGTCCCAGACCGCACCCCAGCCTAACAGACTGGCATTGGTCGTGACAATGATCCACTCCGGTCTGCGGAAACTCATTCCCTGAGACAGGTGATCCTGAGACAACCACCAGAGAAGAGAGTCTCTGGTTTTCTGGTCCATTTGTATTTGAGGAGACAAATCTGCATAATCCCCATTCCACTGTTTGAGCATGCACAGTTGCAGTGGTCTGAGATGAATTTGGGCAAAAGGGACTACGTCCATTGCCGCAACCATTAAACCAATTACCTCCATGCACTGAGTCACAGAAGGCCGAGGAATGGAATGAAGAACTCGGCAAGTATTCAACAGTTTTGACTTCCTGACCTCTGTTAGAAAGATTTTCATTTCTACCGAGTCTATTAGTGTTCCCAGGAAGGGAACCCTTGTGAGCGGGGACAGAGAACTTTTTTCTACGTTCACCTTCCAACCGTGAGACCTTAGAAAGGCCAGAACAATGTCCGTATGAGCCTTGGCTCTGTGAAAAGACGACGCCTGTATTAAGATGTCGTCTAGGTAAGGTGCTACTGCAATGCCCCGCGGTCTTAGTACCGCTAGAAGGGACCCTAGCACCTTTGTGAAAATTCTGGGAGCGGTGGCCAAGCCGAAAGGAAGGGCCACGAACTGGTAATGTTTGTCCAGAAAGGCGAACCATAGGAACTGATGGTGATCTTTGTGGATAGGAATATGTAGGTACGCATCCTTTAGATCCACGGTAGTCATATATTGACCTTCCTGGATCATCGGCAAGATTGTCCGAATGGTTTCCATCTTGAAAGATGGAACTCTGAGGAATTTGTTTAGAATTTTTAGATCCAGGATTGGCCTGAAAGTTCCTTCCTTTTCGGGAACTACAAACAGGTTTGAGTAAAATCCCAGTCCTTGTTCTGTAATTGGAACTGGGTGTATCACTCCCATTTTTAGAAGATCTTCTACACAGCGTAAGAACGCCTGTTTCTTTGTCTGGTCTGAAGACAAACGAGAAATGTGGAACCTTCCCCTTGGAGGAGAGTCCTTGAATTCTAGAAGATACCCCTGAGCAACAATTTCTAATGCCCAGGGATCTGGAACATCTCTTGCCCAAGCCTGAGCAAAGAGAGAGAGTCTGCCCCTACTAGATCCGATCCCGGATCGGGGGCTACCCCTTCATGCTGTCTTGGTAGCAGGAGCAGGCTTCTTGGCCTGTTTACCCTTATTCCAGCCCTGCAAGGGTTTCCAGGTTGCTTTGGGCTGTGAAGCTTATCTTGCTTTGCGGCAGCAGAGGTTGCAGCAGGTCCGCTCCTAAAGTTGCAAAAGGAGTGAAAATTAGCCTCGTTTTTGGCCTTAAACGGCCTATCTTGTGGAAGGGCATGGCCCTTTCCCCCAAGTGATATCCGAAATAATTTCTTTCAGCTCTGGGCCGAATAGGGTTTTCCCCTTGAAAGGAATATTTAACAGTTTCGTTTTGGACGACACATCAGCCGACCACGATTTGAGCCAAAGCGCTCTTCGCGCCATGATGGCAAAACCTTTTTTTTCGCCGCTAACTTAGCTAATTGGAAAGCGGCATCAGTGATAAAAGAATTAGCCAGCTTTAGAGCATGAATTCTATCCATGACCTCGTCGTATGAAGTCTCCCTCTGGAGCGACTCCTCCAGAGCCTCAAACCAAAATGCCGCTGCAGTAGTTACCGGAATAATGAAGGCAATTGGTTGAAGAAGAAAACCTTGCTGAAGAAAATATTTGTTCAGCAATCCTTCCAATTTTTTATCCATAGGATCTTTGAAAGCACAACTGTCCTCTATTGGTATAGTTGTACGCTTAGCAAGTGTTGAAACAGCTCCCTCTACCTTAGGGACCGTCTGCCACGCGTCCTGCCTGGGTTCGTTTATGGGGAACATTTTCTTAAAGATGGGGGGGGGGGGGGGAACAAAGGGTACACCTGGTCTCTCCCATTCCCTAGTCACAATATCCGCCACCCTCTTTTGGATCGGAAATGCCTCAGTGTATACAGGGACCTCTAAAAACCTGTCTATTTTACACAATTTTTCTGGGACCACCATGGGGTCACAATCATCCAGCATAGCTAAAACCTCCTTAAGCAGGACGCAGAGGTGTTCCAGCTTAAATTTAAAACGCTAAGGAATCTGACTCTGCCCGCTGAGAAACTTTTCCTGTGTCAGAAATTTCTCCCTCAGACAGACCGTCCCTCACTGCTACTTCTGAGTGTTGTGAGGGTACTACAGATAATTCATGCAAAAGCTTCTGATTGCTCATCCTCTGTATTTAAAACTGAGCTATCGCGCTTTTTTGGAAAAACTGGCAGTTTGGATAAAAATGCTGCAAGTGAATTATCCATTACTGCTGCTAATTGTTGTAAAGTAATAGGGGCCAATGCGCTAGAGGTACTAGGCATCGATTGCGCGGGCGTAACTGGTGTCGACACATGGGGAGAGGAAGAAGGACTATCCTCATTATCTTCCGTTAAAGAATCATCTTGGGCTACATTTTTAAGTGTCACTGCATGGTCTTTAAAATGCTTAGATGTTTTAGCACACTTTAAACACAAATGCAATGGGGGGTACCCGCCATGGCTTTTAAACATAAAGAACAAGGTCTATCTGAAGACTCAGACATGTTTGACAGACTTAGACAGCACTACAATACAGTAAAAATTACTTTTTGAAAAAACGTTACTGTGCCTTTAAATAATAAAAAGTACACACTTTTTTACCAAATCACCAAAAAAACATCCGATCTTTATGAAATTTTCACCACATGATCCTAATGCTTTGAAATGATTGCACACAAATTTTCAAATCAATTAACCCCTTATTGCCCAAACCGGAGCAAATTGAAGCAAACTACCGGTTTAACACACTACAGCACGGTGCCACAGTCTTTGCTGTTGCCCTACCTTCCTTTGGGATTATTTGAAGAAGAAAATAAGCCTTCCTGAAGTCCTCCTGCACTCTCTGGACTCTACACGTGAAGCTGCATGAAGCTGCCTTGCAAAACAACTGCGCAACTGAGGCGCGAAAATTAGGCCCCCTCCCTCTTCATTCCGGAGTTATGGGGCCTTCCTGAGTCAGATTAGGTGTCTTGCAATATGCCAGGCGTAATAAAAACCCCAAAAGTGTTCCAAACGTCTAAAACACTTGAACAAATATAAGATTACACTAATAAAGTAATCGATTTAGCCCATTACAGTGTCTACCTATAAGGTAACTATTTAGAATCAGGATTGGAACGCAACTGCAGTACCTAAAAATATGTGGAATGTCTCACTTAACTGATATAATCCTCTATGAGTGAAAAGGATATTCCTCAGTCAATGTGATAATGCTCAGATTGTTGAAATTAACAAACCTCACAGTATAATCTGTAGGAGAGTTTTAGGTGATGTTATCACAGATGTTCCAAGTTAATAGCAAACAAGCCAAACATATTAAACTGAGTAGCAAAAGTTCATAGAAGTACAGTAGGAGGAAGCAGCCGCACAAAGTGGATTAAACACAGGTACAGTTCGTATTAAGCAGCAGCTTAGGCAATGTAGCAAGCAAGAGAACAGAATGTATACTGTCCGGTATTGTAATACAGTTAAAGGTACCTGAAACTTGTATTAGTGGCAGGCTTGTGCGACTTGGTCCGGAGCTGTTTGTCAGTGATCTGAAGCTGGTGCCGGAGAAACCGGAAGTGACGTCACGCTGCAGCAGAGTTGAGTAGTGCTGACAGGCAGCGTTTAGGGGAGAGAAGGCAGAAGTGCTGTAAGAAGACGGTAAGTGAATGGACTTCAATAAAGTGGTTGAAAGTGTATTACCGCACTGAGAGAGGCTTTTGCAGTTGCAAGGTATTCTCCTGAACACCACTGTTAGATAAGTCCGGTGAGAGTAGAAATTAGTCTCAAAAGAAAGAATTAAGCTTCTTGGAAACCTCTGGGGAACGTTAGAGTAACTTCAGAGCTAGTATCCTATAAACAAACAATACTAAGCACAGGTTGAGTGCTGCACAGGTGTCTTAAAGGAGAGTTATCCAATCAGGAGAGAGTGGGCGTACTGGAGAGGTGGAGTAGAAAGGTGAAACCTGACAGTACCCCCTCAACAAGGGAGCTGTCCCACAGCGACAGGACCAGGACGATCAGGATGGCGTCGGTGAAACAAAGACAAGAGCCGGGGAGAGTTGAGATTAGAAAGAGGCTCCCAGGAATCCTCATCACTGGAGTAGTTCTTCCACCTAACTAAATACTGTAAGACACCATTAGAGTATCTAGAGTCTAAGATCGAATCAACCTCATACTCATTGTCCGCAAGGGTAGTAGGAAGAGGTGGTAACAGTAGCTGATCGTTCCTCGTGCGGATATAGGGTTTCAAAAGCGAAACGTGAAACGTTGGGTGGATTTTGAGAGTATGAGGGAGTTGTAGCCTAACAGCATTATCATTTATGACCTTCTCTACTGGGAAAGGTCCAATAAAAAGGCTGGCCATCTTTTTTGATGGAATCTGTAATCTCAAGTTCTTAGTGGAGAGCCATACAAGATCACCAATAGTGTATCGAGGAGGTTTCCTTCTTCTGAGATCATAGTAGTGTTTCTGAGATTTTTGAGCTTGCAGGATGTTTTGTCGAATTGTCTCAAAGTTGTGTTGAAGTGAATCATGAAGCTCATCAAGTGTAGGGGAGTCCACAGAGCCAAGAGATGATAGTATGAAATCTGGGTGGTAGGCGTAGTTTGCAAAAAATGGTGTCATCTTGGTGGAAGAATGGATAGAGTTATTGTAAGCGTACTCAGCCATGGAGAGGTATTTGACCCAGTCAGTCTGATGGTAGGAGCAATAACATCTCAAGTAGTGTTCGAGCCACTGATTCAACCTTTCTGCTTGCCCATTAGTTTGAGGGTGAAAAGCAGTGGAGAAACGATGATCAATCTGAGTTAGTTCACAGAGTTTAGACCAGAACTTAGAGGTAAATTGTGTTCCTCTATCTGTAGTTAGCATGGGTGGTATGCCATGTAGCTTAATGATGTGATCAATGAAGAGAGTAGCAGTTTCAGAGGAAGTAGGCAATTTGTGGAATGGAACAAAATGGGCCATTTTTGTGAAAAGATCGATGACAACAAGAATGGTAGTTTGAGAATTAGATGGAGGTAGGTCAACTATGAAATCCATTGAAACGTGGTGCCAGGGTTTGGTGGGAACTGGTAAAGACATCAATAAGCCAAAAGGTGCTTTTCGCTCAGGTTTGCAAGTGGCACAGGTTCTGCAAGTGGTGATATAATCATATATTGAGGTTTTCATCCTTGGCCACCAGAAGGTCCTGCTAAGCAAATCAAGAGTCCGACGAACCCCAGGGTGACCAGCCAACGGAGAGTCATGGTAATTCTGTATCAAGGGGACTCTCATCTCAGGTGGTAGAAAAATCTTCTTGCCATGATAGAAAATTCTAGAATTTTTTATGAGGTTAGGTAAAGGTGGACTAGTTTGTTGTTAACAGTAGTTTCGTAAGTCCGTTAGCATGGGAGTAGTGAGACCAATAAAACAGTCAGGGGAAACAATTTCCCTCCTAAGAGGGTAGGAAATCGGTCTCTCTGGCAAACGGGATAATGCATCGCTTTAGCATTCTTGTGAGCTGGTCTGTAAATAATGTTAAAGTTGAAACGGTCAAAATAGAGGCTCCAACGGACCTGTCTAGCAGAAAGAGTTTTGTTAGATTGAAGGTATTGGAGGTTTTTGTGATCAGTGTATATGTTAATGGGTATATTGGTACCCTCCAAGAGATGTCTCCAGTGTTCTAGAGAGCGACGAATAGCCAGCAACTCCTTATCCCCAATAGCATAATTCCTTTCCGCAGGAGACATAACTTTAGAATAAAAAGATATTGGATGTAAAGGTTCTGTGAGGGATTTTTGTTGTGAGAGCACAGCGCCAATAGCAAAATCAGAAGAGTCTACTTCTAGGGTATATTGATAGAGAGGGTTAGGAAATTGTAAAATCGGAGCTGTAGTAAATCTGGATTTCAGGTATTGGAAAGCTTTATCGGCATCAGGTCCCCAGGAGAATGAAGATGTGGAACCAGTGAGGGCTGTTAGAGGTCTAACGATCTTAGAAAAGTCTTTAATAAATTTCCTATAGTAATTGGAAAATCCTAGAAAGCGTTGTAAATCCTTTCTAGAGTTAGGTTGTGGCCAATGAAGAACTGCATCCACCTTTTCCTTTTGCATTTTTATTCCAGAGGGTGAGATATCATAACCAAGAAAAGAAACTTGGTCAGTATGGAATTTACATTTTTCAAGTTTTGCGTATAGCTTGTGTGCTCTAAGTCTGGAAAGAACTAGACGAACATGTCTGACATGTTCTTGTTGAGTCTTTGAGTATATTAGGATGTCGTCGAGGTATATTACTAGACAAACGTCTAATAAATCTCGGAATACATCATTGATGAAAAACTGAAAGGTGGCAGGGGCATTGCAGAGACCGAACGGCATTACCAGATACTCGAAGAGACCGTATCTGGTCCTGAATGCCGTCAGCCACTCATGCCCCTGCTTAATCCTGATCAGATTATACGCCCCTCTTAAATCAAGCTTAGTAAAAATCCTAGCCTCTGAGAGTCTTTCAATCATCTCTGGGATCAAAGGCAGAGGATAACGGTTTTTGATAGTGCACTTATTGAGCTCACGGTAGTCAATAATCGGTCTAAGAGTGGAGTCTTTATTTCGTACAAAGAAGAAACCTGCCCCTGCAGGGGAAGAGGAAGGTCTAATGAAACCTTTTTTTAGATTTTCTTCTAAATAGAGTTTAAGGTGCTCGAGTTCTGGATTGCTTAACGGATAAAGGTGTCCATAAGGGATCCGAGCACCTGGTTGAAGGTCGATAGGGCAATCGTTATGCCCTATGTGGAGGGAGGTTTTCAGCCTCCGTTTTACTGAAAACATCAGTAAAATCATGATACTCTGTTGGTAACGTGTCAAGCACTGAGGTTGATTGCAGCAAAAAAAGAAGTAGGGAAACACGTGTCTTTGCAGTAAACAGAATCAAATTTTATTTGAAAGGGAAACCAAAGAATACTTGGGTTATGGATTTGTAACCATTTTAATCCCAAAACAACAGAAAAATGGGGGGAGGGTAAACATCAAAGGACAATTTTTCTATATGACCAGAAATATTAACTAATAAAGGAACAGTCCTCATGTGTAATGGGACCAGAAAACATAAATGAGCCATCAATAACTTTGATGGGTATAGGAGTCTTCTTCAGGATCAGAGGGATTTTGTTCTTTTCACAGAATACTTGATCCATATAATTCGCAGAAGCCCCAGAATCTATTATTGCATCGTCAATCATCTGCAGGCTTTGCTCCAGCTGTAGAGAGAGAGAGATAGTGCAATGAGAAGGTTTCATTTGTTGTTGTAAGGAAGACATTAGAGAATCAGACTTACATTTCTTGTTTTTAGACAAAAGTGAGCACTCCTGGACGGAATGGGAGGAGCTTGCACAGTAACATACAGAGGTTTTTAAGCCTTCTACGTTGTTTTTCTTCAGGTGTGAGTGGACCCCTCAAGAAACCAATCTCCATGGGTTCAGCATGAACCTTGGTACTTGAGCTGGTGGAGAGGGTTGAGGGTATATAGGAGACCTTTGCCTTAGAATCCATGGCATACTTTTCTGCCTTACGTTCGCGTAGGCGACGATCAATTTGTATAGCGGTTTTCATAAAGAGATCAAGAGTTTTTGGCAATTCAATTCGGGCAAACTCGTCTTTTAATTGTTCAGACAGTCCCAAACGGAATTGGTTCCTCAGAGCAACTGGATTCCATAAAGAATCAGTGGCGTATTGTTTAAAATCCGAAATGTACTCTTCAACCGGTCTCTTACCCTGTTTGAGATTTCTGAGGCTTGTTTCAGCAGTGAGCTGTATATCAGTGTCTTGAAATAACTCGTCCATAGCAGAAATGAAATCTTCTAAGGAGCCTAAAATTGGATCTTGGGTCTCTAGGAATTTGTCAGCCCATGTTCTGGGGTCCCCCCTGAGGAAGGAGATAGTAGTCATAACTTTCACTCTCTCAGTGGGATATGTTTTAGGTCTCATGGTGAAGAGGAGGTAGCAGGCATTTTTAAACTGCCTATAATTTTTACGGTTTCCAGAGAATAAGTCAGGAAAGGAATCTGTGGTTCAATAATCGCTTCAGTCTGAGTAGCATTTAATGCTAAAGAGTCTTTTATGATACTTCTTAAGGATGCATTTTCAATTTGGAGGTCATGTAATCCCTGAGCTAATTGATCTACTTTTTGAGTTAAATTGTAAACAATCTGGCGTAGGTCTGCTGGTTCCATTTTTTTAAGGGCTTAGTATTATATAAGGTAACTATTTAGAATCAGGATTGGAACGCAACTGCAAGTACCTAAAAATATGTGGAATGTCTCACTTAACTGATATAATCCTCTATGAGTGAAAAGGATATTCCTCAGTCAATGTGATAATGCTCAGATTGTTGAAATTAACAAACCTCACAGTATAATCTGTAGGAGAGTTTTAGGTGATGTTATCACAGATGTTCCAAGTTAATAGCAACCAAGCCAAACATATTAAACTGAGTAGCAAAAGTTCATAGAAGTACAGTAGGAGGGAAGCAGCCGCACAAAGTGGATTAAAACACAGGTACAGTTCGTATTAAGCAGCAGCTTAGGCAATGTAGCAAGCAAGAGAACAGAATGTATACTGTCCGGTATTGTAATACAGTTAAAGGTACCTGAAACTTGTATTAGTGGCAGGCTTGTGCGACTTGGTCCGGAGCTGTTTGTCAGTGATCTGAAGCTGGTGCCGGAGAAACCGGAAGTGACGTCACGCTGCAGCAGAGTTGAGTAGTGCTGACAGGCAGCGTTTAGGGGAGAGAAGGCAGAAGTGCTGTAAGAGACGGTAAGTGAATGGACTTCAATAAAGTGGTTGAAAGTGTATTACCGCACTGAGAGAGGCTTTTGCAGTTGCAAGGTATTCTCCCTGAACACCACTGTTAGATAAGTCCGGTGAGAGTAGAAATAGTCTCAAAAGAAAGAATTAGCTTCTTGGAAACCTCTGGGGAACGTTAGAGTAACTTCAGAGCCTAGTATCCCTATAAACAAACAATACTAAGCACAGGTTGAGTGCTGCACAGGTGTCTTAAAGGAGAGTTTATCCACTCAGGAGAGAGTGGGCGTACTGGAGAGGTGGAGTAGAAAGGTGAAAACCTGACACTACCAGTATTTAAGCCCTTAACTGAAGCCATCCTTCTATACTGCGTCTCAGAAAATGGCTTACCTTCCCCCATGGGGATTTCTGTCAGTCTTCTAGCATTACCAGGTCTTGTTAGAAAAAAATGACTGAGCATACCTTTAAGCAGTTAAGCCTGCAACTGTTCCCCCCCAACTGAAGTTCTCCGGTACTCAACAGTCCTGCGTGGGAACAGCAATGGATTTTAGTTACAACAACCTGCTAAAAATCTTTTTCCCTCTCAGCAGAAATCTTCATCACTTTCTGCCTTACAAACCGGCACTATTTTAAAAATAACAAACTCTTGATTGAAGAAATAAAACTACAAATCTAACACCACATACTCTCTTACCTCCCGTGGAGATGCTACTTGTTAGCGCGGCAAGAGAATGACTGGGGGGGCGCGGAGCCTGAGGGGAGCTATATGGACAGCTTTGCCTGTGTGCTCTCTTTGGCACTTCCTGTAGGGATTGAGAATTTACCCACAAGTAAGGATGAATCCGTGGACTGGATACACCAAGTAAGAGAAAGCGGTTGTAATGTATAATTAAACACAGTCTCTTTAATTCTCTCCTTACGCGTCTTCAAAGGTTTTTACAAAATAGGTTACCTTCTTCATCAGAGGTTGTATCGTATGAGATTGCGAACAAACTTGGACTTAAGAATAGTATGGGCCTCAATTGACATCGACTATGAACGACTATGATTGGCCCGTTTTTCCATGTGATTAAGGGGGTGTGTGACTATTCCACCAATCAGAGATACCATTTGTAAATACGTAAAATCCTAGGAGGATAAGGGATAAACAAATGCTGCCTCTCTGCGGCTGTCATTAATCTGCTCTGTTAGAGGAACAACCCATCTCCTTCTATAAGCACTTTCCGTGTTTTAATAAGTGGGGATTTCCGCGCATGCGTAAAAATGCTATTTGCGCTCTCTACGTGGCAAAAAGGGGTGTGAGCTGCCCCTTCCAATCAGATCGAAGTATAGACACTTCTTAGTTTAGCTGAACAGAGTCGGATATAATCGCTAAAGATATGCTTTGTTTATTTTAGCTACAATCTTCCTCGATATGATATATCGTGATCCATATATTATATATCGGGATATATCCATATATCCCAGCGCTACGGAATTTGGCGGCGCTATACAAATAAATGATATATATTATAGGCACGATTCGTGTTTGGTTGGGGATTTTTAATATAAACTTATTATTTTCGGTGGTATGTAGATTGAAAATTCATAATTCATAAATACCACTTAGAAAACCATTTCATCACGAATTTTGAACTTAATATAAGTAAAAATGACAAAAGAGATATATGGACCATAACACACTGTAAGATATCCGCTATTCTGGGCATGATTCAAATTTATATACAATAAACAAACATTTTTTTCTCATACTATTTGGAACAATTCTTGTGTTTAAAATAATTAAATAAATAATTAATAGATTGATGGATGCTTTTATATACAAATAAAATGGTCTTAAAAATAAATATATATAAAAATATATTTCTCCTCTCCAGTACATTATGTCCTAAGGAGTGTCCTTTGTATATGTGTATCTAATATTTTGAATATCTGTCTAATATATAGCTACAAGGTTAGAAAGATATTCCACATTTAAAGATAATAATCAACTCTCTAGTTATTATACCCATTCCTTCTACAGAATATGAGATATTAAGTTAACTAAAATATATGTACATAAAAAGATCCTATATATGGCAAATTTCTGGAAAAAAATCTTTCTTTTGACTTTATAATATCAGTCAAAGATGTTTCAGTTATCCACTAAAAAAGCTACCAAATCTATGTCCCTTATTAAGGCCAAATGGAGTCTGTGAGTGTAGGGTGTGAATCCAGAAGGTTTCCCTCGTCTAAGATGTAGTTCTCGATCCCCACGTCTTTCATTGACTGGGATACATTCTAGGATAGTAGCTTACCAGGCCTTCTGAGTCTTTATCATGGTAGTTTTTTAACCCCTTAACTGACACAGCACTTTTCCATTTTCTGTCCGTTTGGGACCAAGCATATTTTTACATTTTTGCGGTGTTAGTGTTTAGCTGTAATTTTCCTCTTGCTATTTACTGTACCCCACACATATTATATACCGTTTTTCTCGCCATTAAATGGACTTTCCAAAGATACCCATTATTTTCATCATATCTTATAATTTACTTTAAAAAAAATTATAAAATATGAGAAAAAAATGGAAAAAAAACACACTTTTTCTAACTTTGACCCCCAAAATCTGTTATACATCTGCAACCACCAAAAAACACCCATGCTAAATAGTTTCTAAATTTTGTCCTGAGTTTAGAACATACCCAATGTTTTACATGGTTCTTTGCTTTTTTTTGTAAGTTATAGGGCCATAAATACAAGTAGCACTTTGCCTATTTCCAAACCATTTTTTTTTTTAGATTAGCGCTAGTTACATTAGAACACTAATATCTTTCAGGAATCCCTGAATATCTATGACATGTATAAATTTTTTTTTTAGTAAACATCCCAAAGTATTGATCTAGGCCAATTTTGGTATATTTCATGCCACCATTTCACCGCCAAATGCGATCAAATACAAAAAATCGTTCACTTTTTCACAAATTTTTTCACAAACTTTTGGTTTCTCACTGAAATTATTTACAAACAGCTTGTGCAATTATGGCATAAATGATTGTAAATTTTTCTTTGGGATCCCCTTTGTTCAGAAATAGCAGACATATATGGCTTTGGTGTTGCTTTTTGGTAATTAGAAGGATGCTAAATGCCACTGTGCACCACACGTGTATTATGCCCAGCAGTAAAGGGGTTAATTAGGGAGCATGTAGGGAGCTTTTTGGGGTAATTTTAGCTTTAGTGTAGTGTAGTAGACAACCCCAAGTAATGATCTAGGCCTATTTTGGTATATTTCATGCCACCATTTCACCGCCAATTGCGATCAAATTAAAAAAAAAGTTAAATTTTTCACAATTTTAGGTTTCTCACTGAAATCATTTACAAACAGCTTGTGCAATTATAGCACAAATTGTTCTAAATGCTTCTCTGGGATCCCCTTTGTTCAGAAATAGCAGACATATATGGCTTTGGCATTGCTTTTTGGTACTTAGAAGGCTGCTAAATGCCGCTGCGCATCACACGTGTATTATAGCTAGCAGTGAAGGGGTTAATTAGGAAGTTTGTAGGGAGCTTGCAGGGTTAATTTTAGCTTTAGTGTAGAGATCAGCCTCCCACCTGACACATCAGACCCCCTGATCCCTCCCAAACAGCTCCCTTCCCTCCCCCACCCCACAATTGTCCCCGCCATCTTAAGTACTGGCAGCAACTCTGCCAGTACTAAAATAAAATATATATTTAGGCTTTTTTTTTTTTTTAAAGCATATTTATATATGCTGCTGTGTAGGAGCCCCCCTTAGCCCCCAACCTGGCTGATCCCCCACCAAACAGCTGTCTAACCCTCCCCCTCTGCCTTAATGGCCGCCATCTTGGGTACTGGCAGCTGTCTGCCAGTACCCAGTTTATAAAAAAAAACAGTTGCTTTTTCATTTTTCCCCCATTTTCTGTAGTGTAGCTCCCCTACCCACCAAAGAACAAACCCCCACCCCCCTCCTAGATACCTTTGACTGTTGGTTTTTTTTTTATAATAAAAAGCTTTACATGAAACTTTTCTGTAGTGTAGCGGTTCCCACCCGCTCCCGCCCCGTGCACGCGCCCGCCCGCCACCCGGCGTGCACGCGCGCGCGCCTGTGCGCGCCCCCATCGCCCCCGCCCCCGATCCCGCCCCCCTCTACATTACCCGGCCCATCGATGGCCGCCCCACCCGCCTCCCAAGTCAGCTCCCACCCACCAACGTTACCGGCCACCGATGTCCGGTGCAGAGAGGGCCACAGAGTGGCTCTCTCTGCACCGGATGGCCATTTAAGGTTATTGCAGGATGCCTCCATATCGAGGCATCACTGCAATAACCGGAAAGCAGCTGGAAGCGAGCAGGATCGCTTCCAGCTGCTTTCCACACCGAGGACGTGCAGGGTACGTTCTCAGGCATTAACTGCCTTTTTTCTGAGGACGTACCCTGCACGTCCTCGGTCGTTAAGGGGTTAAAATGGAGTGAGAGGTTTTGGTATTATGGTTTTCAAAAGTTCATCTTTTTCTAATAGATGCCAACTTTTGAAAACCATAATACCAAAAGAACCAAAAGTAATCTTTCGAAAAAATAAAAAAACGTAAAGAATACTCTTGCACCAAGTAAATTGAAACAGATTAACAAACAAAATTGGCTAGGCAAACTATCTATAGGTTTTTTCAAGTGCAATCGCCAAAACTGTGTCGCATGTGAACATCATTATAGTGGACAGAAATCAACAAAGTAAGTGAGATCAAACAGTAATTGAAAATTATGCAAACTAAGGCCTAGATTTAGAGTTCGGCGGTAGCCGTCAAAACCAGCGTTAGAGGCTCCTAACGCTGGTTTTGGGCGCCCGCTGGTATTTGGAGTCAGTGATTAAAGGGTCTAACGCTCACTTTTCAGCCGCGACTTTTCCATACCGCAGATCCCCCTACGCCATTTGCGTAGCCTATCTTTTCAATGGGATCTTTCTAACGCTGGTATTTAGAGTCGTTTCTGCAGTGAGCGTTAGAGCTCTAACGACAAGATTACAGCCGCCTGAAAATAGCAGGAGTTAAGAGCTTTCTGGCTAACGCCGGTTTATAAAGCTCTTAACTACTGTACCCTAAAGTACACTAACACCCATAAACTACCTATGTACCCCTAAACCGAGCTCCCCCCACACCGCCGCCACTCGATTAAAATTTTTAACCCCTAATCTGCCAACCGCCACCTACGTTATACTTAAGTACCCCTAATCTGCTGCCCCTAACCCCGCCGACCCCTGTATTATATTTATTCACCCCTAACCTGCCCCCCACAACATCGCCGCCAGCTACTTAAAATAATTAACCCCTAATCTTCCGACCGCAAAGCGCCGCCACCTACGTTATCCCTATGTACCCCTAATCTGCTACCCCTAACACCGCCGACCCCTATATTATATTTATTAACCCCTAATCTGCCCCCCTCAACGTCGCCGACACCTGCCTACACTTATTAACCCCTAATCTGCCGAGCGGACCTGAGCGCTACTATAATAAAGTTATTAACCCCTAATCCGCCTCACTAACCCGATCATAAATAGTATTAACCCCTAATCTGCCCTCCCTAACATCGCCGACACCTACCTTCAATTATTAACCCCTAAACTTCCGATCGGAGCTCACCGCTATTCTAATAAATGGATTAACCCCTAAAGCTAAGTCTAACCCTAACACTAACACCCCCCTAAGTTAAATATAATTTACATCTAACGAAATTAACTCTTATTAAATAAATTATTCATATTTAAAGCTAAATACTTACCTGTAAAATAAATCCTAATATAGCTACAATATAAATTATAATTATATTATAGCTATTTTAGGATTAATATTTATTTTACAGGCAACTTTGTAATTATTTTAACCAGGTACAATAGCTATTAAATAGTTAATAACTATTTAATAGTTACCTAGTTAAAATAATAACAAATTTACCTGTAAAATAAATCCTAACCTAAGTTATAATTAAACCTAACACTACCCTATCAATAAAATAATTAAATAAACTACCTACAATTACCTACAATTAACCTAACACTACACTATCAATAAATAAATTAAACACAATTGCTACAAATAAATACAATTAAATAAACTAGCTAAAGTACAAAAAATAAAAAAGAACTAAGTTACAGAAAATAAAAAAATATTTACAAACATAAGAAAAAGATTACAACAATTTTAAACTAATTACACCTACTCTAAGCCCCCTAATAAAATAACAAAGCCCCCCAAAATAAAAAATTCCCTACCCTATTCTAAATTAAAAAAGTTACAAGCTCTTTTACCTTACCAGCCCTGAACAGGGCCCTTTGCGGGGCATGCCCCAAGAATTTCAGCTCTTTTGCCTGTAAAAGAATAAATACAATACCCCCCCCCCCCAACATTACAACCCACCACCCACATACCCCTAATCTAACCCAAACCCCCCTTAAATAAACCTAACACTAAGCCCCTGAAGATCTTCCTACCTTGTCTTCACCATCCAGGTATCACCGATCCGTCCTGGCTCCAAGATCTTCATCCAACCCAAGCGGGGGTTGGCGATCCATAATCCGGTCCAGTAGAGGCTCCAAAGTCTTCCTCCTATCCGGCAAGAAGAGGACATCCGGACCGGCAAACATCTTCTCCAAGCGGCATCTTCGATCTTCTTCCATCCGGTGCGGAGCGGGTCCATCTTGAAGCAGGCGACGCGGATCCATCCTCTTCTTCCAATGTCTCCCGACTAATGACGGTTCCTTTAAGGGACGTCATCCAAGATGGCGTCCCTCGAATTCCGATTGGCTGATAGGATTCTATCAGCCAATCGGAATTAAGGTAGGAATTTTCTGATTGGCTGATGGAATCAGCCAATCAGAATCAAGTTCAATCCGATTGGCCGATCCCATCAGCCAATCAGATTGAGCTCGCATTCTATTGGCTGATCTTGGATGACGTCCCTTAAAGGAACCGTCATTAGTCGGGAGACATCGGAAGAAGAGGATGGATCCGCGTCGCCTGCTTCAAGATGGACCCGCTCCGCACCGGATGGAAGAAGATCGAAGATGCCGCTTGGAGAAGATGTTTGCCGGTCCGGATGTCCTCTTCTTGCCGGATAGGAGGAAGACTTTGGAGCCTCTTCTGGACCGGATTATGGATCGCCAACCCCCGCTTGGGTTGGATGAAGATCTTGGAGCCAGGACGGATCGGTGATACCTGGATGGTGAAGACAAGGTAGGAAGATCTTCAGGGGCTTAGTGTTAGGTTTATTTAAGGGGGGTTTGGGTTAGATTAGGGGTATGTGGGTGGTGGGTTGTAATGTTGGGGGGGGGGGGTATTGTATTTATTCTTTTACAGGCAAAAGAGCTGAAATTCTTGGGGCATGCCCCGCAAAGGGCCCTGTTCAGGGCTGGTAAGGTAAAAGAGCTTGTAACCTTTTTAATTTAGAATAGGGTAGGGAATTTTTTATTTTGGGGGGCTTTGTTATTTTATTAGGGGGCTTAGAGTAGGTGTAATTAGTTTAAAATTGTTGTAATCTTTTTCTTATGTTTGTAAATATTTTTTTATTTTCTGTAACTTAGTTCTTTTTTATTTTTTGTACTTTAGCTAGTTTATTTAATTGTATTTATTTGTAGCAATTGTGTTTAATTTATTTATTGATAGTGTAGTGTTAGGTTAATTGTAGGTAATTGTAGGTAGTTTATTTAATTATTTTATTGATAGGGTAGTGTTAGGTTTAATTATAACTTAGGTTAGGATTTATTTTACAGGTAAATTTGTTATTATTTTAACTAGGTAACTATTAAATAGTTTTTAACTATTTAATAGCTATTGTACCTGGTTAAAATAAATACAAAGTTGCCTGTAAAATAAATATTAATCCTAAAATAACTACAATGTAATTATAATTTATATTGTAGCTATATTAGGATTTATTTTACAGGTAAGTATTTAGCTTTAAATAGGAATAATTTATTTAATAAGAGTTAATTAATTTCGTTAGATGTAAATTATATTTAATTTAGGGGGGTGTTAGTGTTAGGGTTAGACTTAGCTTTAGGGGTTAATACATTTATTAGAATAGCGGTGAGCTCCGATCGGAAGTTTAGGGGTTAATAATTGAAGGTAGGTGTCGGCGATGTTAGGGAGGGCAGATTAGGGGTTAATACTATTTATGATAGGGTTAGTGAGGCGGATTAGGGGTTAATAACTTTATTATAGTAGCGCTCAGGTCCGCTCGGCAGATTAGGGGTTAATAAGTGTAGGTAGGTGTCGGCGACGTTGTGGGGGGCAGATTAGGGGTTAATAAATATAACATAGGGGTCGGCGATGTTAGGGCAGCAGATTAGGGGTACATAGGGATAACGTAGGTGGCGGCGTTTTACGGAGCGGCAGATTAGGGGTTAAAAAAAATATGCAGGGGTCAGCGATAGCGGGGGCGGCAGATTAGGGGTTAATAAGTGTAAGATTAGGGGTGTTTAGACTCGGGGTACATGTTAGGGTGTTAGGTGCAGACGTAGGAAGTGTTTCCCCATAGGAATCAATGGGGCTGCGTTAGGAGCTGAACGCTGCTTTTTTGCAGGTGTTAGGTTTTTTTTCAGCTCAAACAGTCCCATTGTTTCCTATGGGAGAATCGTGCACGAGCACGTTTTTGAGGCCGGCCGCGTCCGTAAGCAACTCTGGTATCGAGAGTTGCTTTTGCGGTAAAAATGCTCTACGCTCCTTTTTTGGAGCCTAACGCAGCATTTGTTTGAACTCTCGATACCAGAGTTAAATTTATGGTGCGGCCAGAAAAAAGCCCGCGGAGCGTTAACAGCCCTTTTACCGCCGAACTCCAAATCTAGGCCTAAATGCAGCTTGCAACTGCAACACAGACTATGTTGTCTACCTTATTGAATGTTCATGTGGACTACAGTACATAGGAAGAACGACACACCCCTTTAAGAAAAGGGTAGCGGAACACCTCACGAATATAAAGGCAGGAGAGAAGTCCCATAGCCTCTCACTCCATTATAAAAACTACCATGATAAAGACTCAGAAGGCCTGAAAGCTACTATCCTAGAATGTATCCCAGTCAATGAAAGACGTGGGGATCGAGAACTACATCTTAGACAAAGGGAAACCTTCTGGATTCACACCCTACACTCACAGACTCCATTTGGCCTTAATAAGGACATAGATTTGGCATCTTTTTTAGTGGATAACTGAAACATCTTTGACTGATATATAAAAGTCAAAAGAAAGATTTTTTCCAGAAATTTGCCATATATAGGATCTTTTTATGTACATATATTTTAGTTAACTTAATATCTCATATTCTGTAGAAAGGAATGGGTATCATAACTAGAGAGTTGATTATTATCTTTAAATGTGGAATATCTTTCTAACCTTGTAGCTATATATTAGACAGATATTCACAATATTGATACACATATACAAAAAACACTCCTTAGGACATAATGTACTGGAGAAATATATTTTTATATATATTTATTTTTAAGACGATTTTATTTGTATATACAAGCATCTATCAATCTATTAATTATTTATTTAATTAATTATTTTAAACGACAAGAATTGTTCCAAATAGTATGAGAAAAAAATGTGTATTTTTTGTATATGAATTTGAATCATGGTCCCAGAATAGCGGATATCTTACAGTGTGTTATGTCCATATATCTCATTTTGTCATTTTTACTTATATTAAGTTCAAAATTCGTGATGAAATGGTTTTCTAAGTGGTATTTATGAATTATGAATTTTCAATCTACATACCACCGAAAATAATAAGTTTATATTAAAAATCCCCAACCAAACACGAATCGTGCCTATAATATATGGATCACGATATATCATATAGAGGAAGATTGTAGCTAAAATAAACTAAGCATATCTTTAGCGATTATATCCGACTCTGTTCAGCTAAACTAAGAAGTGTCTATACTTCGATCTGATTGGAAAGGCAGCTCACACCTCTTTTTACTACGTAGAGAGCGCAAATAGCATTTTTACGCATGGAAATGGAACACGGAAATTGCTTATGTATAGAAGGAGATGGGTGTTCCTTTAACAGAGCAGATTAATGACAGCTGCAGAGAGGCGGCATTTTGTCTATCCTTTATCCTCCTAGGATTTTACGTATTAACAAATGATATCTCTGATTGGTGGAATAGTCCACACACCCCCTTAATCACATGGAAAAACGAGCCAATGATAGTCGTTCATAGTCAATGTCAATTGAGCCCATACTATTCTTAAGTCCCAAGTTTGTTCAGCAATCTCATACGATACAACCTCTGATGAAGAAGGTAACCTATTTTGTAAAAACCTTTGAAACGCGTAAGGAGAGAATTTAAAGAGACTGTGTTTAATTATACATTAGAACCGCTTTTTTCCTGTTTCCTGCATACTTGACTGATGTGACCGGCATATATGCTTTGGGAAATTGCATCTGTTGTTTTCAACTAAATCTTACACGCTTAACTGATACCTCATACTGGATTGAGGTTTATTAATGTGAGCATTTTAAACATAGAAAATAAAAACTTTAAGTTCACATACAGTGTTACACTATTTTGTTTGCATTTGTGTTCCCTTCTATCTATGTTCATGACACACCGTGACACTGGGAGGAGAGCATAAAACCAATCTGTGAAGGAAGAAAATCTTCTACCACACTGAGGAGGCATAGAAGCAGTGATTCTGGATTGCTGTTGGACGATTTTTCCTTAAAGGGACGCTTTTACTTACCTCATAGGATTGAGGTTAAATCTAGTAAGTAAGTAGGCACTCGCCTCTAATACGTGGATGTCACAAGAATAAGAAGTAGAACCGATATTGCACAAACTGCACAAATTGGGGACTAATTCACTTGTGTATATTGCATAAAATCATTTTAAGGATCCTATATATTGTATGAATTGTACAAATTAGTTTAAGAATTAATTAATTCATTCTTCACCTTGTGATACTAAGGGGGAATATTATTACCAGTTTTGACACATTTTTTGAAGAATGTATTAATCCCTATTTATGTATTATATTAACATTTGGGTATACTTATGTTCATTATTGGCATAAGTCTATTAGGACTGTATGTCAACTGATTTTGTGGATATTTATACTTCATCTCATTACAATATCATGTGGTGGTGATTTATATATTATATTTTATATTTGATTTTTTATATTACATATCCTCTGTTACATACATTGATACATAACTGTACATTATCCTATGAACAGTGCGCCTTGATACCAATCTTTTCACTCACATTTATTTCAACAATTAGAAATAGGACAGTGTTAGGTGGGGACCTCTCATTTGCCCATATTTCAGGTATTAGGCAGCCGGTTCATTTACAAATAGCTTAATTACTGGCCTGGGGGTGGTACACTTTAGAACTGATTTTTCTAGTTCTCTTTTAAAAAAAAATAAAAAAAAAATATATATATATATATATATATATATATATACATACACACACACAGTATATACAGTATATATATATATATATATATATACACACACAAAACATGGGTGGGGTCAGCACTCTCAGGCCGGACCGGGTACACATACCATGACCCTGCAACATGCACAGCCCTGGGTGCAAACCAGCACTCTCAGGAAGCTGGACTGTCACCAGAGCCACAGGCAGTTAACCCCAGTCAGGCCTGGGTGCAAGGCCCAAACAGGGGAAAATTAAAAAAAAAATTAATATAACACAAATGGGAAAAGCCCAGGTACCTCGTCAAGGTTTCTTCCAAATAAACCTGGGTCCCTAAACAGCCACACAATGCAGGCTCCCAATCAAACAGCTGTGAAAAAAAGCAACTGTGAAAAAATGGAGGGTGCACAGACTTCTGTAATCTCCCCAAACATTTACAAAACACGGTTGGGGTCAGCACTCTCAGGCCGGACCGGGTACACATCTTATGACCCTGCAACATGCACAGCCCTGGGTGCAAACCAGCACTCTTAGGAAGCTGCACTGTCACCAGAGCCACAGGCAGTTAACCCCAGTCAGGCCTGGGTGCAAGACCCAAACAGGGAAAATTACAAAATAAAATTAATATAACACACAGAAAAAGTCCAGCACTCACTCACAAGCTCTCAACTAAGATAAAAAGCAGCAATGGAAGAATTAGTTACCGCATCTGGCCAAATGGGAAAAGCCCAGGTACCTCGTCAAGGTTTCTTCCAAATAAACCTGGGTCCCTAAACAGCCACACAATGCAGGCACATGACAGCTTCGGACAAACACACTTGGCCTTTTATTATATAGGATACACACACACACATATATATATATATATATATATATATATATATATATATATATATATATATATATATATATATATATATATATATATATATATATATATATATATATATATAAAAATTGAGGGCCTGATCAAATGCAGAGAAATCTTCTCTCATTATTGATGAGACTTAGATAGCCTCATCAGACAAAGAGCTTTAGACAATAGGTTTTTATATGTATATGTGCATGAGCTTGTTCAAAGCCATTTTTATTTGAAACCCCTTAATACTTCTGCCATTATTTGTAACATAAATTTTAATCTCAAAGTTTTACGTTTTTTTTCCAGATTCATTAGTATGGTGTTGGCTGATCATCCTGAGCCATAATTTTTTTTTATTCAGTAACCTGTGCTAACAAACTTGAGACATTCTACTAAATGAGCATTAAACATATTAAGATTGTACTATAAAATGTTTATTTAGCTATAGCAAAAAAACAGAAACAAAAGAAAAACCTTTGCACTACGCTTTCATAATTTTTTCCCTTTATTTAATGATAAAATTGTGGAATTTCAAATTCCTGTTACAGATGTAGACTTCAGCTTTAAAGGGATAGTAAACACCAAAAATGTTATTGTTTAAAACGATAGATAATCCCTTTATTTACCATTCCCCAGTTTTGCATAACCAATAGATGTTATAGAAATACAGTTTATATTACCCTTGTAATTACCTTGTATCTAAGCTTTTGCAGACTGCCTCCTTATCTCAGATCTTTTGATAGACTTGCATTTCAGGCAATTAGTGCTGACTCTTAAATAACTCCACGTGCGTGTGCGCAATGTTTTTATATGTAACACATGAATCAACGCCCTCTAGCTGTGAAAACTTAAATGTATTCAGATAAGAGGCGGCCTTCAAGGGCTTAGTAATTAGCATATGAGCCTACCTAGGTTTAGTTTTCAACTAAGAATACCAAGAGAACAAAGCAAATTTGATGATAAAAGTAAATTAGAAAGTTGTTTAAAATTGCATGCCCTATCTGAATCACAAACGTTTCATTTGGATTTTACTATGCCTTTAACAGTTATATTCTACACAGCTATTGGTTGCACACTCTAGCTATTTGTTTTTAGCTTTTCCTATTTGGCCTCGGTAAAGACGATTTGATAAAATAAACCTAGGTTATAACATGGTGTCGCCTGTAGCTTTCTGGACACAAACTTTTTCCCCCCATGGTTTCTTCAATATTTAAACAACTACTATAATAATAGCTGCATGTTATTAACAGGCCAATATTTGCTTTCAACACAACATTATATCTAGTATTTATTTAGTGTTTAAAGTATTTTTAAAAAAATTAATATATAAAATTATTTCTAAACATGCAAACAATTATTTAATAAGAAAAGCACCGCAAACCTACACATATACATAGATCCAATAACCTATATGATAGATCTAAATAGAGAGGGCATGAATTAGTTCCAGAAAAGAGGACACCATGTGTGTTACAATAAGGAGGCATAGAGGAGTGATTTAAAATATTGGAGATGAAGGCCAGAAAAATCTTATAACCCCCATACAGTGTATAAATAATTTCTGTTACTTGTAAATAAAAGAATTGTGTATGCTTTTGTATTAAACAGGTGTAAATCTCATGTATATGCATCAGGATCCTGAACATTTCACAGCGCATATACACTACACACCCACAACACCTGTGCATTATGAAACACACTGTGCAAGATTAGACAGATCTTTCTTTAGAACGCCATAAAAAGGAGTTATAAAAGTGACCTATGAGAACAACAGCTGGCATTTTTTTGGTTTGTTCCACATATACAAGGGAAAGTTAAAACAATGCCATAGATGAGAGAGAAGTTTGAATTTTACAGGCATTTTTTTGTCATATATATTTATATACACATGCTACATGTAACATATGGGCACAATACACAATGCAAACATCCACAGAAACATCAACACTTACCAGCACCCTACAGTGGAGGGTGAAATACCATAGAAAAGATGCTGGTGTCCGTGCTCAGCTGCACCCTCTGCTGGCAGGAATCTTCATTAAACTAACAATAAAGCACGGGCCTATCACACATAAGAGGTTGTGAAATAAAGATTAGCATGCTGTATTGTGCACACACCAAACAGGAGCACAGTTATTCATTGCAGACCCTACATGATTACATAAATACATATGACTTATACAACATATGCAAACATCTATCAGACACACTATTTGGAGTCTCTTCTCACATACTTTAAAAGGGTGGTGATAAATGTGTGGAAGTCATATTACAGAATATATAAAAACAGTAAGGCCTTATAGCAATGTAAAACACTTTTCACTATTGTAGCAGATATCAGCTAAATGACCTATATACAAACACATTGTTATACATTTTGGGCTAGATTACAAAAGACGTGCTATTTAGTGCTTTTGCTCGAGTGTTAACACTGCTAATAGTAATAGTTTTGCACATGCTTCTTTGCGTGCGTATTACAGGTTGAAAGTAAAAGTTTTGTGTGTGAGCGAAACCCGACGCAATACCCAAAGGCCTTCGGATATCGCAACCGTGCTAACTTATTCTCATAGGCTCAATGAAGAGCGCAGAAGAAAAAGTAAATGTATGCTTACCTGATAAATTGATTTCTTCTATGGTACGACGAGTCCACGGATTCATCCTTTACTTGTGGGATATTATCCTCCTGCTAACAGGAAGTGGCAAAGAGCACCACAGCAGAGCTGTCTATATAGCTCCTCCCTTAGCTCCACCCCCCAGTCATTTGACCGAAGGTACAGGAAGGAAAAGGAGAAACTAAAAGGTGCAGAGGTGACTGAAGTTTAAAATAAAAAATATATAATCTGTCTTAAAATGACAGGGTGGGCCGTGGACTCGTCATACCATAGAAGAAATCAATTAATCAGGTAAGCATGAATTTACTTTTCTTCTATAAGGTACGACGAGTCCACAGATTCATCCTTACTTGTGGGATACAATACCAAAGCAACAGGACACGGATGAACGGGAGGGACAAGACAGATACCTAAACAGAAGGCACCGCTGCTTGAAGAACTTTTCTCCCAAAATAGCCTCTGAAGAAGCAAAAGTATCAAATTTGGAAAAGGTATGAAGCGAAGACCAAGTCGCAGCCTTACAAATCTGTTCAACAGAAGCCTCATTTTTAAAAGCCCATGTGGAAGCCACTGCTCTAGTAGAATGAGCTGTAATCCTTTCAGGAGGCTGCTGTCCAGCAGTCTTGTATGTCAAATGGATGATGCTTTTCAGCCAAAAAGAAAGAGAGGTAGCCGTAGCTTTTTGACCTCTACGTTTTCCAGAATAGACAACAAACAAAAAAGATGTTTGACGGAAATCTTTGGTTGCTTGCAAATAAAACCTCAAAGCACGAACCACGTCCAAGTTGTGCAACAGACACTCCTTCTTAGAGGAAGGATTAGGACACAGAGAAGGAACAACAATTTCCTGATTGATATTCCTATTAGTAACAACCTTAGGAAGGAATCCAGGTTTGGTACACAAAACCACCTTATCAGCATGGAAAACAAGATAAGGCGAGTCGCATTGCAATGCAGATAGTTCGGAAACTCTTTGAGCCAAAGAGATAGCAACTAAAAACAGAACTTTCCAAGATAGAAGCTTAATATCTATGGAATGCATAGGTTCAAACGGAACCCCTTGAAGAACTTTAAGAACTAAATTCAAACTCCATGGCGGAGTTGATTCTAACTAAAGCCTGACAGAACGACTGAACGTCTGGAACATCTGTCAGACACTTGTGCAGTAGAATTGATAAAGTAGATATCTGTCCCTTTAAGGAACCAGCTGATAGCCCCTTCTCCAATCCTTCTTGGAGAAAAGACAAAATCCTAGGAATCCTGATCTTACTCCATGAGTAGCCTTTGGATTCGCACCAATAAAGATATATACGCCATATCTTATGATAAATTTTCCTAGTGACAGGCTTTCGAGCCTGAACCAAGGTATCTATGACCGACTCAGAGAAACCCCGCTTGGATAAAATCAAGCGTTCAATCTCCAAGCAGTCAGCCGCAGAGAAAGTGGATTTGGATGCTGGAACGGACCTTGAATCAGAAGGTCCTGTCTCAGTGGCAGAGTCCATGGGGGAAGAGATGACATGTCCACCAGGTCTGCATACCAAGTCCTGCGTGGCCACGCAGGTGCTATCAAAATCACTGAAGCTCTCTCCTGTTTGATTCTGGCAATCAAACGAGGAAGGAGAGGAAATGGTGGAAACACATAAGCCAGGTTGAACGACCAGGGTACTGCTAGAGCATCTATCAGTACTGCATGAGGATCCCTTGACCTGGACCCGTAACAAGGAAGTTTGGCGTTTTGACGAGACGCCATCAGATACAATTCTGGTGTGCCCCATTGCTGAATCAATTGTGCAAACACCTACGGATGGAGTTCCCATTCCCCCGGATGAAAAGTCTGACGACTTACAAAATCCGCTTCCCAGTTCTCCACTCCTGGGATATAGATTGCTGATAGATGGCAAGAGTGAGTCTCTGCCCATTAAATTATTTTGGTAACCTCTATCATCGCTAGAGAACTCTTTGTTCCCCCCTGATGATTGATATATGCTACAGTCGTGATATTGTCCGACTGGAATCTTATGAATCTGGCCGAAGCCAGCTGAGGCCACGCCTGAAGCGCGTTGAATATCGCTCTCAGTTCTAGAATATTTATCAAGAGGAGAGCCTCCTCCTGAGTCCACAAACCATGTGCTTTCAGGGAATTCCAGACTGCACCCCAGCCCAATAGGCTGGCGTCTGTCATCACTATGACCCACGCTGGCCTGCGGAAACACATTCCCTAAGACAGATGATCCTGTGGCAACCACCAAAGAAGAGAACAACAAAAATTATTATAAGTGAACAGTGCGCCAACAGATACAGTGCTAAAATGTTACTATACCATGTAAAATATATATAAATAATACATATAATTTAAAATAAATGTCACAATTAATGTCAATTGGTATTGATTAATACCTAAATGTGAATGTTCAGATGACTTAGCTTATATTGCTAAGTCAATGTTACTTGGTGAAACCTAGGGGGGTCAGAGTACTCCCTCAGGCTCGGTCAGATGATGGCTCGCGACTTCTTCAATACTTTTGCTGGTGTCCCAAAAGAACAAAATCTGTAGAAATATAGAATGAGAAAGAAGGCGCCACCATAGTGTACGATCAATGGATACAGACATGCTTCAGATGCGCATGAAAAACTGGTACTTACAAGCTCCCTGACACTTGAGAAGTGTCACAAACGCCTTCTGGAACTTTATGAGTCTTCCAGCTAACTCCCACTACCGTCCGTATTGACCCGTTCTTTGGGGTATTCAGATGAATGCCGGATAACTTGCTCTCCCGGTTACAATCTGCTTTATCAGGCTTCAATCTTTAGTTAGAGGTAGCCTAACCCGGTAGGCTCTTGTGTGCAGTGAAGACCGTATGGCACCGTGAACAGCACACTCCAAAATATGTAAAAAACATAATTTATGCTTACCTGATAAATTCCTTTCTTCTGTAGTGTGATCAGTCCACGGGTCATCATTACTTCTGGGATATTACTCCTCCCCAACAGGAAGTGCAAGAGGGTTCACCCAGCAGAGCTGCATATAGCTCCTCCCCTCTACGTCACTCCCAGTCATTCGACCAAGGACCAACGAGAAAGGAAAAGCCAAGGGTGAAGTGGTGACTGGAGTATAAATTAAAAAATATTTACCTGCCTTAAAAACAGGGCGGGCCGTGGACTGATCACACTACAGAAGAAAGGAATTTATCAGGTAAGCATAAATTATGTTTTCTTCTGTTAAGTGTGATCAGTCCACGGGTCATCATTACTTCTGGGATACCAATACCAAAGCAAAAGTACACGGATGACGGGAGGGATAGGCAGGCTCTTTATACAGAAGGAACCACTGCCTGAAGAACCTTTCTCCCAAAAATAGCCTCCGATGAAGCAAAAGTGTCAAATTTGTAAAATTTGGAAAAAGTATGAAGCGAAGACCAAGTTGCAGCCTTGCAAATCTGTTCAACAGAGGCCTCATTCTTGAAGGCCCAAGTGGAAGCCACAGCTCTAGTAGAATGAGCTGTAATTCTTTCAGGAGGCTGCTGTCCAGCAGTCTCATAAGCTAAACGAATTATGCTACGAAGCCAAAAAGAAAGAGAGGTAGCGGAAGCTTTTTGACCTCTCCTCTGCCCAGAGTAAATGACAAACAGAGAAGACGTTTGTCGAAATTCCTTAGTTGCCTGTAAGTAAAATTTTAGAGCACGGACTACATCCAGGTTGTGCAGTAGACGTTCCTTCTTTGAAGAAGGATTTGGGCATAAAGAAGGAACAACAATCTCTTGATTGATATTCCTGTTAGTAACTACCTTAGGTAAGAACCCAGGTTTAGTACGCAGGACTACCTTATCCGAATGAAAAATCAAATAAGGAGAATCACAATGTAAGGCTGATAATTCAGAGACTCTTCGAGCCGAGGAAATAGCCATTAAAAATAGAACTTTCCAAGATAACAACTTTATATCAATGGAATGAAGGGGTTCAAACGGAACGCCCTGTAAAACATTAAGAACAAGGTATAAACTCCATGGTGGAGCAACAGTTTTAAACACAGGCTTAATTCTGGCCAAAGCCTGACAAAAAGCCTGGACGTCAGGAACTTCTGACAGACGTTTGTGTAACAGAATGGACAGAGCTGAGATCTGTCCCTTTAATGAACTAGCAGATAAACCCTTTTCTAAACCTTCTTGTAGAAAAGACAATATCCTAGGAATCCTAACCTTACTCCAAGAGTAACCTTTGGATTCACACCAATATAGGTATTTACGCCATATCTTATGGTAAATCTTTCTGGTAACAGGTTTCCTAGCCTGTATTAAGGTATCAATAACTGACTCAGAAAATCCACGTCTTGATAAAATCAAGCGTTCAATTTCCAAGCAGTCAGCTTCAGAGAAGTTAGATTTTGATGTTTGAAGGGACCCTGTATCAGAAGGTCCTGTTTCAGAGGTAGAGACCAAGGTGGACAGGATGACATGTCCACCAGGTCTGCATACCAAGTCCTGCGTGGCCACGCAGGTGCTATTAGAATCACTGATGCTCTCTCTTGTTTGATTCTGGCAATCAATCGAGGAAGCAACGGGAAGGGTGGAAACACGTAAGCCATCCTGAAGTCCCAAGGTGCTGTCAGAGCATCTATCAGGACTGCTCCTGGATCCCTGGATCTGGACCCGTAACGAGGAAGCTTGGCGTTCTGTCGAGACGCCATGAGATCTATCTCTGGTTTGCCCCAACGTCGAAGTATTTGGGCAAAGACCTCCGGATGAAGTTCCCACTCCCCCGGATGAAAAGTCTGACGACTTAAGAAATCCGCCTCCCAGTTCTCCACTCCCGGGATGTGGATTGCTGACAGGTGGCAAGAGTGAGACTCTGCCCAGCAAATTATCTTTGATACTTCCATCATAGCTAGGGAGCTTCTTGTCCCTCCCTGATGGTTGATGTAAGCTACAGTCGTGATGTTGTCCGACTGAAACCTGATGAACCCCCGAGTTGTCAACTGGGGCCAAGCCAGGAGGGCATTGAGAACTGCTCTCAATTCCAGAATGTTTATTGGCAGGAGACTCTCCTCCTGACTCCATTGTCCCTGAGCCTTCAGAGAATTCCAGACGGCACCCCAACCTAGAAGGCTGGCGTCTGTTGTTACAATTGTCCAGTCTGGTCTGCTGAATGGCATCCCCCTGGACAGATGTGGCCGAGAAAGCCACCATAGAAGAGAATTTCTGGTCTCTTGATCCAGATTCAGAGAAGGGGATAAGTCTGAGTAATCCCCATTCCACTGACTTAGCATGCACAGTTGCAGTGGTCTGAGGTGTAAGCGTGCAAAGGGTACTATGTCCATTGCCGCTACCATTAAGCCGATTACCTCCATGCATTGAGCCACTGACGGGTGTTGAATGGAATGAAGGGTGCGGCAAGCACTTTGAAGTCTTGTTAGCCTGTCCTCTGTCAGGTAAATCTTCATTTCTACAGAATCTATAAGAGTCCCCAGGAAGGGAACTCTTGTGAGTGGAACGAGTGAACTTTTCTTTTCGTTCACCTTCCATCCATGTGACCTTAGAAATGCCAGCACTAACTCTGTATGAGACTTGGCAGTTTGAAAGCTTGAAGCTTGTATCAGAATGTCGTCTAGGTATGGAGCTACCGAGATTCCCCGCGGTCTTAGTACCGCCAGAAGAGCACCCAGAACCTTTGTGAAGATTCTTGGAGCTGTAGCCAATCCGAATGGAAGAGCCACAAACTGGTAATGCCTGTCTAGGAAGGCAAACCTTAGGTACCGATAATGATCTTTGTGAATCGGTATGTGAAGGTAAGCATCTTTTAAATCTACAGTGGTCATGTATTGACCCTCTTGGATCATAGGTAAAATTGTCCGAATAGTCTCCATCTTGAACGATGGAACTCTTAGGAATTTGTTTAGGATCTTTAAGTCCAGGATTGGTCTGAAAGTTCCCTCTTTTTTGGGAACCACAAACAGATTTGAGTAAAACCCCTGTCTCTGTTCCGATCGTGGAACTGGATGGATTACTCCCATTAACAAGAGCTCTTGTACGCAGCGTAGAAACGCCTCTTTCTTTGTCTGGATTGTTGACAATCTTGACAGATGAAATCTCTCTCTTGGAGGAGAGTATTTGAAGTCCAGAAGGTATCCCTGAGATATTATCTCTAGCGCCCAGGGATCCTGAACATCTCTTGCCCAAGCCTGGGCGAAGAGAGAAAGTCTGCCCCCCACTAGATCCGATCCCGGATCGGGGGCCCTCAATTCATGCTGTTTTAGGGGCAGCAGCATGTTTCCTAGTCTGCTTGCCCTTGTTCCAGGACTGGTTAGGTTTCCAGCCTTGTCTGTAGCGAGCAACAGCTCCTTCCTGTTTTGGTGCAGAGGAAGTTGATGCTGCTCCTGCTTTGAAATTACGAAAGGAACGAAAATTAGACTGTCTAGTCTTGGCTTTGGCTTTGTCCTGAGGCAGGGCATGGCCTTTACCTCCTGTAATGTCAGCGATAATCTCTTTCAACCCGGGCCCGAATAAGGTCTGCCCTTTGAAAGGTATATTAAGCAATTTAGACTTAGAAGTAACATCAGCTGACCAGGATTTTAGCCACAGCGCCCTGCGTGCCTGAATGGCGAATCCTGAATTCTTCGCCGTAAGTTTAGTAAGATGTACTACGGCCTCCGAAATGAATGAATTAGCTAGTTTAAGGACTCTAAGCCTGTCCGTAATGTCGTCCAGAGTAGCTGAACCAATGTTCTCTTCCAGAGACTCAATCCAGAATGCCGCTGCAGCCGTGATCGGCGCAATGCATGCAAGGGGTTGCAATATAAAACCTTGTTGAACAAACATTTTCTTAAGGTAACCCTCTAACTTTTTATCCATTGGATCTGAAAAAGCACAGCTATCCTCCACCGGGATAGTGGTACGCTTAGCTAAGGTAGAAACTGCTCCCTCCACCTTAGGGACCGTTTGCCATAAGTCCCTTGTGGTGGCGTCTATTGGAAACATTTTTCTAAATATCGGAGGGGGTGAGAACGGCACACCGGGTCTATCCCACTCCTTAGTAACAATTTCAGTAAGTCTCTTAGGTATAGGAAAAACCTCAGTACTCGTCGGTACCGCAAAATATTTATCCAACCTACACATTTTCTCTGGTATTGCAACTGTGTTACAATCATTCAGAGCCGCTAACACCTCCCCTAGTAATACACGGAGGTTTTCCAGTTTAAATTTAAAATTTGAAATATCTGAATCCAGTCTGTTTGGATCAGAACCGTCACCCACAGAATGAAGTTCTCCGTCCTCATGTTCTGCCACCTGTGACGCAGTGTCTGACATGGCCCTAATATTATCAGCGCACTCTGTTCTCACCCCAGAGTGATCACGCTTACCTCTTAGTTCTGGTAATTTAGCCAAAACCTCAGTCATAACAGTAGCCATATCCTGTAATGTGATTTGTAATGGCCGCCCAGATGTACTCGGCGCTACAATATCACGCACCTCCCTCTGAGCGGGAGATGTAGGTACTGACACGTGAGGCGAGTTAGTCGGCATAACTCTCCCCTCGTTGTTTGGTGAAATTTGTTCAATTTGTACAGATTGACTTTTATTTAAAGTAGCATCAATACAGTTAGTACATAAATTTCTATTGGGCTCCACTTTGGCATTGCAACAAATGACACAGGTATCATCCTCTGAATCAGACATGTTTAACACACTAGCAAATAAACTTGCAACTTGGAAATACAATTCAATTAGAATAATATTAAAATGTACTGTGCCTTTAAGAAGCACAGAAGATCTATGACAGTTGAAAATTAATAAATTGAAACAGTTATAGCCTCAATCCTTGTAAACAACACAACCTTAGCAAAGGTTTAATCCCATTAGCAAAGATAACAAATTCTGAAAGCAGGAAACAAATTACAGAATAAACGTTTTTTATCTCAGTCAAACTATAATTCTCACAGCTCTGCTGAGAGAAATTACCTCCCTCAAAATAAGTTTTGAAGACCCCTGAGCTCTGTAGAGATGAACCGGATCATGCAGGGAATACAATGAGTTGCTGACTGAAATATTTGATGCATAGAAAAAGCGCCAAAAAAACGGCCCCTCCCCCTCACACACAGCAGTGAGGGAGAACAGAAACTGTCAGAAAAACAGATTAAGCAACTGCCAAGTGGAAAAATAGAGCCCAAACATTTATTCACACAGTACCTCAGCAAATGAAAACGATTTTACATTCCAGCAAAAACGTTAAACATAATCTCTAGTTATTAAACAGCTTTATGTATTTCTTACAGTGTAATTCTAGTGAAGTACCATTCCCCAGAATACTGAAGTGTAAAGTATACATACATGACATTATATCGGTATGGCAGGATTTTCTCATCAATTCCATTGTCAGAAAATAAAAACTGCTACATACCTCTATGCAGATTAATCTGCCCGCTGTCCCCTGATCTGAAGTTTACCTCACTCCTCAGATGGCCGAGAACAGCAATATGATCTTAACTACTCCGGCTAAAATCATAGCAAAACTCTGGTAGATTCTTCTTCAAACTCTGCCAGAGAGGTAATAACACACTCCGGTGCTATTTTAAAATAACAAACTTTTGATTGAAGATATAAAACTAAGTATAATCACCATAGTCCTCTCACACATCCTATCTAGTCGTTGGGTGCAAGAGAATGACTGGGAGTGACGTAGAGGGGAGGAGCTATATGCAGCTCTGCTGGGTGAATCCTCTTGCACTTCCTGTTGGGGAGGAGTAATATCCCAGAAGTAATGATGACCCGTGGACTGATCACACTTAACAGAAGAAACAACTGCTACAATTTGATAAAATAAAGTTCGTGGATCCAATGTCTTATAAAACTTCACTTTATTTTATAACGCAACGTTTCTCGGTCTTGAATGACCGTTTCATCAGGTGTATATTGACATTAGTAAAACCACGAACTTATATTGCCGATTTGTCGGCGTCTACTATTGCCCAATGCGCATGTGTGGAGGTGTGTCCGGACCTTGTCTTTCCCATTGGAGGAACCAATATGGGTGTGTGAATATTGTTGGCGTGTCACTACTTTCAATGATTATATGTCACGCCTCAAGTAAAAACAAGACTTATGTGTCCCACTTATCCCATATAAGAGATTCGTGATTTATTCTTAATCTTAATGGGCAATTTTGCAATGGGTCTAAGTCCGGACACACATTCACGCATGGAACGTATTATGTACATTACATATGTAACCTTAGCATATGGGCTCAATATTAGTTTGCAATTAAAAACAAATAAAATACATACTCAAATACATATTTCTAAAATGCTGCCTAAAACATTATGAATAATATTAGCTCCATTATCTAAAAATTGATATTGTATAAATGGAACCAAATACAGACCAAAATTTTGATTTTAAATATTAGATCAAATGAATAATAAAATATAAATGATAAATTAAATTGTTAAAAATTGAACCAATATAATAAAAAAAACCGTAAAAACAAAATTTATTTTTACCTGATAAATTACTTTCTCCAACGGTGTGTCCGGTCCACGGCGTCATCCTTACTTGTGGGATATTCTCTTCCCCAACAGGAAATGGCAAAGAGCCCAGCAAAGCTGGTCACATGATCCCTCCTAGGCTCCGCCTTCCCCAGTCATTCGACCGACGTAAAGGAGGAATATTTGCATAGGAGAAATCATATGATACCGTGGTGACTGTAGTTAGAGAAAATAAATCATCAGACCTGATTAAAAAACCAGGGCGGGCCGTGGACCGGACACACCGTTGGAGAAAGTAATTTATCAGGTAAACATAAATTCTGTTTTCTCCAACATAGGTGTGTCCGGTCCACGGCGTCATCCTTACTTGTGGGAACCAATACCAAAGCTTTAGGACACGGATGATGGGAGGGAGCAAATCAGGTCACCTAGATGGAAGGCACCACGGCTTGCAAAACCTTTCTCCCAAAAATAGCCTCAGAAGAAGCAAAAGTATCAAATTTGTAAAATTTGGTAAAAGTGTGCAGTGAAGACCAAGTCGCTGCCTTACATATCTGGTCAACAGAAGCCTCGTTCTTGAAGGCCCATGTGGAAGCCACGGCCCTAGTGGAATGAGCTGTGATTCTTTCAGGAGGCTGCCGTCCGGCAGTCTCATAAGCCAATCTGATGATGCTTTTAAGCCAAAAAGAGAGAGAGGTAGAAGTTGCTTTTTGACCTCTCCTTTTACCAGAATAAACAACAAACAAGGAAGATGTTTGTCTGAAATCCTTTGTAGCCTCTAAATAGAATTTTAGAGCACGAACTACATCCAAATTGTGCAACAAACGTTCCTTCTTTGAAACTGGATTCGGACACAAAGAAGGCACGACTATCTCCTGGTTAATATTTTTGTTAGAAACAACTTTCGGAAGAAAACCAGGTTTAGTACGCAAAACCACCTTATCTGCATGGAACACCAGATAAGGAGGAGAACACTGCAGAGCAGATAACTCTGAAACTCTTCTAGCAGAAGAAATTACAACCAAAAACAAAACTTTCCAAGATAATAACTTGATATCAACGGAATGTAGGGGTTCAAACGGAACCCCCTGAAGAACTGAAAGAACTAAATTAAGACTCCAAGGAGGAGTCAAAGGTTTGTAAACAGGCTTGATTCTAACCAGAGCCTGAACAAAAGCTTGAACATCTGGCACAGCCGCCAGCTTTTTGTGAAGTAAAACAGATAAAGCAGAAATCTGTCCCTTCAAAGAACTTGCAGATAATCCTTTCTCCAAACCTTCTTGAAGAAAGGATAGAATCTTAGGAATTTTTATCTTGTTCCATGGGAATCCTTTAGATTCACACCAACAGATATATTTTTTCCATATTTTATGGTAGATTTTTCTAGTTACAGGCTTTCTGGCCTGAACAAGAGTATCAATGACAGAATCTGAGAACCCTCGCTTTGATAAAATCAAGCGTTCAATTTCCAAGCAGTCAGTTGGAGTGAGGCCAGATTCGGATGTTCGAACGGACCTTGAACAAGAAGGTCCTGTCTCAAAGGTAGCTTCCATGGTGGAGCCGATGACATATTCACCAGATCTGCATACCAAGTCCTGCGTGGCCACGCAGGAGCTATCAAGATCACCGATACCCTCTCCTGTTTGATCCTGGCTACCAGCCTGGGAATGAGAGGAAACGGTGGGAACACATAAGCTAGGTTGAAGCTCCAAGGTGCTACTAGTGCATCCACTAGAGTCGCCTTGGGATCCCTGGATCTGGACCCGTAGCAAGGAACCTTGAAGTTCTGACGAGACGCCATCAGATCCATGTCTGGAATGCCCCACAATTGAATTATTTGGGCAAAGATTTCCGGATGGAGTTCCCACTCCCCCGGATGAAATGTCTGACGACTCAGAAAATCCGCTTCCCAATTTTCCACTCCTGGGATGTGGATTGCAGACAAGTGGCAGGAGTGAGTCTCCGCCCATTGAATTATTTTGGTCACTTCTTCCATCGCCAGGGAACTCCTTGTTCCCCCCTGATGGTTGATATACGCAACAGTCGTCATGTTGTCTGATTGAAACCGTATGAAATTGGCCTTTGCTAGCTGAGGCCAAGCCTTGAGAGCATTGAATATCGCTCTTAGTTCCAGAATATTTATCGGGAGAAGAGATTCTTCCCGAGACCAAAGACCCTGAGCTTTCAGGGGTTCCCAGACCGCGCCCCAGCCCACCAGACTGGCGTCGGTCGTGACAATGACCCACTCTGGTCTGCGGAAGCTCATCCCTTGTGACAGGTTGTCCAGGGTCAGCCACCAACGGAGTGAATCTCTGGTCCTCTGATCTACTTGTATCGTCGGAGACAAGTCTGTATAATCCCCATTCCACTGACTGAGCATGCACAGTTGTAATGGTCTTAGATGAATTCGCGCAAAAGGAACTATGTCCATTGCCGCGACCATCAAACCTATTACTTCCATGCACTGCGCTATGGAAGGAAGAAGAACAGAATGAAGTACTTGACAAGCGCTTAGAAGTTTTGATTTTCTGGCTTCTGTCAGAAAAATCCTCATTTCTAAGGAGTCTATTATTGTTCCCAAGAAGGGAACTCTTGTTGACGGAGATAGAGAACTTTTTTCTACGTTCACTTTCCACCCGTGAGATCTGAGAAAGGCCAGGACAATGTCCGTATGAGCCTTTGCTTGAGGTAGAGACGACGCTTGAATCAGTATGTCGTCCAAGTAAGGTACTACTGCAATGCCCCTTGGTCTTAGCACCGCTAGAAGGGACCCTAGTACCTTTGTGAAAATTCTTGGAGCAGTGGCTAATCCGAATGGAAGTGCCACAAACTGGTAATGCTTGTCCAGAAAGGCGAACCTTAGGAACCGATGATGTTCCTTGTGGATAGGAATATGTAGATACGCATCCTTTAAATCCACCGTGGTCATGAATTGACCTTCCTGGATGGTAGGAAGAATTGTCCGAATGGTTTCCATTTTGAACGATGGAACCTTGAGAAATTTGTTTAGGATCTTGAGATCTAAGATTGGTCTGAATGTTCCCTCTTTTTTGGGAACTATGAACAGATTGGAGTAGAATCCCATCCCTTGTTCTCCTAATGGAAAAGGATGAATCACTCCCATTTTTAACAGGTCTTCTACACAATGTAAGAATGCCTGTCTTTTTATGTGGTCTGAAGACAATTGAGACCTGTGGAACCTCCCCCTTGGGGGTAGCTCCTTGAATTCCAGAAGATAACCTTGGGAGACTATTTCTAGCGCCCAAGGATCCAGAACATCTCTTGCCCAAGCCTGAGCGAAGAGAGAAAGTCTGCCCCCCACCAGATCCGGTCCCGGATCGGGGGCCAACATCTCATGCTGTCTTGGTAGCAGTGGCAGGTTTCTTGGCCTGCTTACCTTTGTTCCAGCCTTGCATTGGCCTCCAGGCTGGCTTGGTTTGAGAAGTATTACCCTCTTGCTTAGAGGATGTAGAACTTGGGGCTGGTCCGTTTCTGCGAAAGGGACGAAAATTTGGTTTATTTTTAGCCTTGAAAGACCTATCCTGAGGAAGGGCGTGGCCCTTACCCCCAGTGATATCTGAAATAATCTCTTTCAAGTCAGGGCCAAACAGCGTTTTCCCCTTAAAAGGTATGTTAAGCAATTTGTTCTTGGAGGACGCATCCGCTGACCAAGATTTTAGCCAAAGCGCTCTGCGCGCCACAATAGCAAACCCCGAATTTTTCGCCGCTAATCTAGCCAATTGCAAAGTGGCGTCTAAAGTAAAAGAATTAGCCAATTTAAGAGCATGAATTCTGTCCATAATCTCCTCATAAGAAGAATCTTTATTGAGCGACTTTTCTAGTTCATCGAACCAGAAACACGCTGCTGTAGTGACAGGAACAATGCATGAAATTGGTTGTAGAAGGTAACCTTGCTGAACAAACATCTTTTTAAGCAAACCCTCTAATTTTTTATCCATAGGATCTTTGAAAGCACAACTATCTTCTATAGGGATAGTAGTGCGTTTGTTTAGAGTAGAAACCGCCCCCTCGACCTTGGGGACTGTCTGCCATAAGTCCTTTCTGGGGTCGACCATAGGAAACAATTTCTTAAATATAGGGGGAGGGACAAAAGGTATGCCGGGCCTTTCCCATTCTTTGTTTACAATGTCCGCCACCCGCTTGGGTATAGGAAAAGCTTCGGGGGGCCCCGGGACCTCTAGGAACTTGTCCATCTTACATAATTTCTCTGGAATGACCAAATTGTCACAATCATCCAGAGTAGATAACACCTCCTTAAGCAGAGCGCGGAGATGTTCCAATTTAAATTTGAATGTAATCACATCAGGTTCAGCTTGTTGAGAAATTTTCCCTGAATCTGAAATTTCTCCCTCAGACAAAACCTCCCTGGCCCCCTCAGACTGGTGTAGGGGCATTTCAGAACCATTATCATCAGCGTCCTCATGCTCTTCGGTATTTTCTAAAACAGAGCAGTCGCGCTTTCGCTGATAAGTGGGCATTTTGGCTAAAATGTTTTTGATAGAATTATCCATTACAGCCGTTAATTGTTGCATAGTAAGGAGTATTGGCGCACTAGATGTACTAGGGGCCTCCTGTGTGGGCAAGACTGGCGTAGACGAAGGAGGGGATGATGCAGTACCATGCTTACTCCCCTCACTTGAGGAATCATCTTGGGCATCATTTTCTCTAAATTTTGTGTCACATACATCACATCTATTTAAATGAGAAGGAACCTTGGCTTCCTCACACACAGAACATAGTCTATCTGATAGTTCAGACATGTTAAACAGGCAAAAACTTGATAACAAAGTACAAAAAAACGTTTTAAAATAAAACCGTTACTGTCACTTTAAATTTTAAACTGAACACACTTTATTACTGAAAATGTGAAAAAGTATGAAGGAATTGTTCAAAATTCACCAAAATTTCACCACAGTGTCTTAAAGCCTTAAAAGTATTGCACACCAAATTTGAAAGCTTTAACTCTTAAAATAACGGAACCGGAGCCGTTTTTATATTTAACCCCTATACAGTCCCTGGTATCTGCTTTGCTGAGACCCAACCAAGCCCAGAGGGGAATACGATACCAAATGACGCCTTCAGTAAGCTTTTTCTATGTATCTGAGCTCCTCACACATGCATCTGCATGCCTTGCTTCCCAAAAACAACTGCGCAATAGAGGCGCGAAAATGAGGCTCTGCCTATGATTAGAGAAGGCCCCCAGTGAAAAAGGTGTCCAATACAGTGCCTGCCGGTTATTTAACATAATTCCCAAGAATAAAATAACTCCTCAAAGCTATAAACTATTAAAAATGCTTATAAATCAATCGTTTTAGCCCAGAAAAATGTCTACCAGTCTTTAAGCCCTTGTGAAGCCCTTTATTCTTATTTAATAAAAATGGCTTACCGGATCCCATAGGGAAAATGACAGCTTCCAGCATTACCAAGTCTTGTTAGAAATGTGTCATACCTCAAGCAGCAAAAGTCTGCTCACTGTTTCCCCCAACTGAAGTTAATTCCTCTCAACAGTCCTGTGTGGAAACAGCCATCGATTTTAGTAACGGTTGCTAAAATCATTTTCCTCTTACAAACAGAAATCTTCATCACTTTTCTGTTTCAGAGTAAATAGTACATACCAGCACTATTTTAAAATAACAAACTCTTGATTGAAGAATAAAAACTACATTTAAACACCAAAAAACTCTAAGCCATCTCCGTGGAGATGTTGCCTGTACAACGGCAAAGAGAATGACTGGGGAAGGCGGAGCCTAGGAGGGATCATGTGACCAGCTTTGCTGGGCTCTTTGCCATTTCCTGTTGGGGAAGAGAATATCCCACAAGTAAGGATGACGCCGTGGACCGGACACACCTATGTTGGAGAAAATGGCATTAAAAAAGTGTGTAACAATCAGTCGCATTTGCGCACCGATATAATGCCTTGCTGGATACGAGGTGTAAGTATAGAAGGGGGATACACTCCTCCTATCAAATACTCAAAATGTGCTGTTTATATCCATAGAGGTACAGATGTCTTATGGACCTTGAATACATATAAAATATATGCATGCCCACCAGATTCCAATTGTGAGAATGATTGGATAGATATATAAATATAAAAAATATATATAAAACATATATATAAGATATATGACTCAATTTGTGTAGTTAAGGTTGTCCCACAAGAAAATAAAACATTTAACCGTTTATTGTGCAAACCGGATTGATAAGGCCTAAATGCAGAAAAAAACACCCCCAGCACCTCGCCACAGCCCTGCTGTGGCGCCTACCTGCCCTCAGGGATAGTAAATATGGGGTTAAAGCTTCGATTTGGCCCAAAACATCCACAAGGGCCCTCAGGAGTTGGAGCTTGCTGAGTGAAAACAACTGCGCATCTGAGGCACGAAAATACGCCCCGCCCATCTCACTCGATGTCTTTACAGCCTCAATGAACCGCACCAGAGCGGTTTTAAACTAGCCATGTGGGTTCTGAGACCCAAAAAATAAGCCAAGTGTACCCTCAATAAAGTTGCCAAAAAACGTTATTGCCCACAAAACGTTTGGGAGCACTCCCAGTTCATAAAACGTTTGCCCACAAACATTCAAAAACCAGTGTCAACCATTTTTTAATTAGCCCCTTATGCAAGCTTAGTAATGCCCTTCTAAAGCTCTTAGGATTACTGCTTACCCTTACCCTCATGGGGATACTGTCAGCCTTTCTGAAATACACAGTCTCTCCAGAAAAAATGACTGAACATACCTCACTGCTATATAGCATAAAAACGTTCCTCACACTGAAGTTTCCTGTACTCCTCAGTCTCTGTGGGAACTGCACCGGATCTTAGTGACAAATGCTAAGCTCATTATCCTCCAGGCAGAAGTCTTCATCCATCTGCTGCCTGAGAGTAAATAGTACACACCGGTAACATTTAAAACAAAAAACTCTTGCTTGAAGAAATTAAAAACTAATATTTTATCACCTCATTCACTTTACCCTTCCTAGTACTTAGAGTAGGCAAAGAGAATGACTGGGGGTGGAGCTAAGGGAGGAGCTATATAGACAGCTCTGCTGTGGTGCTCTTTGCCACTTCCTGTTAGCAGGAGGATAATATCCCACAAGTAAAGGATGAATCCGTGGACTTGTCGTACCATAGAAGAAAAACCTAACACTTATCACTCATGCGGTAAACCTAACAGATTTTAATATTTCCCATTCCAATCTTCTTCACACACAGGGGAAAAAATATTTTTATTATTAAATATTTAATCCTATAAATATCTAAATATTTGAAAACAAAGGGGGTGATCAATGGCACTACTAATTACAAATGTTCAAACTCTTAGTAACTTGGATATCTAGATCACTTACTGGTATATGGTAAAATAGATATTGAGTGAGATGGTGCTGTGTATTTATCTTAACTTTAGAGAACACTAGTAGGTTAAATAAACCCCTATAAAGAATACACATACAGCACTTTAGAGTTATATTTGGATATACAGTAATATAATAAGGTATAGGTTCATATTATTAATACCTCTTCTTAGTTAGAAATAGAGTGGAGATTACTTTGTTTTTAAAATTTAACTTTTATGGATTGTTACAACTTTAAAATAAAGGGAAGAAATTTGAACTTAAAAACACACACAATTTACTGAATTTATTGGGATCACTATGTCCACCTATATTGAAATAGAGTGCGATATTGATCACTGGGGGTGGTTTCACAATATGAGTCAAATTAGAGGTTTGAGAAGATAGCCAAATAGATTTGGTTGTCACTGTATGCACTGCTGATGGGTAAATGATAGTCTGCAAAGGATTGCAGTGCTATTCTGTATATCAGCAGATTTAGTGTTTGTGATTTGGCATTGTATTATCAGTCACTAGACAGTATTTTTCTTGTTCATAAAATGTATCAGTTACCAGTCTTATTTGGTAGATTCAATCCATATATAAGGAAATGGAGACCTATAGGCAAGCAACGAATATATTTGTAATTGTTGCTGTTGTAACAATATTGAGCCCGTGATCAGTCACGCTGTTGCTCAGTGTATTTAGTTATATATTTGATCAGATTAATATCCTATATACGTACCCCCTATTATATGCAACGGTTTATTGTTCATCCTGAAGGTGTTAAATATATGCAAAAAGGGTTACACTTAGCGATTAAGTATTGCGGATATTAAACCAAATAATTAGTAGCCGTGGCTTCAATGAGCTGTAAATATTTTTTGCAAATAAGGCATAGTTTGACAGATCGTTATGCTCTGTTACCAAAATAACATTACCGGGTTTTGGATAGCCAAGCCAAAAAAGGTTTTTGATAAGCTAAAACCTAAAGTATAGATAGAAGACTTGTGTGCGAGTTTGCACTATTATTTAGATAGTAATCCTCCAATCAGGCTGTTTAAACAAATCGTTATTAAATGATCGAATACTACATAAGCTGCACTCTATGTGGATAAAGTAATCCACTGTATAAGTGACTATATGTTCTTATAGCTGTTAAAACCTTGTATATTATATAACTGCAGTACTTGACTCAAATCACACCCAAAGATTTACACCACATTCCTAGTATACATAATTTATCAGGTTGTGATGTCAACAAAACAGTTAAAGCAGCAAGTTAAATACAGGAGTTCCCATTGACTCCTCACCAAGTCCCTAACATGTTTCGCCGTCTATCACGGCTTTTTCAAATGGTATCACAACCTGATAAATTATGTATACTAGGAATGTGGTGTAAATCTTTGGGAGTCAAGTATCACAGTTATATAATATATGCGGTTGGAGGATGAACAATAAACCGTTACATATAATAGGGGGTACATATATAGGATATTAATCTGATCAAATAGATAACTAAATACACTGAGCAACAGCGTGACTGATCACAGGCTCAATATTGTTACAACAGCAACAATTACAAATATATTCGTTGCTTGCCTATAGGTCTCCATTTCCTTATGTACGAATTAAATCTACTAAATAAGACTGGTAACTGATACATTTTATGAACAAGAAAAATACTATCTAGTGACTGATAATACAATGTCAAATCACAAACATATCTGCTGAAATCATCAGCAGTGTATACAGTGACAACCAAATCTATTTGGCTATCTTATCAAATTCCATTTCAATATAGGTGGACATAGTGATCCCAATAAATTCAGTTAATTGTGTGTGTTTTTCAGTTCAAATTTCTTCCCTTTATTTTAAAGTTGTAACAATCAATAAAAGTAAAATTTTTAAAAACAAAGTAATCTCCACTCTGTTTCTAAATGAGAAGAGGTATCAATAATATGAACCTATACCTTATTATATTACTGTATAGCCAAATAACTTTTCTTTAACCTACTAGTGTTCTCTAAAATATCTAAATATACCTATATATCTAATCCTATAGATATATATTTTACATAAACATTATCAGATATACATAGAAATATATGATTAATAAAAAATAAAAAAATAATTCTATGCGCAGAACATTGGAATGTAAAATATGTGTAACATGCTTGGAACGAGGTGTCGGGATAGCATGCATAAAGAATTAGTTATCTTAAAGGGACAGTCTACACCCGTATTAACATTAGCCTATACCTTAGATCGTGTTCCGATTTTCTTAGCTCACCCCCTCTACCCTAATGAGTCTGCTTCACAAACGGAGGTATTCGAAATCAAAACTTTAATTCTAATGGCCACAAACTCCACCCATTCCCTTCAACTCCCCTTCTCTTTGTATCTCATATTTGTTCACATACAATCACCTACGTAATTACCGTGTAAACACGCATGCTCCTATTTATGGAAGTGATGTAGAGGAAGTTCATCTGTGCTGCAGGAAAATAAATAAGCCGAGTGTTTTTTCGTTCCTCAGAAGGTGCGCATGCGCTAAACTACGAAAGCGTGACAGTTTTTTAATCAGTGATCTAATTTTGATTGGAGCGTTTTAAAGTAGAGAGTCTATGATGAAGTTATTAGGCGGAGCTGGTCTGCCATTTATAACAATTAGAATCAGAGTTTTGATTATGAATAACTCTGTTTGTGAAGCAGACTCGTTACGGTAGAGGGGGTGAGTTAGGACAATCTGAACTTTATCTAACGTATAGGCTAATGTTAATAGGTGTGTATAAAAAAAAATAATCAGTTACAGTAAAATATATATTTTTTTCTATGGAATATTTCAAATTTTTTAGTACATCAATAATTATTTACATTAATTAATATTTTATATTTAATAAATACATAACGCTCCTTAAGATAACTCATGTCGCGTTAGCGCACATGAAGAATTAGTGTGCTCCTGGTGACTGGCTTAAAAGGACATGAAACCCCAAACTTTTCTTTCATGATTTCATGAATATACAATTTTAAACAACTTTCCAATTTACTTCTATAATCTAATTTGCTTTGTTCTCTTGGTATCTTTTGTTGAAAAAGCATACCTAGGTTAGGCTTAGCAGCAGAGAGCTAGCTGCTGATTGGTGGTTGCACATATATGTCTCCTGTCATTGGCTTACCAATGTGTTCAGCCAGCTCCTTCAACAAAGGATATCACAAGAATAAAGCAACATTTGTTGCTTAAAATTGTATGTTCTATCTGATTCATGAAACAATAATTTTGGGTTTCATGTCCCATTAAGCAGAATATGGCTATATTGTGTGACTAAGATCTCAATTTTAACATAAAAGCATAGGTGTTTTTTGCAGGCAACTTTGCAACATTTAAAAATGTTTTATTTGCAAGTGGATTTGCGCCAATATTCTGGTTTTTGTAGCCATTTGGTCCAATTGGCTGCACTCCCAAGGATGTATTTAAACATGAGAGCCATGTTCTAAAAAGTTTCCTTGATATAGCTTACCCATGATTAGTTAATTGCTTAATAGCTTTACAGAGACATTATAATGCAAACAATTTATTGTCTAATTAGTGCATATTATTTTTGCAATACTAGCCCTAGCTGTGTTGTTACCCAGGCAAAGGGATTAAACTTCCATGTAAAGTCCTGTAGAGCTGCTTTTAGAAGAAAACTGCTGGTGAGACAAATCGGTAAAGGCATTTGTGTCACCTGCCAATCGTCACCCATGTAGAGACAGTATACTGAAAAATTATTTTTCCCTTAATATGTTTCCAATTACTTGTTATACCAGCTGCAGAGTATAAAATATGAGAACATTCTTCTTTAGGTTTATGTTCATATATGAAATAGCTGTTTTTGTTCTTTTAAACCACAACCAAGTAAAATGGGCTGAGCTTGCAGGGAAATCTGATCTATTTATTGTATTACTTTTGGTACACACACACACAGGCTTCTTTATATTATTTATGTCTTTATACCAAAGCCCAATACATGGGCCCTGATTCTAAAAAGATCCCTGGACTTGTGAGATTCTATAAGAATGCTTACCGACATTTTCTCTGGTGGAATGATATAAAGCCACTTTTTACACTGAAAACAGGGTGTCTCGCTAAGGGCATATACTGCATTTTCAAAAGGGAAAGAGATGCATACATTACAAAAGTGCAAATTAAATTTTGTAATTTTAAAATCTTAAGGTGCATCAAAAATCGTAAAAAATTGTACACCAAAAAAAGTAAACTGGATGTACAAAAACGCAAGAATACAAAAAACAGTTTATGCTTACCTGATAAATTTATTTCTCTTGCAGTGTATCCAGTCCACGGATCATTCATTACTTGTGGGATATTCTCCTTCCCAACAGGAAGTTGCAAGAGGAGCACCCACAGCAGAGCTGCTATATAGCTCCTCCCCTCACTGCCATATCCAGTCATTCGACCGAAACAAGACGAGAAAGGAGAAACCATAGGGTGCAGTGGTGACTGTAGTTTAATTAAAATTTAGACCTGCCTTAAAAGGACAGGGCGGGCCGTGGACTGGATACACTACAAGAGAAATAAATTTATCAGGTAAGCATAAATTATGTTTTCTCTTGTTAAGTGTATCCAGTCCACGGATCATCCATTACTTGTGGGATACCAATACCAAAGCTAAAGTACACGGATGATGGGAGGGACAAGGCAGGAACTTAAACGGAAGGAACCACTGCCTGTAGAACCTTTCTCCCAAAAACAGCCTCTGAAGAAGCAAAAGTGTCAAATTTGTAAAATTTTGAAAAGGTGTGAAGCGAAGACCAAGTCGCAGCCTTGCAAATCTGTTCAACAGAGGCCTCATTTTTAAAGGCCCAGGTGGAAGCCACAGCTCTAGTAGAATGAGCTGTAATCCTTTCAGGGGGCTGCTGTCCAGCAGTCTCATAGGCTAAGCGTATTATGCTCCGAAGCCAAAAGGAGAGAGAGGTTGCCGAAGCTTTTTGACCTCTCCTCTGTCCAGAGTAAACGACAAACAGGGCAGATGTTTGACGAAAATCTTTAGTAGCCTGTAAGTAAAACTTCAAGGCACGGACTACGTCCAGATTATGCAAAATACGTTCCTTCTTTGAAGAAGGATTAGGACACAATGATGGAACAACAATCTCTTGATTGATATTCCTGTTAGAAACCACCTTAGGTAAAAACCCAGGTTTGGTACGCAGAACTACCTTGTCTGAATGAAAAATCAGATAAGGAGAATCACAACGTAAGGCAGATAACTCAGAGACTCTTCGAGCCGAGGAAATAGCCATCAAAAACAGAACTTTCCAAGATAAAAGTTTAATATCAATGGAATGAAGGGGTTCAAACGGAACTCCCTGAAGAACTTTAAGAACCAAGTTTAAGCTCCACAGGGGAGCAACATTTTTAAACACAGGCTTAATCCTAACCAAAGCCTGACAAAATGCCTGGACGTCTGGAACTTCTGCCAGACGTTTGTGCAAAAGAATAGAAAGAGCAGAGATCTGTCCTTTTAAAGAACTAGCTGATAAGCCTTTGTCCAAACCTTCTTGGAGAAAGGACAATATCCTAGGAATCCTAACCTTACTCCATGAGTAACTCTTGGATTCACACCAATAAAGATATTTACGCCATATCTTATGGTAGATTTTCCTGGTGACAGGCTTCCAAGCCTGTATTAAGGTATCAATGACTGACTCGGAGAAGCCACGCCTTGATAGAATCAAGCGTTCAATCTCCATGCAGTCAGTCTCAGAGAAATTAGATTTGGATGATTGAAAGGACCTTGTATTAGAAGGTCCTGCCTCAGAGGCAGAGTCCATGGTGGAAGAGATGACATGTCCACTAGGTCTGCATAGCAGGTCCTGCATGGCGACACAGGCGCTATCAGAATCACCGATGCTCTCTCCTGTTTAATTTTGGCAATCAATCGAGGGAGCAGAGGAAACGGTGGAAACACATAGGCCAGGTTGAAGAACCAAGGAGCTGCTAGAGCATCTATCAGCGTTGCTCCCGGGTCCCTGGACCTGGATCCGTAACAAGGAAGCTTGGCGTTCTGGCGAGACGCCATGAGATCCAGTTCTGGTTTGCCCCAACGATGGACCAGTTGAGCAAACACCTCCGGATGGAGTTCCCACTCCCCCGGATGAAAAGTCTGACAACTTAGAAAATCCGCCTCCCAGTTCTCTACGCCTGGGATGTGGATCGCTGACAGGTGGCAAGAGTGAGACTCTGCCCAGCGAATTATCTTTGAGACTTCTAACATCGCTAGGGAACTCCTGGTTCCCCCTTGATGGTTGATGTAAGCCACAGTCGTGATGTTGTCCGACTGAAATCTGATGAACCTCAGTGTTGCTAACTGAGGCCAAGCTAGAAGAGCCTTGAATATTGCTCTTAACTCCAGAATATTTATTGGGAGGAGTTTCTCCTCCTGAGTCCACGATCCCTGAGCCTTCAGGGAGTTCCAGACTGCGCCCTAACCTAGAAGGCTGGCATCTGTTGTTACAATCGTCCAATCTGGCCTGCGAAAGGTCATACCCTTGGACAGATGGACCCGAGAAAGCCACCAGAGAAGAGAATCTCTGGTCTCTTGATCCAGATTTAGTAGAGGGGACAAATCTGAGTAATCCCCATTCCACTGACTTAGCATGCATAATTGCAGCGGTCTGAGATGCAGGCGTGCAAATGGCACTATGTCCATTGCCGCTACCATTAAGCCGATTAATTCCATGCACTGAGCCACTGACGGCGTGGAATGGAGTGAAGAACACGGCAAGCATTTAGAAGTTTTGATAACCTGGACTCTGTCAGGTAAATTTTCATCTCTACAGAATCTATAAGAGTCCCTAGGAAGGAGACTCTTGTGAGTGGTGATAGAGAACTCTTTTCCACGTTCACTTTCCACCCATGCGACCTCAGAAATGCCAGAACTATCTCTGTATGAGACTTGGCAATTTAAAAGCTTGACGCCTGTATCAGGATGTCGTCTAGATACGGAGCCACCGCTATGCCTCGCGGTCTTGGAACCGCCAGAAGTGAGCCCAGAACCTTTGTAAAAATTTCTGTCTAGAAAGGCAAACCTTAGGAATCGATGATGATCTTTGTGAATCGGTAAGTGAAGGTAGGCATCCTTTAAGTCCACTGTGGTCATGTACTGACCCACTTGGATCATGGGTAGGATGGTCCGAATAGTTTCCATTTTGAATGATGGAACTCTGAGGAATTTGTTTAAGATCTTTAGATCCAAGATTGGTCTGAAGGTTCCCTCTTTCTTGGGAACCACAATTAGATTTGAATAAAATCCCTATCCTTGTTCCGTCCACGGAACTGGATGGATCACTCCCATTACTAGGAGGTCTTGCACACAGCTTAGGAATGCCTCTTTCTTTATCTGGTTTGCTGATAACCTTGAAAGATGAAATCTCCCTTGTGGAGGAGAAGCTTTGAAGTCCAGAAGATATCCCTGAGATATGATCTCCAACGCCCAGGGATCCTGAACATCTCTTGCCCACGCCTGGGCGAAGAGAGAAAGTCTGCCCCCCACTAGATCCGTTTCCGGATAGGGGGCCGTTCCTTCATGCTGTCTTGGGGGCAGCAGCAGGCTTTCTGGCCTGCTTGCCCTTGTTCCAGGACTGGTTAGGTTTCCAGGCCTGTCTGGAATGAGCAACAGTTCCCTCTTGTTTTGAAGCGGAGGAAGTTGATGCTGCTCCTGCCTTGAAATTTCAAAAGGCACGAAAATTAGACTGTTTGGCCTTTGATTTGGCCCTGTCCTGAGGAAGGGTATGACCCTTGCCTCCAGTAATGTCAGCAATAATTTCCTTCAAGCCAGGCCCGAATAAGGTCTGCCCCTTGAAAGGAATGTTGAGTAATTTAGACTTTGAAGTCACGTCAGCTGACCAGGATTTAAGCCATAGCGCCCTACGCGCCTGGATGGCGAATCCGGAATTCTTAGCCGTTAGTTTAGTCAAATGAACAATGGCATCAGAAACAAATGAGTTAGCTAGCTTAAGCGTTCTAAGCTTGTCAATAATTTCATTCAATGGAGCTGTCTGGATGGCCTCTTCCAGGGCCTCAAACCAGAATGCCGCCGCAGCAGTGACAGGCGCAATGCATGCAAGGGGCTGTAAAATAAAACCTTGTTGAATAAACATTTTCTTAAGGTAACCCTCCAATTTTTTATCCATTGGATCTGAAAAAGCACAACTGTCCTCAACCGGGATAGTGGTACGCTTTGCTAAAGTAAAAACTGCTCCCTCCACCTTAGGGACCGTCTGCCATAAGTCCCGTGTAGTGGCGTCTATTGGAAACATTTTTCTAAATATAGGAGGTGGGGAAAAGTGCACACCGGGTCTATCCCACTCCTTGCTAATAATTTCTGTAAGCCTTTTAGCTATAGGAAAAACGTCAGTACACACCGGCACCGCATAGTATCTATCCCCCTCGACAGAACCCTCTGGTGATAATTCTTTTATAGATAAAGACTGATTTTTACTGTTTAAGGTGAAATCAATACATTTAGTACATATTCTCCTATGGGGCTCCACCATGGCTTTCAAACATAATGAACAAGTAGGTTCCTCTGTGTCAGACATGTTTAAACAGACTAGCAATGAGACTAGCAAGCTTGGAAAACACTTTAAAACAAGTTTACAAGCAATATAAAAAACGTTACTGCGCCTTTAAGAAACACAAATTTTCCCAAATTTTGAAATAACAGTGAAAAAATGCAGTTACACTAACGAAATTTTTACAGTGTATGTAATAAGTTAGCAGAGCATTGCACCCACTTGCAAATGGATGATTAACCCCTTAATACCAAAAACGGAATAACAAATGACAAAAACGTTTTTTAAACAGTTACAACAACTGCCACAGCTCTACTGTGGCTTTTTACCTCCCTCAATACGACTTTTGAAGCCTTTTGAGCCCTTCAGAGAAGTCCTGGATCATGCAGGAAGAAGCTGGATGTCTGTGTCTGTAATTTTTGCTGTGCAAAAAAAATGCCAAAATAGGCCCCTCCCACTCATATTACAACAGTGGGAAGCCTCAGGGAACTGTTTGTAGGCAAAATTCAAGCCAGCCATGTGGGAAAAACTAGGCCCCAATAAGTTTTATCACCAAACATATGTAAAAAACGATTAAACATGCCAGCAAACGTTTTGAAATACACTTTTATAAGAGTATGTATCTCTATTAATAAGCCTGATACCAGTCACTATCACTGCATTTAAGGCTTTACTTACATTACTTCGGTATCAGCAGCATTTTCTAGCAAATTCCATCCCTAGAAAAATATTTTAACTGCACATACCTTATTACAGGAAAACCTGCACGCTATTCCCCCTCTGAAGTTACCTCACTCCTCAGAATATGTGAGAACAGCAAAGGATCTTAGTTACTTCTGCTAAAATCATAGAAAACGCAGGCAGATTCTTCTTCTAAATACTGCCTGAGATAAACAGTACACTCCGGTACCATTTAAAAATAAACTTTTGATTGAAGAAATAAACTAAGTATAAAACACCACAGTCCTCTTACAACCTCCATCTTAGTTGAGAGTTGCAAGAGAATGACTGGGTATGGCAGTGAGGGGAGGAGCTATATAGCAGCTCTGCTGTGGGTGATCCTCTTGCAACTTCCTGTTGGGAAGGAGAATATCCCACAAGTAATGGATGATCCGTGGACTGGATACACTTAACAAGAGAAAACAGAATTAGAGGGAGATTTATCAAGCTGAGGCGAACAGGGGCGCATATACACGCCCCTGTCCGTCGCAGCTCACCTCTGGCAAGCTGAATTCCCCAGGCGGAATTCAGCATTGCACACAAGCGCGATAGTGGGTCGAAAGGCTTGCGAAGCCTTTCATAAATCGACCCCTAAGCGTAAATTTTTTTCTCTCCATAAAATGGGCTAAACACAGGAATTCTGTGGGCTTAGATTAAATTTTCTTTTAAATCCCAGCATAATTCTATAAACATTTTCGCACTACAGTTCTCCCTATTATTTTATCACAAGTTAAAAAGTGGTGAGTTTTCACCAAAATACTGAAAACAATTATTCTGACAGGAAAACCTATGCATACTAAATACAGTGTACTGAAAAAAAAAAGCTTAATCTGATTTGTATTAAGTGTAATATTCATGTTATAAAAAACACTTGTTTCCCCCTCTGGACTTTGCCCTCCATTGTGAGCTTTTACCTAGCAGAGAGCTCTCATAATCTGTACGGGAGACATTGTGATACTCGCTGGGACTTTTAATAAAATTCCACGAGGCCTACCCTTGCTAGTGTTGGCGTGTAAACCACGTCTGAATAGGCAAATGTTTTAGAATCGGGGCCTTAGAGAGAACATTTAAAAATTAACATGTTATTACTTATCTCTCCTAACCCCCACTGGAAATGTGATTTCTTCTGCTGGCTATGTTGATAGATTTTCTATAGCATATACTTAGGTATAGAAACTTTCAGTATTGGAAGAGCAATATAAAGCTAAAAGAGATATTTTCTTCCTCATATGCATGGCATGTTCAGCTTAATATTTCTTTAAACCAGGGGTCAACAAATCTTTAGAACCCAGTAAGAAATATTTAGGAGCCGGACAGTGGTATTTGTATACAGATATATAGAGAATAGCCCAAAAAGTTAGGAGCCAGGGGTAAAATTGCTGCTTTAAACTACTACATTTCACAAACACTGTGAATGGGAAGAAATAGCAACGTGTTCCCCAATCTCAATGGGTCACGAGCACCAAATCTAACTAAAATTCACAAGCTGAGAGAGGTTTTATGCCATAATTAACAAAATCAAAATTTATGCTTACCTGATAAATTTCTCTTTCTTTCCGGACATGGAGAGTCCACAACATCATTCCAATTACTAGTGGGATATTCACTCCTGGCCAGCAGGAGGAGGCAAAGAGCATACATTTTGTTTTCTTTCCTAAGACATGCAGAGTCCACAACGTCATTCCAATTACTAGTGGGAACCAATACCCAAGTTAGAGGACACAGAATGAACAGGGAGGGAGAATAAGACAGGCGGACCTAAAAAGAAGGCACCACTGCTTGAAGAACCTTTCTCCCAAAGGAAGCCTTAGCTGAGGCAAAAGTATCAAATTTGTAGAATTTTGAAAAAGTATACAGAGAGGACCAAGTTGCAGCCTTGCAAATCTGTTCCACAGAAGCTTCATTTTTGAAAGCCCAAGAAGAGGAGACAGCCCTAGTGGAATGAGCTGTAAGTCTCTTAGGGGTCCAGCAGTCTCATAAGCAAAACTAATCATACTTCTCAACCAGAGGGAGAGAGACATAATAGTAGCCTTCTGACCCTTACGCTTTCCAGAGAAACAAACAAACAGGGCAGAAGACTGGCAAAAATCCTTAGTAGCCTGTAGGTAGAATTTTAGAGCTCGCACAATATCCAAGTTGTGCAACAGATGTTTCTTATGAGAGGAAGGATTAGGACAGAGAGAAGGAACAACAATTTCCTGATTATTTCTATCCGAAATCACCTTAGAGAGAAACACCAATTTAGTACAAAGGACCACCTTATCTGCATGAAAAATAAGGTAAGGCGAATTGCACTGCTAAGCCGAGAGATCAGAAACTCTCTGATCAGAAGAAATAGCAATAAGAAACAAAACCTTCCAAGATAACAGCTTAATATCTATGGAATGCATTGGCTCAAATGGAGCCTGCTGCAAAACTCTAAGAACTAGGTTAAGGCTCCAAGGAGGAGCAACAGGTTTAAACATAGGCCCGATTATAACCAGGGCCTGACAAAAAGATTGAACATCTGGCACATCCGCCAGACGCTAATGTAAAAGAATAGATAATGCAGAAATCTGACCTTTCACAGAACTGACAACCCTTTCTCCAGATCATCCTGGAGAAAAGACAAAATTCAAGGAATCCTGACCCTACTCCAAGAGTAGCCCTTTGATTCACACCAAGAGGTATTTACGCCATACCTTATGGTAAATCTTACGAGTAACAGGCTTGTAAGCCTGAATCATAGTATCAATGACTGACTAAGCGTTCAATCTCCATGCAGTCAGCTTCAGAGAAACAAGATTTGAATTGAGAAAAGGACCCTGAGATAGAAGGTCCTTCACATGTGCAAAGTCCGTGTGTGTAGTTAGGCAAATGGATATAGGTATGTCCAACGTATTCTGTATAGTCAGATAGCAGAGGTGTAGAACTATACACTATATACACAGCAAAAAAGAGAAAACAAAAGGACAGCGGCGTCAATACCAGTCCTGACTCACCACTCCAAGGAAGGCTATTCCGGCATTTCTTCGCACGGTAAGTGGGCAATCAACCACCATTCACTTCTCACAACCAGAGGACATATCGCTCACCTCTATGGTGTATGTTTCAGCTCCGTGGCAATACACCTCTTCACGAGGTCTGAGCGTTCTCTCCTCCTCGGCGTCTCCGGCCAGCATGTACCTTCTCAGCACTTCTGGGTGACGTCAGACGCTGTCCCAATCCAGCTCGCATACGTAGCGCTTCAGATGCTGTGTATAGTGATAGAACTCACAGAACCTCTCTTCACAGGACAAAACTCCAAAGCTGGGAATAAACTTGTTCCTTCAAAGGATAGGAGGGCTCCTCTCCCTCCCAAAATAATAGAAAAAAAGCGATCCAAAGAACAAAAATATTAAATAAAAAGTCAATTCTTTATTAGAAAATTAAAACATATGGGCATCAAAAGATTAGCGTGAAGAAGGAAAGATCAGGTCTTACGCGTTTCGGCAGGGTTCAGCCGTAATCATAGACCATACATGCTCACAGGTGATACAAGTTTATATATCCTACACAGATTACCCATTGGTTAAAAAATCACACACCTCCTAAACACCATTTAAAGGGATCATCACACAAAAAATATATATATATATATATATATATATATATATATATATATATATATATATATATATATATATATATATATATATATATATATATATATAATAGGCTTTTGACACCTATAATCAATGGCCTTATTGATAATAATGAAAATTAAATAAAGAAAAATAGCTAATTCTACATAAATATGTACACATATATATACAACAAAAGGGGAAATGTATATAGATCAGAATCAGGGAGAACATCTAATAATGAAAATTCAAAATAATTAATAATAAATAAATAATCATATTAATAAAAGATATATATATATATATATATTAAAGTTGATATATTTCAAATTATAATAAACTCTCTGAATAAATGAAAAAATGTAAATAATCACTATAGCTTAATATACATAAATATATAAACATAAGTAGCTAAATATACAAATAATTCATTCAGAGTATTTACCAGATATATCTTAAAAATTAATTAGATGAAATACATATATATTAATTCTCCCAAAAATTAATAAGATCATTCTCTGAATTGAAACCATCAGGTTTTAGTGTGCACAGTTTATGGATCCAATAGACCTCCTGGCGTGCCAAGGTGGACCATTTATCACCACCTCTAGGATTATTCTTAATGATTTCTATGGCATTCCATGTAAAACTGCACACATTTCCATGATGAATATCAATAAAATGACTCGCAAGATCAGAGCAGTGATTTTCATTCCTAAAGTATCCCAAATGTTCACGGATACGAGTACGAATGTCACGGGTAGTCATACCCACGTACTGAATTTTATGTTCCGTGCAACCAATGAGATACACTATGAACGAAGAAGAGCAATTGATGCATCCCCTAGTATCGAACACCTGGTTCGTGACATAGGAGCTAAAAGAACTACCTATCTTGACATGTTCACAGGCTTTACAATTCTTTCCACATCTATAAGTTCCATTATGTCTTAGCCAGGAACTCTGACTAACAGGTTTACGTAACTGGCTAGGTGAAATCAAATTGCCAAGTGTAAGACTCTTTCTATATGTAAACCTGCATCCTCCTTTAACCACATCTTTAAGACAACATAGGTAAATATTTTTTGACTATATTGCAAATTTGATAATATTGGTTAGAATACCTTGTAATAAAGTTAGGTTTATTATCAAATTGGATCTTTCTATCACTGGATTTACCAACTACTGAGAGCAGACTGCTTCTATCACATTGTGCAGCGTATTCATGGGCCTGTTTGATAACTTTCTTACAATAGCCCCGTTTACGGAGTCTAGCACCTAGATTTTTACATTCAGAGTTGAATACCTGTTCATTAGAGCAAATTCTTCTATTTCTCAGGAACTGTCCCTTCGCTATGCCCTGAAATACATGCTGTGGGTGGGAGCTGGAAGAATGTAGGATTGAATTTCCAGCTATTGGTTTACGAAACAACTGAGTTTCAATTTTTTTAGAGTTCCCATCCATCACCAGCTCCACATCCAAAAAATGTATTTTATGTTTTTGCCATTCATAGGTAAACTTAATCTCAGGGACACAAGAGTTCAAATATTCAACGAATCCCTTAGCCTCAGAAGAATTGAATTTAGTTAGAAAAATAAGATCATCTATAAATCTTTTGTAGCAAACAACTCCCCTGGATGAGTCGATACTAGGTCCAAAGAGGTATTTATACTCGAACCAGCCCATAAATAAATTAGCATATGAGGGGGCGAATTTCGCCCCCATGGCTGTACCTCTCAATTGGACATAGTACGATCCCTCAAACTGGAAGTAGTTACGCTTCAAAAGAAAACGGATGGATCTAATGATAAATTCTTTAGTTTAATTTGAATAGTTAGTAAGCAGATTAAGAAAAAAGGCCACAGCTTCCAGGCCCAGGGTGTGAGGTATTGAGGTGTACAAAGCCACCACATCCACCGTAAGCCAACTCATATCTTCCACCACCTGCACATTCTCAACAATATTTAACAAATGTGTAGTATCTCTCAAAAAACTGGGAAGAAAAGAAACCAAGGGTTGCAGAATACTGTCAATCCACTCTGACAGGTGTTCAAAAAGGGAACCGATCCCAGAAACTATTGGTCTTCCCTTAATGTTAACTACACTTTTGTGAGTCTTGGGCAGGTGGTGGAAAATAGGAGTGATGGGGTCCGAAATGAAGAACTCAAATGTGTCCCTATCGATAATACCAAGGTGAAGACCATCATCTAAAAGATCTCTTAACTGTTTTTGAAAACATAACGTAGGGTTTCTCCTTAGTATTCTGTAAGAGGATAAATCGCTAAGCTGACGTTCAGCTTCAGATATGTACATCTGTCTGTCCATTACAATGATATTCCCCCCCTTATCAGAGTTTTTCACCACAATAGACAGATTGTTCTGCAATGAGACAATGGCCTCTTTTTCTTTTCTAGTCAAATTGGAGTACTGATCCCTAGACGTATTATCCAGCTTTTTTAAGTCTTCAAGGACTCTCTTATGAAAACTTTCAAGTACTCTACCTCTAGATTGAACTGGATAGAATTTTGATCTATTTTTGAATTTAGGAGGACATTGCGATAGGGAATCCATAGCTTGCTCACACTCCAAATCCTGGAGAGAAGCTAAATCGCACATGTCCCTAAATTGAAAAAGAGAACCAATATTTGTGGTACCAATAGCTGGAAATTCAATCCTACATTCTTCCAGCTCCCACCCACAGCATGTATTTCAGGGCATAGCGAAGGGACAGTTCCTGAGAAATAGAAGAATTTGCTCTAATGAACAGGTATTCAACTCTGAATGTAAAAATCTAGGTGCTAGACTCCGTAAACGGGGCTATTGTAAGAAAGTTATCAAACAGGCCCATGAATACGCTGCACAATGTGATAGAAGCAGTCTGCTTTCAGTAGTTGGTAAATCCAGTGATAGAAAGATCCAATTTGATAATAAACCTAACTTTATTACAAGGTATTCTAACCAATATTATCAAATTTGCAATATAGTCAAAAAATATTTACCTGTGTTGTATGGAGATGATGTTCTTAAAGATGTGGTTAAAGGAGGATGCAGGTTTACATATAGAAAGAGTCTTACACTTGGCAATTTGATTTCACCTAGCCAGTTACGTAAACCTGTTAGTCAGAGTTCCTGGCTAAGACATAATGGAACTTATAGATGTGGAAAGAATTGTAAAGCCTGTGAACATGTCAAGATAGGTAGTTCTTTTAGCTCCTATGTCACGAACCAGGTGTTCGATACTAGGGGATGCATCAATTGCTCTTCTTCGTTCATAGTGTATCTCATTGGTTGCACGGAACATAAAATTCAGTACGTGGGTATGACTACCCGTGACATTCGTACTCGTATCCGTGAACATTTGGGATACATTAGGAATGAAAATCACTGCTCTGATCTTGCGAGTCATTTTATTGATATTCATCATGGAAATGTGTGCAGTTTTACATGGAATGCCATAGAAATCATTAAGAATAATCCTAGAGGTGGTGATAAATGGTCCACCTTGGCACGCCAGGAGGTCTATTGGATCCATAAACTGTGCACACTAAAACCTGATGGTTTCAATTCAGAGAATGATCTTATTAATTTTTGGGAGAATTAATATATATGTATTTCATCTAATTAATTTTTAAGATATATCTGGTAAATACTCTGAATGAATTATTTGTATATTTAGCTACTTATGTTCATATATTTATGTATATTAAGCTATAGTGATTATTTACATTTTTTCATTTATTTATTCAGAGTTTATTATAATTTGAAATATATCAACTTTAATATATATATATATATATCTTTTATTAATATGATTATTTATTATTAATTATTTTGAATTTTCATTATTAGATGTTCTCCCTGATTCTGATCTATATACATTTCCCCTTCTTTTTCTTTATTTATTTTTCTTTATTTAATTTTCATTATTATCAATAAGGCCATTGATTATAGGTGTCAAAACGCCTATTATATATATATTTTTTGTGTGATGATCCCTTTAAATGGTGTTTAGGAGGTGTGTGATTTTTTAACCAATGGGTAATCTGTGTAGGATATATAAACTTGTATCACCTGTGAGCATGTATGGTCTATGATTACGGCTGAACCCTGCCGAAACGCGTAAGACCTGATCTTTCCTTCTTCACGCTAATCTTTTGATGCCCATATGTTTTAATTTTCTAATAAAGAATTGACTTTTTATTTAATATTTTTGTTCTTTGGATCGCTTTTTTTTCTATAGAAGGTCCTTCCTCAGAGGCAAACTCCAAGGAGGAAGAGATGACATCAGTAGTAAGAGTATGGAGGTTATGTCAAACTCATTTTGACAGGTGGACACACCCCTTTCTCCTCCCCTAAACCTGCCCCTTTCCACTCCCACTTTTACGCCCCTTTTTGATATCAATTTGATATAAAATTTATATAAAAAGGGGATTTTGATACGAATTTGATATAAAATCGATATTAAAAGTGTTTTTAATACGAATTTGATATAAAATTGATATTAAATAGTTTTTTTTTATTAGGATTTGGATTAAAAGGTTATAAGAGGTTATTAAGCTTATTTTGATATGGTTGATTAGTAGCTTTATAAAAGACTATAAAGTTTATTTAATTAAAAAATGTGTAAAGTATACTTTGATATTGTATTCTATTAAAAGGGAGATATAAAATCTCAATATATATATCCTCTATAATGTTCAATAGGTTTAATAAGGCATGTCAGGACTTGCTATGATTAATGTTCAATAGGTTTAATAAGGCATGTCAGGACTTGTCTTTTGCCAGAAATTCTAACATTATGTTAGGGGCGTGTCTTTTAACCAAAAACAATGAGGCGTGCCAGGACTTATCTTTTTGTGACAAAAATGTTACGTGGCATGTTAGGACATGTATTTTACTCAAAACAGACTAATATCTCACACGTATTTCGTAAAAATCATATAAATCAATGTTTTATGAAAAAAAAATAGCTGTATGCTGCCTAAAGAATGGAGTCTGCTAACGTCAATCGTGGACTTGTATTAAGAGAATTATATCATAATCCTATAAACCCCGGGTCATTAGGCGGTGTTGAAAATCTGTACAAAGCAGCTAAAAAATATGGATTCAACAGAAAAAAAATTGTAAAATTTTTAAATCAGCAAGATGTTTATACGCTACATAAACCAGCCAGACGTATTTTTGAAAGAAATAAAATATATGCATCTTCTTTAGATATACAATGGCAAGCTGACCTGGTGTCCATGATAGATTACCATAAATATGACGACGGTATAAAGTATATTCTAACCGTTATAGATTGTTTTTCTAAATACGCTTGGGGCGTTGGATTACATAATAAAACTGGACCAAGCATCGCAAAGGGTTTTGAAGCTATATTCAAAGATGGTCGTGTACCTATGAAAATACAGACTGATAAAGGCAAAGAATTTTTAAATGGAACAGTACAGAAGTTATTGAAAAAATTTAAAATTCAACATTTTGTCGCAAACAACTGTGTTAAAGCAGCAATCGTAGAACGATTTAACCGTACTTTAAAGACTAGAATGTGGCGCTATTTTACACATCACAACACACACAGATATATAAATATATTGAACAAATTAATTCATAGTTATAATAAGACATACCACAGAACCATACGTTGTAAACCGGTGGGTTTAGCTAACTTTGTTGTAAAACTAGATATCTTATTTTTAGGAAAAATGTTGTACGATGCGTTACTAGGTAACGTTAAGTAAAATGGTGATGCTTCCATCATTCTATATATCGGTTAACTGACTTTTGGGTATCCAGCTGTTAAATTTATCCGGATAGCCCTTCCATTTAACATAAACGTACTCCTTTCTCCTAAAACTTTTCTGTTTTAAGATTTTTTCAATTTTGTAAATGCGTTTTTTATCTTGTGTTATTTTTTGAAGTTCTTCGGGGTAAAAGCTACCTTCGATAGACTCATCAGCTAAATCTTTCACTTTGTAAAGAGGTTTAAATCCTGTTGTATTCAGACCTTCAATTATAAAAATTTCATATGTGAAATTTTGCTCATAACCTTTTGTGAACGTGCTCTTATGTTTCGAAATCCTGACATGGTCACCGATTTTTAAAACAGGTTTAACCTTTTTAGTTTTTGGAGAGGAACCGTAAATATTTTTCCAGACGATGAGTGAATTTTCTTGCGTCACTTCTACCGGTTTACAACGTATGGTTCTGTGGTATAACTATGAATTAATTTGTTCAATATATTTATATATCTGTGTGTGTTGTGATGTGTAAAATAGCGCCACATTCTAGTCTTTAAAGTACGGTTAAATCGTTCTACGATTGCTGCTTTAACACAGTTGTTTGCGACAAAATGTTGAATTTTAAATTTTTTTCAATAACTTCTGTACTGTTCCATTTAAAAATTCTTTGCCTTTATCAGTCTGTATTTTTATAGGTACACGACCATCTTTGAATATAGCTTCAAAACCCTTTGCGATGCTTGGTCCAGTTTTATTACGTAATCCAACGCCCCAAGCGTATTTAGAAAAACAATCTATAACGGTTAGAATATACTTTATACCGTCATTATATTTATGGTAATCTATCATGGACACCAGGTCAGCTTGCAATTGTATATCTAAAGAAGATGCATATATTTTATTTCTTTCAAAAATACATCTGGCTGGTTTATGTAGCATATAAACATCTTGCTGATTTAAAAATTTTACAATTTTTTTTCTGTTGAATCCATATTTTTTAGCTGCTTTGTACAGATTTTCAACACCGCCTAATGACCCGGGGTTTATAGGATTATGATATAATTCTCTTAATACAAGTCCAACGATTGACGTTAGCAGACTCAGTTCTTTAGGCAGTATACAGCTATTTTTTTTTCATAAAACATTGATTTATAGGATTTTTACGAAATACGTGTGAGATATTAGTCTGTTTTGAGTAAAATACATGTCCTAACATGCCACGTAACATTTTTGTCACAAAAAGATAAGTCCTGGCACGCCTCATTGTTTTTGGTTAAAAGACACGCCCCTAACATAATGTTAGAATCTCTGGTAAAAGACAAGTCCTGACATGCCTTATTAAACCTATTGAACATTAATCATAGCAAGTCCTGACATGCCTTATTAAACCTATTGAACATTATAGAGGATATATATATTAAGATTTTATATCTCCCTTTTAATAGAATACAATATCAAAGTATACTTTACACATTTTTTAATTAAATAAACTTTAGACTTTTATAAAGCTACTAATCAACCATATCAAAATAAGCTTAATAACCTCTTATAACCTTTTAATCCAAATCCTAATAAAAAAAACTATTTAAAGGATTACTTTCTGTTATAATTTTTAAGCTAAACAACTAACATATTAAAGTTAATAAACATTAATTAAAACTTACTGACCTATATTTTCTCCAAAACGAAGTTTCATAACTTTCTAAAAGTTATATCTTTTATTCTCCGATGATGTCACGTTATCCTGCCCACTATTTTCAGCACTGCGTGTTCAAAATACTTAAACCAATAACTTTGTGTTTAAAGCGCCATTTTGAAACCTAGGTATTGCAAACGGATTGGTACAGAGCAAAGGATACCCACGGAGTGGGTTTGGAAAACAATTAAATTTGCAGACAAGATTTCTGATATACGGTAGAGATATGTTAATGAAATGCTATTGATAAAAAGCGTATTTGGGGTAGTTAGTTAGTAACAGGCATAGAAAATATTTACTTACAGTGGCCCTTTAATATCAATTTTATATCAAATTCGTATTAAAAACACTTTTTTAATATCGATTTTATATCAAATTCGTATCAAAATCCCCTTTTTATATCAATTTTATATCAAATTGATATCAAAAAGGGGCGTAAAAGTGGGAGTGGAAAGGGGCGGGTTTAGGGGAGGAGAAAGGGGCGTGTCCACCTGTCAAAATGAGTTTGACATAACCTCCATACTCTTACTACTGACATCCTCACCAGGTCTGCAAACCAGTCCCTGCAAGGCCATGCAGGAGCTATCAGAATTACAGATGCTCTCTCCTGTTTGATACGAGCAATGACTCGTGGAAGGAGAACAAACAGAGGAAACAGGTATGCTAGACTGAAATCCCAAGGAACAGCCAGAGCATCTATCAGGGCGGCCTGAGGATCTCTTGACCTTGAACCGTACCGTGGCGTTCTGATGAGACGCCATCAGATCCAACTCCGGCACCCCCACTTGAGGGTTAACCTGGAGAACACCTCCGGATGGAGAGCCCACTCCTCGGGATGAAAGGTCTGTCTGCTCAGGAAATCCTTCTCCCAGTTGTCCACTCCTGAAATGTGGATGGCAGATAGAAGACAATTGTGAGCTTCCTGCCTACTGCAGAATGCGAGTCAGCTCCTTCGTAGCCAAGGAACTCTGAGTTCCTCCCTGGTGGTTGATGTAAGCCACTGAGGTGATGTTGTCCGACTGGAACCTGATAAACTGGGCTAAGGACAACTGAGCCCAGGCCATCAGGGCATTCAAGATCGCTCTCAACTCCAAGATGTTTATTGGGAGAGAAGACTCCTCCTGAGTCCATAGGCCCTGAGCTTTTAAACGAGTCCCAGACTGCTCCCCAGCCCAGCCGGCTGGCACCTGTGGTCACAATCACCCAGGAGGGTCTCCGGAAGCATGTGCCCTGAGACAGATGATCCTGAGGAATCCACCACGATAGAGAGTTTCTTGTCAACTGGTCTAAATCTATCCTCTGAGACAGATCCAAATGATCTCCGTTCCATTGTCTGAGCATGCATAATTGCAGAGCTCTCAAATGGAATCGAGCAAAGAGAATGATGTTCATGGAAGCGACCATCAGACCAATTACCTTCATACCTTGAGCTACTGATGGCCAAACAGTAGACTGGAGAGAGAAGCAAGAAGTGAGAAGCTTGGGGGATGCTTCCAGGCGGCGACCAAGATGGCAGCTTATTTCAGAGTCTGAGCTGTTGAGTTGGTATATCTGCTGCGTATCACTCACAGTATACACCATAAAGGCATAATACCTAGCTACTTTGCTTTTACTACGAGCACTGATCGTTTTTTTTATAAATATTATTGCCAACCTCGGCTCTGAGGTACTGGAACGGAGAGGTGTGCAGCTGCGGCCTATAACGAGACCGACCTCTATCTACTCCCCAGTAATCTGGTAACATAACAGCTCATTTAACTACTACCTCCCAACACTCTACGGAAGTTTTACAAGGGAGCAGTTAAACTCAACTTTACTGGAGACCATATGCTTTACTTTTCAGCTGTTTTTCCAGACTAGAAGACAACGTACTAATAGCATTTAAGGGAGCCGATTGCAAGGAAACGCAGAGGAGCGCCTTCCATACCATAGATCTTGCCCTGACCGAACATGTGGGACGCAAACCTATTGAAGAGGCGATTTCAGGAGCTACGCCACCATTAAAGATGAGACACTTGCGCGGTTGAGGCGAGGGGGGGTGTCGGGCAAGCACTGACGTATGCGTGACGTGACGCATTGAGAGCTGCGCCAAGTCGGGCTGAGCGAGACGCCACGGGTTAGGCGTCCTCGCACACATTCGAGCCCGCTACAAAGTTTGGCTGCGGGGTGGAAGTGGGCTACGGACCGGGATCCACAGCCGGTCGACCCAATTCCACCTACAAGGCCATCTACGCAGGCATATCAGACCGGATCCTTAGGTGAGACGAGCAAGGGGGGAGACAGCGCAAGGAAAATCTCTAAGTGTTTCTTTTTATAGCAGCGAAGCAAGCAGCAATTTTTTCTCTTATTTACAAACATATGGGTGTTGGGTCCTCCTTGCGTAGCCTCTCAGGATCTGGCTCTTAAATTTTTTACTTCTTAGAGGCTTGCCAAATTCTCACTGCAATAGTTAAGCAGTGTTGAAAACCCCATATTAAAATTAGGTCTGTGGAAATAGGGTAATGTAAGTGGAGTATGCCATGGCCCACTGCACACATACTTAAAAGTTATACCAAAAGGACTTTTGTGTTGGAAAATATATCGGTTAAGCGGCCTGTGAGGGCAAGAGTGACTTTATTGTATTTCCCTCGCTAACAATAAGTTTGGGAGACGAGGTTATAAAGGATACTGAGATATCGCCAAAGACAAAAGGCTCAGACGGGCTATTCTGGATTTCCTGAGGCTGCTTTACTCCTGCAACGAAGCCAAACGTGGAAACAGCGAGCTGGGCTGCTGTAAAAGGTCTAGCCTGACTTACTAGGCACACTTGGGTGCCGCAACTTTTGTGAGTATTCTGTGAAAGTTTAAGCTGAATCATTAGATGCATTCCTAACAGATTTACACATGATTCTTCTTTTCTCTATGCATTTTGTGTCTTGCTCTATGCCTCTATGCCTCTACGGTTGTGCACTCCACGCCTGAACCACGCCGGATGTAAAGATATCCTGGGGAAACAGCGAGCTGGACTGCTGCTAAAGGTCCAGCCTGAATCTATTGGCACAAGAGAGTGCCTTACCAGAATGTGAGTACCCTGTGTTTACTATATGTGGGGATAAGAGGGGGATCGACAGATACACACATGAGGAGGCCTTGTCTTCTTTCTTTCCCTGCACAGATTGAATATAGAAGTTTGGAGCCCCTTTAAATTTTCTACGATCAACAAGTGGACATAATCTCTCTAAACCTCTGCCAACTCAGAGGGGGAAGCTGGGGAGAATCAGCAGACAGAACTTTTTTGCAGCTCTGGAATAGAATCCACTTGAGTATCTGATTGACTCTTGTCCCATATGTTGTGTCTTCTGTATAATTATATTTTTTGTCTTTTTCTTTTTCCTTTTTTTTTTTTTTATTATTGGGCAATTCCTATTAATGGTATTTTGCTATGAAATGGTCGTGCAGGGATTAATGACTAAATTAACAAGTTCTAGGTTATCACTTACCTAAAAGGTTATAGTCAATTCTAATCTAGACAAATAAGATATAGAAGGAACAGATAGGAAAATCTTTGCAAGAATTGGAAGGGAACTTATTTGAATATCTGATTGACTCTGGCTTCTATTTTTATGTCCACATTTCTTTCCATGTACTGCCCTATATTCTATTCTACTGCATTCTCCTTTTCTTCTTTTTTCTTTTTTTTTTTTCTTCTGAGATACTTTTCATTAATGGCATGAAGCCATAAGAATTGCTGAGAAGGAGTTAATGATTAGACCAATAGCTTTAGGTTACCACTAACACAAAAGCCTCTAGTTAAATTCAAATTAGCTAACTAAGGTAAAGTCTCTTACTTAGAAGTAAATAGGGGTAAATAGAAAATTTTAAGGCTCTTACAACTATTCTTTATGGATAAATTCCTCCTCCCCTCAGCTAACAATAAAACAGCAAGTATGGCAAGTAGAAGGCAGCAGGAAAAAAAGTTAATAAGACGAAGCACTGAGAATAGTCAGGAAATTTCACAAGAAAATGTGGTTGAAACAGTAAACAACTCTGATTTATTAAAACAAATAAGTGAAGTATTTCTTCCTAAATTTGAGGCAATTCAATTAAGCATAGACTCAGTGTCACAAGATATCAAGCAGATGGTTACCAGAATGGGTTTAGCAGAACAGCGAATATCAGATCTGGAAGACAGAGATATAGAGAAAGATAAGGATTTAACATATATTCAGAAACAAGTCAAATATCTTAGCGATAAAGTTGAAGATATGGAAAATAGATCTAGGAGAAACAATGTAAGAGTGATTGGGGTCTCTGAAACAGTATCTGAAAGAGAGCTAATCCACTTTGCCTCAATCCAACTGCCCTCCTTGTTAAACATCAATGAGCCAACATGCACATTCATAGTAGAAAGAGCTCATAGATTAGGCAGGGTAAGAGATCAAGAGGATGATAAGAGTAGACCTAGACCAATTATTATCAAATACTTGAACTTTCAAGAAAAGGTCAAGATCATGCAAGCTTATAGAGCACAAAAAACAGTCCTCTTTCAAAATAAGAAATTATTAATTTTCCAAGATTTTGCATATGAAACAGCTAGCAAGAGGAAGTTATGTGCCCCCATCTGCTCACGTTTGATCCAGGAAGGCAGGATAGTTAGGCTATTGTATCCAGCTAGAATCAGTATACAGACTAAAGAGGGTTTTAGGATTTTTGATAATCCTCAGGACCTAGAGGACTTCTTGAGAACAGAGCAAAGGTAAAAGTGATCAGATGAGGGATACAAGCCTTATATCAGTGATAGCCATGCTGAGTAAAGAGTGGAATAGGAGAAGGGAGAAGAAAGGAGATAATTCTTTAGGTGCAGAAAAGGGGTCAAGTAAGAAGCTAAATATTATAAGTAGGGGGCAGGATAGGAATGTTAGGAATGTGTGCGAATGGGATTCTTTCTCTTTTTTTTTTTTTTTTTTTTTTTTTTTTTTTCCTCCCCCCCTCATCCCCCCCCCCTTCTCTTAGATTTTCCATTTCTCTACCTAGAAGTAGGAAAGAAGTATAAGATATGACGGAATTATGTAAATTTGGATCATGGAACGTGGGAGGGTTTACCTCCCCGGTTAAAAGGAAAGCAATATTACAACACTTTAACAAACTTAAAATTGATATTGGCCTCCTACAGGAGACCCATTTAAACGAGATAGAAAGTCAAAAACTCAAATGGGGATGGGTGGGCGAGGTTATCTATTCGGCAGGAGTACAGAGAAAAAGAGGGGTAGCTATACTTTTTAGGAAATCATTAAAATATAAAATTCTAAAACAAGAAATTGATCAACAAGGGAGATTTATCATATTAGAGATAGAAATAGGCTTAAAAAGATTCGTGTTATGTAATGTTTATGGTCCAAATGTAAAAAAAACCGAGTTCTGGGAACCTCTTCAAAATAAATTATTAGAATACAATCAAAATATAGTACTAGGAGGAGACCTGAATCTGGTGGCATCTAGCTTCCTAGATAGGAATCAGAGGGGGAAAGAGGCTATATCAGGCGGCAAGGATACAAAAAATTTTTAAAAAATTCTGCTTTAATCTAGGCTTATTAGACATCTGGAGGAACATTTATCCAGACAGTAAAGAATTTACGTGTTTATCCAAAGTGTATAAATCATTTTCACGAATTGATATGTTCTTAATTAGCGACAAATTGTTCTCTCTGGCAAAAAAAGCCGAAATTTTGCCTATCACAATTTCGGATCACGCCCCCATCACTATCTCTTTGTCTATCTTGAATCCTAAACCAGGGAATCACAGATTATACTTTCCAACATATCTTTATAATAATTTAAAATTTAGAGGCTTTTTGCTAGAGAAATGGAATCTCTATTACAATGAGAATAAAGGATCAGTCTTGAATATAGAGTCTTTGTGGCAAGCTTTCAAAGCCGTGATAAGGGGAGAAATTCTGGCTTATATGATAAAAGTAAAAAGGAAAAATGATGCTTATTGGATCCAACTTTCTAAGCAGATTATTAATAAATTTCAAAAATATGTTGCAGATAATAGTCAAGAGAACTGGAGAAACTATTTGGAAGTCAAAAAACAAAGAGACAATTGGCATATATCAAAAGAAATCCAGCATGAGCTGAAAAGAAATAGCAACTATATGCAGTTCGGTAATAAGATAGGGAAATTCTTAGCCAGATTGGTAAGTACTAGAAAATCTAACAGTATAATTTCAATAATAAAAACCAAACACAAAACTTGCACTCTCCCCCATGATATTTTAGAGGAATTCACGCACTACTTTAAACAATTATATCAGGCTCAACCTATAGATGAAACAAAAAAAGCTCTCTTCTGGGATAGGATTAAAACACCTCAAATAGCCAAAGACGATCTGGATCTCCTCAACTCTCCAATCAAGGAGGAGGAGATTAAAAACTCTATTACGAAATTAAAGCTAAACAAAGCGCCAGGCCCGGATGATCTTCCTGGAGAATTATATAAAAATTCTTGCAAATTCGGTTACCCCCATTCTCTGTGAGCTTTTCAATGGTTTCCTACAAGATAATCAAACACCTTCTAAATATTTTACAGAATCTAGAATAATCTTAATTTACAAACAAGGTAAAAATAAAGAACTAATGGAGTCTTACAGACCCATCTCTCTGTTAAACGTGGATTACAAAATCCTTACCCACATCTTAGCAGACAGACTGCAAAAAGTGATTAGTGAACTGGTCCATCCTGACCAAACTGGTTTTATCAAAGGAAGGACACTTATTAAAAACCTCAGGAAACTAGAAATAGCAATTAATTACTGTGAACAAAAAAAAGAAGGGAGAGAAAAGCTCACAGAGGATGCAGCAATTATTTCGATTGAAAAAAAAAAAAAAAAAAAAAAAAAAAAAAGATGAGACACTTGCTTGCCTATTCATGCGGATACGCTGCAAATATCTGTAGCCACGGTACCTGTCTCCTCACTACCAGTCCAATCTGCCGCCCCCAGAGTAAAGGTGCATACAAAACAGGCTGCAAGTACCAGACCTGCAATAACGCAGGTACGGCTGATAACATCCTTATACCTAACATTATGGGTGGAGGTATGCCTATAAACTGAAAAAGCAGATGTAACTATCAAAATCTACAGGAGGTCGAGCGTGATTTGTAAGTGGAGTCCTGCTAAGATTCTTGGACTATTACAATTCGTTCCTATTCAGACCATGTTTCTGTAAGGTTAATGGCTCCAGATACAGAGACCCACACAAGAAAGTCGGCATAGGGTGAGGATATCTCAGGAAACGGACGCCTTAGGGACCTTTTGTGAAAACTCTCTATAGCAGTTCACAAGCCGGTTCCTGCTAGAACATATAGTTTCATTTGCCAGATTTGATAATCTTTATGGTCCTAACTCATACTGTGTACTCCCATACCTCTCTATGGACACTATTTTTATGTATTGTACTGCACATTGTTTGCATTCATTAGCGGTAGCCCTAGAGAGATATCCTATATATAATCAGTTAGTGCAACCTTAACCTTTATTTAGGGAACCTAACAGAAGTGTTAATAGAAAATGACTGCACTTGATGTCTTGCTATTTGTGCACTACTTCCTGACTATTCTGCCTTCTTTTGTCCATGGTGATCTACTGCCAGTGGCCGGGGTGGTGGATTCATAATGTCCTGGGAGAGTAATAAAGATAATTAAGATAGGAATATTGTGAGTGATCTTCAATATGCCAGATTATGACCCACATCCTATACTAATTGTGCTAAAAATGTAGATGCTTTTAAAAGGGATATTCGCTCTAATGCTCTTTAATACTATGCTATAATAGACATATACAGTAAAATAGGACCCTCATAATATAGTACAATGGTTCCAACTATTGCCGCATAAAAATTGGATCTGTGTTTGTACATCTGCACATACCCTAAAGTAGCTACTTTTGCTTATATATGTTTAAGATGTTTGCAGTTTCAACGCCCCTATCTGACAGTCTTCTTGCTATTTCCCATTATTTTCACTATTTTGGATGAGCTCTCAAGACCCACCAGTCTTATTTCCTACACGATTGATAGTAATGTTGCATAGTTTATGCATATATATATATATATATATATATATATATATATATATGGGATGGAGGTTATTACTACTAGATATGTTTAAAACCAAAAAAAAAAGGAAAAACTTAGAGTCACTATTTAAAACCCAAGAGTGGTCTCCTACTGTTCATACATGCCATCTTTCGCAACTACAATTGGTATCTGTACTGGGAGGTCCAAGAGTGTCCTCATAGGCTACCTGGAGGGAATATAGTTTACCTGGCACAACTGATGTTTAATATCACTTTAAAGGGACACTGAACCCAAATTTTTATTTTGTGAATCAGATAGAGCATGCAATTTTAAGCAACTTTCTAATTTAATCCAATTTATTTGAAAAATAGGCATCTAAGCTTTTTTCTTGGTTTAGAACTCTGGACAGCACTTTTTATTGGTGGATGAATTTATCCAACAATCAGCAAGGACAACCCAGGTTGTTCACCAAAATGGGCCAGCATCTAAACTTACATTCTTGCACTTCAAATAAAGATACCAAGAGAATAAAGAAAATTTTATAATAGGAGTACATTAGAAAGTTGCTTAAAATGTCATGCTCTATCTGAATCACGAAAGAAAAAAATTGGGTTCAGTGTCCCTTTAACATGCTGTCATTAAAACATGCTTAGATTGCCCTATGTATTTTATTTTTCTGTTTATCCTCTGAGATTATATGTAAAGAAACTGTTGTTTTGTATAGATTTTGACATAGTGTGTATTGGTGCCTTCAAATGAATCTAAATAAAAAAATATGGAGGGAAAAAAAAAGAAAGAAAGAAGTGAGAAGCTTGGATCTTCTGACCTCCGTCAGAAAAATCTTCATAGATAGGGAATCGATGATGGTCCCTAAGAAAACCACCCTTGTAGCTGGGACAAGGGAACTCTTCTCCAGATTCACTTTCCATCTATGGGAACGTAGCAAAGGCAACAAGACCTCTTTATGAGAGTTTGTTTGTTGAAAAGATGGCGCCTGAACCAATATGTCATCTAGGTAAGGAGCCACCGCAATTCCCTGTGACCCGACAACTGCGAAGAGAGCCCCCAGAACCTTTGAGAAGATTCTGGGAGCTGTGGCAAGGCCAAACTGAAGAGTAACAAACTGAAAGTGCTTGTCTAGAAAAGCAAATCTCAGAAACTAGGGATGATCCCTGTGTATGGGAACATGAAGATATGCGCCCTTCAGGTCTTTGGTCATCATGAACTGACCCTCTTGGACCAAAGGGAGAATAGAACGAATGGTTTCCATTTTGAAGGACGGTACCCTGAGAAATTTGTTGACACTTCAGGTCTCAAATGGGTCAAAAAGTTCCCTCTTTTTTGGGAACCACAAACAGATTTGAATACAATCCTAGGCCCTGTTCCCTTAGTGGAACTGGAACAATCACTCCCAGGTAGAAAAGGTTCTGAACGCAGTTCAAGAATGCCTCTCTTTTTACCTGGTCTGCAGATAATCTTGAGAGGAGAAATCTGCTCCCGGGATGACAAGTCTTACTATGTCCACAGCCCAAGGGTCTGGGACATTGCGTATCCAAGCTTGTTGAAACAAGGAAAGTCTGCCCCCCACATAATCCAGTCCGGACCGGGGGCGGACCCTTCAGGCTAACTTAGTCTCAGATGAGCGCTTTCTTGATTGTTTCCCCTTATTCCAAGACTGGTTGGGTCTCCAAGTGGACTTTGACTGCTCCTGCTTGGAAGGGGAACACTTCTGACCTTTGAAGTTATGAAAGGAGCGAAAACTAGAATTTTGACGCCCCTTAGGTCTGTTCTTTTTGTCTTGTGGTAGAAAGGACCCCTTTCCACCCGTAATTTCAAAAATTATCTCTGCCAGACCAGGACCAAACAGGGTCTTACCCTTGTAAGGTAGCGACAGAAGCTTGGACTTGGAGGTAACATCAGCTGACCAAGATTTTAGCCACAAAGCCCTGCGGGCTAGAACAGTGAAGCCAGACATCTTGGCTCCCAGTCTAATGACTTGCATGTTCGCGTCAGAAATAAAGGAATTGGCTAGTTTAAGGGCCTTATCCTATCTTGGATCTCCTCCAACGGAGTTTACTCTAAAACCAACTGACAAAGCATTGCACCAATAAGATGCTGCACTTGCCACTATGGCAATACAGACTGCAGGTTGCAATTGTAGAAGCAGATGAACATACATTTTCTTTAAATAAGCCTCCAGCTTTTTGTCCATGGGATCCTTAAAGGAACAGCTATCCTCAAAAGGAATTGTGGCTCTCTTAGCCGGAGTAGAAATAGCCCCTTCTACCTTATGCACTGTGGGCCATGAGTCTCGAATAGAGTCAGCAACAAGAAACATCTTTTTAAAAACGGGAGACGGGGAGAAAGGTATCCCTGGCTTATCCCACTCCTGTGCAATGATCTCCGACACACAGGCTGGAACAGGAAACACTTCCACAGAGGAAGGAACATCATAGTATTTGTTAAGTTTACTAGATTTCTTAGGGTTGACAGAGACAGAAGAATCGGAGTCGTCCAAAGTAGCCAGTACCTCCTTTAAAAGTACACGGAGGAATTCAAGCTTAAATCTGAAATTTACCTCTTCAGAGTCAGTCAAATTAATTATACTGTCTGAATCTGAGATTTCACCCTCAGAAGCTACCGAAGTATCCTCCTTATCAAACTTAGGATAGAGGTCAACCTTCGCAGCAGCAGAGGCAACAGACACCTTACTATCAGAAAAATGTTTAGATTTCCTCTTGCGCTTCCCCAACATGGGAAAAACAGATAATGCCGCAGATACCGCAAAAGATATCTGTGCAGCAAAATGGATGGAAAAAACTCCTCCAGGAGGTTGAGAGGAACTGCAGGTGGCTGTATGTAATGCTATTGAGGCTTGGGACGTTTGAGGAGAAAGATGTGGCATTGCCTGAACAGCATCACCCTGAGACACATTGGCCTCAGAGGGCAACAATTTATCTTTACATTCAAGAGTTCTAGCTAAGCATGCAGCACAAAATTGCATAGGCAAAACAATTTGTGCCTCTAGGCATAATAAGCATTTATCACAAGAAAGAGTCTTGATCCATAGCCATATTATCCAATAAAAATTCCCAAAAATAATTGATAAAAAAGAAAAAAAAAAAATTTTAAATCAAGACTGTCCCTTTAAGAAATTCTTTACCCTCAGAGCGTATAACGCTATAAAAATTAGATAGCCTAACAAAATCAAAATCAGGCCCTCTACACCTACCTGACCTCCGGTAATAAAGCTGCTTGTGGGAAACATCAAAAGGACTCTCCTGCTGATCGAGTGATCACAGGAGATGTCGGAACATAGTGGACGTTGCTCTGCTTAGAAATCTGAATGCAGAATAGCGGAAGTCACATGACCATCCAACAAGAAACTGCGCAGCAAAAATAAAAGCGCGCGTTTCTGAAAACTGACCATTTTATTTGAAAGTCCGTTATCAGCCTTTAGAAGTGAGCGGTGTTAGTCCTTCACTTGAGCCCAAATAATCCCACAAACCGATAGAGTGTCTCTTTCAAACAAACCTATATTTGAAATAAAATTAATACATGAGCCACAAATAGAAACAATAAAAATAAAAATAAGGGCTAAGCTTTATCTGCATAAAGAAAAGATTAACCCCTTAGTCTCCTTAATCACATTTGTAAAGTGCCTGCACCCTGCCTATAAATATCCTATATAAAGGATATAATATGTCACAAATAAACATTGCAGCTAATCTTCTTCAAGTGCACGTCTCCAAAACCTAGAAGACAAAAGCACTTACCTGCAATCCAGCTGTCAGGCAGGACGACAGCTTACAAGGTGTGAAAGGACACACTCCTCACAGAGACCTGTAGAAAACAGAGTAACCATCTCTGGCTTTCTATGACTAGGGAAGCAAAAGTGTTAGGAAACCAAGAAAGAACCACTTCATCACTTCCTAACTGTTTAAAAGCTACTCAAGAGATTGACATGGACACAGCTAAACCCAAAATGCTTGCTTGCAGGGAAAAGTACCCAAAAAAGGAATAAATATCTTCAGACACCGAACTTCACCTCCTCCATTGACAAAGGCAAAGAGAATGACTGAGGGTTATTAGTAAGGGAAATGACACTTAATAGCTTTGCTGTGGTGCTCTTTGCCTCCTCCTGCTGGCCAGGAGTGAATATCCCACTATTAATTGGAATGTCGTCGTGGAATCTCCATGTCTTAGGAAAGAAATATGTTATGATTTTGTAGCTGTTCTTTATTATGTCCTTGCGGAATGTATTTATCTGGCAACACCCCTGACATTTAAAAAAGAAAATTCTCAGGGAACTAAATACTTATTATCCTTGCAACAAGGTAAATCCATACCTTGTGCTTGTTTGTCTCTATGTAAAATGTGAAGATCTGGAAGTAACTTTGAAATAATAAAAGCAAGCATATTGATAAATATTTTCCTTTAATATACAAGTGTCCTAGTAGTGACTATCTTCCCAAAGAGCTATTCTAAGCAGTTGTTGGCTTAAAATTGGCAGTATGCTACATTTAGTGAAGGGCTGCATTTACAACACTACAGCATATTTTACTTTTACGGGTAAGTGTTGTCCAGTTACTGCAAATGTGATTTTAAGGAAAAGCTCCTCCCCTTGTTTATTGTATTACCAGGTAAATATGATACACAGCTTTATTAGCTTCTACTTCCTGAAAAACATAATGTAGAAGTTGAAATTAAAAGGACATAAAAGTGAAGAAAAAAAAATCTTAAATTTTTACCAGAATGTAAAATGGATCATTGGGAACAAATTAAAGGTTGGGAAAAATTTATGGTACACAGTCCTATAATGCTTGTAGCTTCAAACGGGACTTTACCAATGCCTACTATAGGGTTAATTTATTAAGCTGCATTCTCAGCTTTTTAAGCTATGCCTTTTGCCTCTCTGCCACCTTAGAAGTGGTGAGATCAATCACCATGACATTTGCTTGTTTGCGGTGATTGACATGGCCTGCTCTTGTGCAATTGGTTGCGCAAAAGAAGGGGGCAGCATTGTAGAGAGCTCCATCTGTAATGTTAAATTTTGCCATGTGATGCAGCATCTCAGGTGTAGATTGCAGACGGACAAGTTCTCTACTTGCGAACCTGTCCGCCTGCAATCATGATAAATCTTGCCCTATAGGCTAGTATATTTTAATGAATTTCTGTGCTATTGGTATAAAGGCCATATATGCCTTATAATTTATCTATAGTGTCACCTGGGATGACTGTCCCTCAGTGATAATACTTTACCAGCATTGTATGACAGGGCTAAACTTTCAACCCAAGTATTAGTTAAAGATGAGGGGAGAAATACATTACTACAGCATTTAGATGCACTATAAGCAACTGTGATTGGAACAGGTCCTTGACTTTCTTGGCATAATCAGATGCTGCAGAAAATGTGTTCATTCTTACTAAGCTCTACCCAAGAAATCTGACGAAGCTGGCAAGAAGACATAACTGGTTACTGGACCCTGGCATATAAGGAAGCCTTCAAAGCTGACAGGATGTCCTTTGGCAACATCCAATCTTATCACCCTAGCTGATTCTTGACAAACATTGGAGTAATTTAAGTGAAGAAGATGAAAGGCAAATTAAAGGGACACTGAATCCAAATTTTTTCTTTTGTAATTCAGAAAGATCATGCAATTTTAAGCAACTTTCTAATTTACTCCTATTATCAATTTTTCTTCGTTCTCTTGCTATCATTATTTGAAAAAGAAGGCATCTAAGCTTTTTTTTGGTTTCAGTACTCTAGACAGCACTTTTTTATTGGTGGATGAATTTATCCACCAATCAGCAAGGACAACCCAGGTTGTTCACCAAAAATGTGCCGGCATCTAAACTTACATTCTTGTATTTCAAATAAAGATACCAAGAGAATGAAGAACATTTGATAATAGGAGTAAATTAGAAAGTTGCTTAAAATTTCTTGCTCAATCTGAATCATGAAATAATTTTTTTGGGTACAGTGTCCCTTTAAATGTTACTTACCTTAGTCAAAGACTAGTAGATTAAGATTAAAAAAAAAAAATTCAAGCAGATGTGGATAAGCAAAAAATTAAAATAAAAATCTGTTTTAGAGGAGTCATGTATCATGAAGAAAAAAAAATAGTTTTGTCCTATATTTGCTCGTGGGGTTATTTGGAATTGGAACGTAAACAAAAATACTGTCATCAACAGCAATGCACTACTAGGAATTAGCTGGTGATTGGTGGCTGCACATATTTGCCTCTTTTTATTGGTTCACCCAATGGGCTCTATGTACTAAAAGACAAGCAGTCAAAAATCTGCTGCCCGTATGTATCATTACACGCTCAAGTGAACGTGTAAAGCGCAACCAATCGCATGAGAGAAAGGACTGTCAATCACCCTGAGTGAGCGATTTATCTTCGCCACCTCAGAGGTGGTGACTGTCGCGCCGCTCTAGCTGTTGCTAGGGACGCGACGCCTGCTGTCTGCTCGATGCCTAGGAGGGAGTCGGCTCCTCTCTGCATGCGGCGGTGACGTCATCGACGCACACTTCCTCCTTCAGAAGCCGGTCTGGGTCTCCTGTGGCGCGAATTCTGTGCCTATGTAAGTAACTTCAGTCCTACCTATCTCTGCCCATGTATAGGTGTTACAAATTCGTATGCTGGATTGTTATTTTGTTGCTGACCCCTGCTTGTCTGACCAATCTGCCTCTTTAACCCTTAACTGCTGGATTGATATTGTTGCTGAACTCTGCCTGTCTGACCACTCTACCTGTTAACCCCTATCTGCCCTGGATTGCCTTACTGTTGCCAAACTCTGCCTGCCTGACCATCTTAGTGGTTTACCCCTGAACTGCCTTACTATTGCCAAACCCTGCCTGCCTGCCTGACCATCCTAGTGGTTTACCACTGGACTGCCTTACTGTTGCCAAACCTTGCCTGCCTGACCACCCTAGTGGTTTGTCTCTGGTTTCCTGCCTGTTGCTGCCAAGGACTGTCAGGAGTGCCATTTATCTAATCTTGCAAACCTACTCTGCTCTGGGATATTCCCTATCATTCCGGCTCGATGCCAGGATAACAAGACTACTGGCCGAGTTTGGTCTGATAGAGGAGTATCCCACGAACATTACATTATACTTGGGCCATGGAGCCAGATGAGGTGGCACGAGCAGTTTATCTTCAGGGACAGATGTTGGGAACCCATACCACACAGTTGCAGAATATGGATTCCAAGCTAGAGGCTGTAACCGCTCAACTCTCTTTACTAGTTACAGCGAGGAATAACGACCCTGTTGTTGTACTGCCAGTCTCTGCTCCTAGTACTGCAGCTTCTTCCTCTGATTCTGGAAGTATACCCCGGATACCATTGCCTGACCAGTATGAAGGTACTACAGATTGCAGGGGTTTTCTTAACCAATGCAGGCTGCACTTCCGCAATGATCCTCACACCTTGCAGTCTCACCAGTCAAGGATCACCTTTATCATTTCCATACTGAAAGACAAAGCCCTAGCCTGGGTCTCTCTCCTATTGGAACAGAACGCTCCACTCCTGCATGATGCTGATGCTTTTATTTCTGCATTATCTTCTGTGTTTGGGACTTCTGGCCGTACCACTGCCGCAGAATTTTCTCTCCTGGACTTCGCCAGGGCAATAGAACTGTGGAACAATTCTCCATCGAGTTTCGCACCTTGGTACTTGAAACCACTTGGGATGGCAGTGCTCTCAAGGCAGCCTTTAGGAGGGGTCTGCATGAACGCATCAAAGATGAACTCACTTATCGTGATGTTCATTCTTCTTTGGATGCCTTTATAACGCTTTGTATCAGTCTGGACTCTTGCTTCCAGGAGAGACAAGCCGAAAGATACAGAACTAGTAGGGTCCTTCACTCCCGTCCTCCTATTCGTCTGGGTTCGGCAGTATCCTCTACCCCTTCAACAGCTCCAGTTACCCCAGTGGAGGAACCCATGGATCTCTCCTCCTTCAAACCTTCAGAATCTGAAAGACAGAGAAGAAGGGAATTAAGATCTATGCTTTTATTGTGGGTTTAACATCCACCAACTAAAGGACTGTGACATTCGGTCGGGAAAAGCCAATGCTTAGGGGATAACATTGGGGTACCTCTAAGCATGATAAATACTAAATTCCCACACTCCACTCGGATTCTGGTACCTGTAACCCTTACCTTCCTTCGGAATACTGTCCACACTCAAGCCTTCATTGATTCAGGGGCAGCTGGAAACTTTCTGAATCACCGTTTTATGATTCAAGCTGGCTTGCCTCTTCTGCAGAAAAGACAATGTCTCAAAATAACTACTCTGGATGGCACCCCCCTTGGTTCAGGGTTGATCCATTTTGAGTCAGCACCCCTGACCCTGACTGTGGGAGTCCTTCATATCGAACAGCTGCAGTTCGAGGTCATTCATTCCCCAGCACAGCATGTCATCCTTGGTCTTCCTTGGCTTCGTATACACAATCCACAGTTCGACTGGGCTGAAGGACAACTGGCCTTCTGGGGTACCCCCTGTTTCCATTCCTGCCTTGCTAAAGTCACTCCCTCTACTCGGTATCCCCATAGCCAGTATACAGACTCCTCCAAACCCTCCCTCAGTATATACAGACTTTGCAGATGTGTGAGAAAAAGGCAGCCGACGTGCTACCACCCCACCGTCCTTATGACTGCAAAATTTACCTCTTTCCCGGAGCCCCACTTCTCCAAAGCTGAAACCAAATCTATGGAGGAGTATATCCAAGATAATTTAGCTAAAGGCTTCATTCACCCTTCCTCCTCTCCTGCTGGGGCAGGCTTCTTTTTCGTCGGTAAGGAGGATGGTGGGCTCAGACCCTACATCGACTACAGGGCCTTGAACAATATAACTATCAAGAACCGCTATCCCATTCCTTTGATCACCAAGCTCTATGATTCACTCCAGAATGCTCGCTTCTTCACCAAGTTGGACTTAAGTGGGGCTTACAATCTGATCCATATATTCCCAGGCCACAAATGGAAAACCACCTTCAACACAAGATCAGGGTATTACGAATACCTTGTAATGCCCTTTGGGCTGTGTAACGTCTTCCAGGCATTTGTCAACGATGTCTTCCGTGACCTCCTCAATCGCACTGTCATCGTCTACCTTGATGACATCCTTTTCTTTTCCACTCAGGAAGAGCATTATAAGCATGTGAGACAGGTACTTCAACGTCTCAGGGACAATTCTTTAGTAGCCAAACTAGAAAAAATTTAGTTTGACCAAGTTCAGATCCAGTTCCTTGGCTATGTCATCTCGAAAGAAGGTTTTGCCATTGATCCTGCTAAACTCACCACAGTTTTAGAGTGGCCCCAACTTCATTAAAGGAATTGCAGAGATTCTTGGGGTTCTCCAATTATTACGGCAAGTTTATAAAGAACTTTTCCCAAACAGTCGCTCCACTCACAGAATTGACAAAACGGAACAAAAACTGTAAACATTGGCCACCTGAGGCCATATATGCCTTTACTCATCTAAAAAGGCTTTTTGTTCTGCCCCTGTGCTCCGCCATCCTGATCCTGACCTACAGTTCACTTTAGAGGTTGATGCATCCGAGATAGGAGCTGGAGCAGTTCTAACCCAAAGGGATCCTTTAACCTCCAAGTCGTGCCCTGTAGCCTTTTTTCCAAGCGCTTCACTCCTGCAGAGAGGAATTACGATGTGGGTAATCGTGAACTCTTAGCCATCAAGATGGCCTTGACCGAATGGCGTCATTGGTTGGAAGGCACCGCTAATCCCATTCAGATTCTCACCAACCACAAGAATCTGACTTACCTAGAGACTGCTCATCGACTCAATCCTCGACAGGCCACGTGGGCCTTGTTCTTTTCCCGTTTTAACTTTGTGGTCTCTTATCTTCCTGGGACCAAAAACAAGAAGGCAGATGCCCTTTCTCGTCGGTTTCCTCACTCAAGTGATTCCTCTGAAGCGCCTATTGAACATATACCTCCCTCCTGTGTGGATGCTCAATTGAATACCACCCTTCTTCAAAAACCGCAACGTGCCCAGTCTAATAAACCTCCTGAAGCCCCCATGGCTTACGATATCTTTTTTGTACCTCGGAACCTACACACACTCCCGTACTGTCCTGGGCTCATGACAGTAAACTCTCAGGACATCCTGGTTTGACAAGAACTTTTAAGCGTCTTTCCCAACACGTATGGTGGCCTACTATAATTTTATTTAAAAGCCTGTACAGCTTATGCTCCAACAAAACTCCCCGATCCTTGCCTCCCTGCTTGCTCCAACCATTGTCCATTCCCAAACGACCATGGACACACAACAATGGATTTCATTGTGGACCTTCCTCCTTCTGACCACCATACGGTTATCTGGGTTGTTGTTATCTGGGTTATCTGGATCGCTTTTCCAGACTGGCTCATTTTGTACCCCTAACAAAACTGCCTTCTGCCCAAGAATTATCGTCTCTTTTCCTTCTGCATGTGGTACGACTTCATGGCATTCCTATGAATATTATATCCGACAAAGGTCCACAATTCATTTCTACCTTTTGGAGAGCCTTTTGTAAATTGATTGGAACCACTGTTTCCTTGTCTTCTGGCTACCATTCTCATACCAATAGTCTAACAAAGAGTAAACCAGGATCTTGAGGCTTATCTTAGAGCCTTTGTCAACGCTCTCCATACCAACTGTTCCGAGTTGTTACCCCTAGCGGAGCTGGCAAGAAACACTCATTGGCACTCTTCGATGTTCTCCAATTCAAGCCGCAGCAGGGTATCAACCTTGTGTCTTCCCTCTTTCTGCTCAGTCCACTGGGGTTCCTGCTACAGACCGACACGTTACTGAACTCACCACTCATTGGCAATGTATTCACTTTCAGCTACGTTCAGCTGTCTCTAGATATAAGAAGTTGCTGATAGTCATAGAGCTTCTATACGTGCCCTCTCAGAAGGTGAACGTGTTTGGGTCTCTACTCGACATATTTGTCTATGTCAACCCTGTCACAAATTGGGGCCTAGGTTTAGTAATCCTTACAAAGTCCTGAAAAGACTGTCTCCTGTTGCCTACAAAGTGGCCTTGTCCAAAACTCTGCGCCTACACCCAGTCTTCCATATCTCACTACTCAAGCCTTACATCAAGAATAGATATACTCAGCTCCGAGCTCCTCCTCTTCCGCTGCTGGTCCGTGGTGACCCCGAATATGAGGTTGCAAAGATCCTGGACTCCAGATATAGGCGCAGACAACTGCAGCATCTGGTACATTGGAAGGGTTACTCTGTGGTGGATCGTTCCTGGGTTCCTGCCCATGACGTGCATGCTCCATCCTTGGTCTCTAGATTCCGTGCTGCTCATCCTCTAAAGCCTACTCTAGTTCCCGGAGGGAACCCTTGAGAGGGGGGCTATGTCGCCCTGCGCCGCTCTAGCTGTTGCTAGGGACGCAGCGCCTGCTGTCTGCTCGTTGCCTAGGGAGGAGTCGGTCTGGATCTCCTGTGGCGCGAATCCTGCGCCTATGTAAGTAACTTCAGTCCTACCTATCACTGCCCAAGTATAAGTGTTACTTACTGTTCTCTGGGTATTATCGATTCGTATGCTGGATTATTTTGTTGCTGACCCCTGCTTCTCTGACCACTCTGCCTCTTTAACCCTTAACTGTTGGATTGATATTGTTGCTGAAAAATGCCTGTCTGACCACTCTACCTGTTAACCCCTATCTGCCCTGGATTGCCTTACTGTTGCCAAAACCTGCCTGACCATCCTAGTGGTTTACCCCTGGACTGCCTTACTATTGCCAAACCCTGCCTGCCTATCCTAGTGGTTTACCCCTGGACTGCCTTACTGTTGCCAAACCTTGCCTGCCTGACCACCCTAGTGGTTTGTCTCTGGTTTCCTGCCAAGGACTGTCCTGCCTGTGGTGAGTGCCATTTATCTCATCTTGCAAACCTACCCTGCTCTGGGATATTTCCTATAATTCCGGCTCGACGCCGGGATAACAAGACTACTGGCCGAGTTCGGTCTGATAGAGGAGTATCCCACGAGCATGTGCGAACCTGCCCCGCAAGGACTCCGGAGCAGCTTACGTTGCTTTCTACATGGAGACCTTTGTGTTTAGCTGGCTCCCAGTAATACTTTATTGCTAATTCCACAAAGGATATCAAGAGAATGAAGTAAATTTGATAATAGAAACAAACTGTAAAGTTGTTTAAAATCGTATGTTCTATCTGAATCATAAAAGAAAAATTTAGGGCTTCATGTCCCTTTAATCTGGAGTCTGCACTTTCCCCATTTAACAAATTAAAAAAAAAAAGAAAAAAAAGAAAAAGATTTTCTTTCATGATTCAGAGAGGGCATGTGATTTTATACAACTTTCTAATCTACTTCTATCATCAATTTTTCTTTGTATTCTTGGTATCTTTTGTTGAAAAGCATGCTCTATATGGCAGCAGTTTTGCAAGAATGTTATCCATTTGCAAGAGCACTAGGAGGCAGTATTATACCCTGCCATGTTGTGCTCCAGATGCCTACCTAGGTATCTCTTCAACACAGAATATCATGGGGACAAAGAAAATTTCATAATAGAAGTAAATTGGAAACAAAAAAATGGTGTGATCTGTCTATATCAAAAAAGAACATTTTTGGGTTTAATTTCCTTTCAAATAACAGGAAGATAGGACCAAACAGATTATAACAGTATAACACAAAAGTTGTTTAACTACACATAAACATTTTATATTTTAATCTCAAAGTTTTTAATGTCCCGCTCAAGATACTTTGCTAATATTTTTTTTCCCTTTCCACACCAGTTTCTTTACATATCATGATCTGGATAATCATTGTACAGCAGTGCATTTTAAATTCCTGTAAAAACCTTGTAATAGGAACATATGTTCGCAAAACCACTAAGATATCAAAGCTTTGGGAAAAAAATAAATTGTTCTACTGTACACAATACTCCAACCTAAATAATGATAGCCTGCTCTGCTGTATGTGCATCTTCAGCTTGCACACACTCTGAGTATCAGTGGTGATAGCTTTTTCTTTCTGAGGGAACCTGAAGTCAGCATTATATGTTATGATAATAAATAGTATGCAGAAATGAAATAATATTACATTTCCTATTTGCATTACACCTAGTGTAAACACAACTATACTTCCCTGCATAAAGATAACTGAATCACATATTCAAATCACACAGAGCGTGACACACACTTCTTAAACCAAAGATTACATTTTGTATGATGTTCTCAGGGACACGCATATTTATTAAAGTATTCTCTCATTAAATATATATGTGTGTGTGTGTGTGTGTGTAGGCGAACTACGTAAATTGGCTAATATCAGCATACCGCAAACCTAGGTTATAGATTTTGCTTTTTGGTCACTCAATGGATCATGAGACAAGCACATTTTTTACACAAAAGCGAGTAATTTAGGATCATAGTTAGGTTTTATTTCCAGGGAACATAACAGAGTTAACCACAGTGGGCTCAGGTTGAGAACGGACTTAATTCTACTGGGGGGGGGGGGGGAAATCACAGGTAGTTTTATTGCAGTGGCATGGTAGCACATTGTGAAGGATAATGTATTTCAATCCTCTGCATCAAGTTTAATGTTAAGTAAATCTGTTCTATAACGCCTAACAGTTTTAGGACAATGTGCAACCAGTTGCGCATTATAGCAACAAGCATAAATTACGGTCAAGTAAATACTCTATATCACTCATAGTATATTATTGCTTCATACAGCCATAGATTAACAACAATAAGTGCATAGCAGTTAGCAACATCAACTTGGTGGTTCTGGGTAAGAGAGGTTTTAGCAGACCTGAGATTTTCTTTTAATAATATTCATCTCTCCCTTCTATCTCTTAAAGTGAAAGTAAATCCTAGCATTAGGATTTACTATTGAAACAAATAAAGGGCACTTTCATTCATGAAGTATAAGATACTTCATGTAGAAAGCTCCTTTATTTGATTAAATCGATTGCTGCTCTTAGCTCTTACAGCAGCCCACGTCAAATAAATTTTTTGGCTAAGAGGTGACGTTTTCACCTCTTAGTCAATAGCTGTGCGGTAAATCCGGCTTGGCGCCCATGGGAGCCGGATTTACCACACGGCACTGGCTAGTAAAGAGTGAAAGGTTTGAGCTGTGTGTGTGTAATATATATATAATATAAAAAAACACAGGAATGGACCGCACTCACAGACTGGACTGGGTACACATCCTAAGCCACAGCAAACTCCACAGCCCTGAACACTGACAGACAGCTGCAAAGTTCCCAGCAACCCAGGCAGTTAACCACAGAGCAGCCTGGGTGACAGGCCCGCAGGGGAGTATTACAAACATTATCAACACAACACACAGAAAACCTGGCACTCGCCAGCAGATTCAAAGTAATGTTTAAAAGCAAAACTAGGGGACGTCAGTTACATTTGGCGCCAAAATATCAAGCCCAGGACCATGACAAGGTCATAGGGGAGGTTACAAAAGCCTGTGTCACCCTGGGAGGTTCCCAGTTAGTTTGTTTGGAAGTATGCATTGTGTGGGTGCTGGTTTAGGGTCCCAGGAAGGCGGAGACCTTGTTGTGGTCCTGGGCTTGATCCTTTGGCGCCAAATGTAACTGACTTCCCTCAGTTTTGCTTTTAAACATTACTGTGAATCTGCACATATATATATATATATATATATATATATATATATATATATATATACATACATATACACATATATATACATATATATACACATACACACACTGGATATAAAAAGTCTACACACCCCTGTTAAAATATCAGGTTTCTGTGATGTAAAAAAAATGAGATAAAGATAAATCATTTCAGAACTTTTTCCACCTTTAATGTGACCTATAAACTATACAACTTGATTGGAAAACAAATTGAAACTTCTAGGTAGAGGGAAGTAAAAATAATTAAAAAATAATATGGTTGCATAAGTGTGCACACCCTCTTATAACTGGGGATGTAGCTGTGTTTAGAATTGAGCAATCACATTCAAAATCATCTTAAATAGAAGTATACACACCTGCCATCATTTAAAATGCCTCTGATTAACCCTAAATATAGTTCAGCTGTTCTAGTAGGTCTTTCCTGACATTTTCTTAGTCGCAACCTACAGCAAAAGCCATGGTTCGCAGAGAGCTTCCAAAGAAGGAGAAGGGTACAAAAGAATTTCCAAGGCATTAGATATACCATGGAACACAGTGAAGACAGTCAACATCAAGTGGAGAAAATATGGCGCAACAGTGACATTACCAAGAACTGGACGTCCCTCCAAAATTGATGAAAAGACGAGAAGAAAACTGGTCTGAGAGGCTGCCAAGAGGGCTACAGCACCATTAAAGGAGCTGCAGGAATATCTGGCAAGTACTGGCTGTGTGGTGCATGTGACAACAATCGCCCGTATTCTTCATATGTCTGGGCTATGGGGTAGAGTGGCAAGACGGAAGCCTTTTCTTACAAAAAAAAACATCCAAGCCCAGCTAAATTTTGCAAAAACACATCTGAAGTCTCCCAAAAGCATGTCACAAAAGGTGTTCTGGTTTGATGAAACCAAGATTAAACTTTTTGGCCATAATTCCAAAAGATATGTAAGGCGCAAAGACAACACTGCATATAACCAAAAGAACACCATACCCACAGTGAAGCATGTTGGTGTCAGCATCATGCTTTAGGTCTGTTTTTCTTCAGCTGGAACTGGGGCCTTAGTCAAGGTAGAGGGAATTATTAAAAGTTCTAAATACCAGACAATATTGGCACAGAACCTTCAGGCTTCTGCTAGAAAGCTGAACATGAAGAGGAACTTCATCTTTCAGCATGACAACGACCCAAAGCATACATCCAAATCAACAAAGGAATGGCTTCACCAGAAGAAGATTAAAGTTTTGTGATGGCCCAGTTAAAAGCCCAGACCTGAATCCAATTGAAAATCTGTGGGGTGATCTTAAATGGGCTGTGCACAAGAGATGCCCTCACAATCTGACAGATTTGGAGTGTTTTTGCAAAGAAGAGTGGGCAAATCTTGCCAAGTCAAGATGTGCCATGCTGAAAAACTCACACCCAAAAAGACTGAGTGATGTAATAAAATCAAAGGGTGCTTTAACAAAGTATTAGTTTAAAGGTGTGCACAGTTATGCAACCATATTATTTTAGTTTTTTATTTCTACTTCCCTCCACCTAAAAGATTTTAGTTTGTATTGCAATTGAGTCGTACAGTTTATAGGTCACATTAAAAGTGGAAAAAGTTCTGAAATGATTTATCTTTGTCTCATTTTTTAACAGGGGTGTGTGTGTATATATATATATATATATATATATATATACACACACATTCCTTGCTGCTGTGTTCACTCCTGCCCCTTGACAAAAGCATATGCTATAAACAGCTACACAAAAGCATATGCTTGCTGCTACAGATAGCGCCACAGCATAGCGATAGCCCAGTAGCTATTAATATCAGTGGGACAGTGAGCACACTTTAGTTATACAAAGGTTCAGCAGCTCAGTCTCTGTGCCAGCTACTGATTTCTAGGGGAGCTTCTGTTGCATAAGCAAGCATCTTATTTTTGTCTTTTAGGTGCTTTACAACAGCTTTTATCCAGAATAAAATGCAAAGGATAAAATGGAGAGCCTCATTTCAATTAACACTAACCACTACTTAAAGTGATGGTAAACTCTGCCCTTTATAAAATCAGATCTGGAATGTAAGCGCTATTTTAGATGAAGTTTAATTCATTAGCTGTAATGAAGATGCAGTATAACTTAGTTATTAATATAGATATGAAATTCAAATACTGCATGCTCCTCCACCCACTTCAAAAGTAAACTTTTCTGTGAGCTAACAGATTGAATTGTTGTCCAATCAGCGCTCTCCCCATATGGCACTTTTGTTGTAGCTAGAGCATTGATTGGAGAGTAATTCAATCATTTAGCTGACAGGAAAATTGACTTTTGAAGTGGGTGGTGTAACGTGGGGTATTTGAATTTCATATCTATATTAATAACTAAGTTATACTGCATCTTCATTACAGCTAATGAATTAAACTTCATCTAAAATAGCGCTTATATTCCAGATCTGATTTTATAAAGGGGAGCGTTTACCATCACTTTAACCACAGCACACCAAACTGCAAAAGTTCTGCAACCTCCTTATACCACAACAACCCCACAATAACTTCCTAAATGAAATCCCTCTACTAGACTATCTCCTTATTGCAATTACTACTCTTACATTTAGTCCCCTAACTGCAAGATAATCTACATAAAGGGATACAAAGGTCAAAATTGAAATGTGCATGGGTTCATTTTAATTTGATATAGAAGCATTTTAGCAATACGCTTCATTTAAAAAAATGCTCCTATAAAAGTTATTACTGTTTTTCTGCCCATGCATCAGTATTTAACTACTATACCTTCTCAGAGAGTCAGCAGTAGCTTATATGACACAAATAATGTCTTCGCTGAAGCCATACACATCACCATCAGCTATCTGAGCCGGCATGGTCTTTGAATACTGGTGCATGGGCCCTCTAGGCATATGTGCGTATGCCGTTTTATAAACAATAGAGGTATAAATCCCCAAACACAGAATTCCAAAATCCACATTTTCATTAATATTTTTTAAAAATAAAATTATTAATAATTAGCATTTCTCCCCACCAGTAAGTCTTAATCTCCTCTGCCTGTGTTGGTATTTGTGTTCTAAAAAGAAAATAATAGTGGGAGTTAGTAGAGAAGTAATAAAATGTTAATTTTAAATTGTTCTAAGTATTGGGTTCTGATATACAGTCAGATAATATAAAAAAAAAGCCTGTGTGTGTACAGAAAGTGATAAAATAATGTGATCTGATTTATCTGCAAGCTAAACACATTTTAATGGGTTGTGGTTTCAAAAATAACAGCTATTCCATATACAAAATAAAACTACACAAGCAATTTATCATACAATCTACACTATGCAACTGGTATATATATATATATATATATATATATATATATATATATATATATATATATATATATATATATATATATATATAAAATTAATGTGCTGTTCTAATTATAAAGATGTTAAACAAACTGATAATACATTTCATAATGGAAAATTATGTGTATATATATATATATATATATATATATATATATATATATATATTAGTTTTAACGTTATTTACCATTAAGTACAATACCTATATTTTCATATTTTTATGGTAGTATAATTTCTAAAATGTGCTTTTCTAGCCCTCTCTAAAGAAAAAACATTTAATGTGGACACTAATGAGAATAAGTTGAATATTACTGCTCACTATCTGTATATATAGTTCACGTGCATCAAATATATACTTCTAACACAAAGGCACAATACATACCACACCTGTTCCATATATACAAATTATGCTTATATACATACAAAGCACACAACGTATACAAACACTCCTTCGTTTTGAATACACATCCAGCAGAAATTAACATATATACTTACACAATTTAATAAACAAACTACATTCAGGCTCAGAAAAAGTTTTTTTCTAAATATTTAGTTGCACAACATGCAACGTCCAACATTAACATTTTAAAAACAAACAAATAATGTTTTCACAACTTACACGTTCCACACACATAAACAATACAGGATGACCTGGTATCAATCACGCTTATGGCGTACTTACTAGACTTACATGCGCAGAGCAAATTGTAGTAAAAAAGTAAACACACTTCCCTAAACACCATAGTATTGGGATGTGTTGTCGGCTAGTGCCTGTGCTCTACAGCGCCTCCTGTTGCAACAAAGAATAAACCGGTCACCCACCAAAGCATTCATCTTTATGGAAGTGGCAGTCTGTGCTCGGTGTGTATTGCTATTACTAATACAGCTATCAATAACATGTTGAGAGAAGGTTTTAAACTGTTTTACACTCGCATGCTATAAACATATAGTTTGTTATACACGTAGTTCTAATATATATATATATATATATATATATATATATATATATATATATATATATATATATATATATATATATATATATATACATATATATATATATATATACATATATATATATATATATATATATATATATATATATATATATATATATATACATATATATACACACACATACAACCGTAGCCCCTTTATTATCCACATTTAAAATTTAGCATAGACAATTTAACTATTGTGGAACCTCATTCAGCTTGTATATATTGATATGTCATGTAATTTGTTGAAATATATATTTGCACCTAAATTTTGCATGCAAAAAGTATAAATTTCCTCTACCCCAGAGGGACACCTTTTTTTTTTGTTTCATCTAAAAGAGGGTTAATGGGGGTTTTTGTTTGCTAAATGTAGCCACCAATCAGCAAGCGCTACCCAGATTCTGAACCAAAAATGGGCCGGCTCCTATGCTCACATTTCTGCTATTTCAAAAAAAGATAGCAAGATAAACAATTATAATAGTAAAATAGAAAGTTGCTTAAAATTAAATGCTCTATCTGAATCAAGAAAGAAAAAAATGGGTTTTGTGTCCCTTTAAAGTGAAGGTCAATTTTCATGTGAAAGTGTCCGTTTTTTTAAAAAAAACTATTAAAAACAAGGGCACTTTCATTCATGAAAATTTACATTTCAGCCGTTTTTTAAATATACTTACCTTTTCTTCTTTAAAGGGTCAGTAAACTCAGAGGATGTCAAAGCTAACGCTAACGTCCTCTATATCCTTATAATCTAACTGCATTGGTAAAGGATTACTAACTTTTTTTTGTTTGTAATGTTAAATGTAACAAACAGTTTGCATATAAACTATAAAAGCAATGTACTTTACCTTAAGACTGTTTAAAACGAAGCTCCCTTTTGCCATAAAATTAGATTTTATTTTATTACAATGACATCACGTCATCCAGCCCACAAATGTGGGCCGTCTAAGGGCTAACAAAACCGCCAATTGTATCACTTCTTTTTGCATATAATTTAAATGTATTCTCTGTATTAAACGCATGCGCAATGTCATCTAATGCCTATCGCATGAGCATATTGCGGGAATCAAGCCGACATAATGTGCTTGTCTGCTTCAACATAAGATGGTGACATATCCTGTGACGTTGCACTAACTCGCGCATGCGCAATGCGTCTAAATGTCGCCATCTTACAACTGCAGTTGTCAGCACGGATTGGGAATCCGTAACGGCTGACAAAGGAGTGGGTTTGGAAAAATTATTTATTTTAAACATACATATTTTAAAAATGGTAGATATTTAATACAGAATCCACATTAGAAAATGCTTTATTTATATGTATACTCCTGTGTGATTGCCATTTCATTTCTGACTACAGTGTCCCTTTAATTTTGACAAAAAATAAAATTGACATGTTTTATTAAATCATAAGTTTTGCAGCCTAACGTTACTCTATGTCCGTTCTCCAAACCCAGCACGGCATCTCCAATGTGGGAGGTATAGACCAACTCTGTACTTCCCACATGCAAATGATGTGACTCACATTTAACCTCCCACTGAAGCTCGCTCACGCTCCTGTATCTAGTATATGCAATCTTGGAAGCATCGAACGCTTGACATGAACTTATGATTTTGGGCATGCGCAGAACTAGGAATAGCGGAACCCAGAAGCAAATGATGTCATTGTGCGCGCGTTCGTATAGCAGGTACATAGTGCGACCGATATCAACATTATTGGATGAATGGGGATTCTTCCAATATATTGAAAAAAAGCGTCGGTCATGGAGGCGGACAGTGAATACACAAGTGGTGCAAGTTTGAGTTGAACATAGATAAGATAAAAACTGTTATATAAACATTTGATGAATTAAACGTTGGTTAAATACATGTTGCACATGTAATTTTGACTGTGGAAATTCGGATTATACTGTCCCTTTAAGCCGCTCCAGTGCTTCACCAGCCCGTTGCAAGCCTCTTCATATGTCAGCAATGACGATTCCGGCATCCTCCAATTACGGCTTCCCCCCCGGGATAATCATTGCCTGAGGCAACGCTGTGATTGGAGGAAGCTGGTTTCGACATTGCTGGGTAAGTAAACCAGGAAGAAGCAGGCGGGGCATCATTTCAGAACGGTGATCCGGCGATTCAGAAAAACAAGGTAAGTAAGTATTTTTAAAATACGGTGCTATGTCAATTTTCATGAATGAAAGTGCCCCTGTTTTTAATAGTTTTCTTAAAAACCGGGCACTTTCACATGAAAATTTACCTTCACTTTTAAGTGAATGTCAATTAAGATGAATTGGTGCACGTTTTTTAATAATCCTATTAAAAACAAGGGCACTTTTATTCATCAAAATTTACGTTTCACTTGTTTTCTTCAAATACTTACCTTTTAATCTTCACAGCCGCTCCAGCGATTTCCCCGGCCGTCAGAAGCCTCTTCATACGTCAGAAATGATGAATCCGGCTTCTTCCAATCACGGCTTCCCCCCTGGGGGAATAATGGCCTGAGGCAACGCCGTGATTGGAGGAAGCCGGGTTCGTCATTTTGGACCTGCGAAGAGGGCTTGCAACGGGCGGAGGAAGCACTGCACACAAAAAAAGTCCAGCACTTACTCACAAACTCTCAGCTAAGATTATAAGCAAAACTGGAAGAGTCAGTTACCGCATTTAGCCAAATGGAACAAGCTCAGGTACCACGTCAAGGTCTCTTCCAAAAACCTGGGTCCCTAATACAGCCACACAAATGCAGCCACACACACAAATGCAAGCTTTTAATCAAACAAACTGGGAACAAATCAGGGTTCAGGGCTGTCAGGATTAAAAGGTAAGTATTTAAAGAAAACAAGTGATATGCAAATTTTGATGAATTAAAGTGTCCTTGTTTTTAATAGGATTATTAAAAACCGGGCACCGATTCATCTAAATTGACATTCACTTTAAACTGAGTAGGGAAATAACATGACTGTGCCTGCACATGCCAGATGCACAGTCCCGGGACTAGCATCCTGATTGGCTGCTTCAAGTCACTTTACAATGGGATGTGGCTACTAAGGAAATTTTGAGGTACAATATCTTCCTTTTTTACATAGAGATGTTCAGGTGATATTTTCAAGTCAGGTTTTTACAGATAAGCTGCAAGCATCACGTTCAAGTGCTTCAACATTTGGGCATCATGTCCCTTTAAAGGGACACTGAACCCAAGTTTTTTCTTTCGTGATTCAGATAGAGCATGCAATTTTAAGCAACTTTCTAATTTACTCCTATTATCAATTTTTCTTCGTTCTCTTGCTATCTTTATTTGAAAAAGAAGGCATCTAAGCTAAGGAGCCAGCCAATCTTTGGTTCAGACCCTGGACAGTACTTATTTATTGGTGGGTGAATTTATCCACCAATCAACAAGAACAACCCAGGTTGTTCACCAAAAATGGTCTGACATCTAAACTTACATTCTTGCTTTTTACATAAAGATACCAAGAAAATAAATAACATTTGCTAATAGGAGTAAATTAGAAAGTTGCTTAAAATTGTATGCTCTATCTGAATCACAAAAGAAAATATTTGAGTTCAGTGTCCCTGACTCCCTTTAAGCATCCAATCAAGGGAGTGTGCACCTAGTGTTTGCATGCGCAGTGACTTTTTTCCCTTCTCAGATTAAAGTATCAGTAAACTTTAGTTATTTTAAAGGGACAGTCTACACCAGATTTTTTATTGTTTTAAAAGATAGATAATCCCTTTATTACCCATTCCCTAGTTTTGCCTAACCAACACAGTTATATTAATACACCTTTTACCTCTGTGATTAAATTGTTTCTAAGCCTCTGCAAACTGCCCCCTTATTTCAGTTCTTTTGACAGACTTGCATTTTAACCAATCAGTGCTGGCTCCTAGGTAACTCCACGTGCATTAGCACAGTGTTATCTATAAGACACACATTAATTAACACCCTCTAGTGGTGAAAAATTGTCAAAATGCTTTCAGAATAGAGGCGGTCTTTAAGGTCTAAGAAATTAGCATATGAACCTCCTAGGTTTAGCTTTCAACTAAGAATACCAAGAAAACAAAGCAAAACATGCCCTATCCGAATCATGAAAGTTTATTTATTTTTTACTTACATCAGTGGCATGAAACAAATAAGTATCCATCAGCCTTCCACCCTCCCTAAGCCAGACCTTTTCAGGGACTGTTTAATAGAGCAATAGTGCAGCTCACCTCCCTTTTCTCCCATATATTTTGCAGAAACGTAATGAACATTTTCCGTTACAATGTATGAAAACAGAATGGAAGATATGAGTAAACAGTGAATGATGTGAACATTTACTATTTACTTTTGTGTGTGTTCAGACATAGCGGTGCAAACAAAAAAAATAATAGAGTGTGCATGCCTTTTATTAGTGCGCATGTCCCAATATCAATTAAGCTATAGTTGCAGCAGTTTACTCTGCTAGTGCGGCAAGATTAAAACATAGCGCATGCGCAAGATCTCACTTTAACGAAGCCAAGTATAAAGATTTATAGTAACGCAGGCTCACACAACTGACACAGTGTACTTTCTATTGGCTGGACAAAAAAATAGAAAGTATATGGAAAAATAAAAACAGCAAGTCTGTGGGCGGCCAGCAGACACTGCTCAAGAGTAAGTTTTGCACACATTTTTTATAAACTAAATAAAATATTTAAGAGAAATGATTGATACAGTATATAACTATAGGTAGGCTGACCATATTGCCGCTTTAAAAAGGGACATATATGAAAAATACATATGTCAGGGCTGTTTAAAGAAATGTTTTGAATGTTTAATTATAAGAACCCTGACATATGTATTTTTCATATGTGTCCCTTTTTAAAACGGCAATATGGTCAGCCTTTCTATAGGGCATGTTTGAAATTTGACAGATTTTCTCTACTTTTACTGTCCCTTTAAGGACATTTACTATAAAACTCACAAGATTATGGTGAAGTTTCACAAGATTATAGATTATTGATGATACTGTCTGACTGTTTATTTTTTCACCATACAGATGACAGTAAAAAGAGTGGCTGAAGGATAACTGTTCATAGAGCACTTACTCTGGTAAGCTGAAGCTTGATTTAGCATATGGGTAACATTTCCCTTTAAACAGCTTTAGGTTAAAAAAAAAATGTAAATGCTGCTCTTTCATATGCAGGATACAACATTTATTAGCACAATGACGCTTTGAGACCACCAGCTGTTAAGGCATAAAGACACTATTTGTATTGTGTACCTTTAAATGCATTTGGAAAATTTAGAGTTTGAATCCCCTCCCCCTGAACGAGGATTTCCTGTAAAGAACTAATTATATACTTTGAGGAAAAAATGATAAATCCCCATCTCACACATGCTCTGAGTGGCAACGGTTTAATGTGGTAAATATATGTGTGTGCACAACCTATCATGATATACCAGGAAAGTTTTATGTGCAGTAAGAAATCACAAAACCTGCAATAACTATATATATATATATATATATATATATATATATAGTACATAGCCAGTGGCCCAGCACTCCTTCCGCACGGGTGTAATCACGTCCGTCCCGGGTGCTATCCTCAAAAGCTATGTAGAAATGTCCAATGTAGGAGGGCACTCACAGGAATTTATAAAGCAACAAACAGTGTATCTTTTTATTTCCAAGTTATTTGTACATTATTTGTAGAAGTCAACGTTTCGACCCATTTATGGGCCTTCTTCCCCATAAAAATTGTTTACTGTCTTGAAGAAGGCCCATAAATGGGTCGAAACGTTGACTTCTACAAATAATGTACAAATAACTTGGAAATAAAAAGATACACTGTTTGTTGCTTTATAAATTCCTGTGAGTGCCCTCCTACATTTGGACATATATATATATATATATATATATATATATATATATATATATATATATATATATATATATATATACACATACGATAATAATAATAATTATATATATATATATATATATATATATATATAGAATCTGTCTTAGTAAAGCACTCACCAGGTCTTAACAAATGTATCAATAATACTTTATTGTATCATAAGGTGACGTTTCGGGAATTTTAACCCCGTCCTCAGACCATAAAAACAGTGTACATACATTGCTCCTTAAAATACCCTTCACCAAATGAACCACGCCGCAGAACCGGAAATCGCCCGGCGTTCTGACCGCACCACTGCGCAGGCTCAGTCCTTTGCCATGGCTACCGGACGCAGCGTAGCTAAAAAACAAATTCAACAGAGAAATATGTTAGGATTAATACAATACACAGTGTGACTATCAGACTATACAAGTATCCCTATTATCCAAAATTAATTTACTGCTAACCAAATGAGCCTCAATATTAGCATACCCTTATGAATAGTCAGCATTTTGTCCGGGGGCCCAGTATATGAGCTAATTGTCATTATGAGTGTGCAATCTTTTTATCTTTTCATATCAGCACTCACAATAAACCATATATGTGTCAGTCTACAATCAATATATAGTCAGACATAATGACTAGGTTAAATTAGAGAAAACAGTGTCAGTCCAGATGGGTATTCAACCCCCCAGGCACCAAGATACCTAGGTTGTAGATCCACCTAGACTCGTACTGTAACAACACTTTGCCCCTATCTCCCCCTCTCACCAGAGGTGGGATTTGATCTAGGATCACATACCTTAAGTCGTCTACAGTACAGTATGGCCAGTAAGTGCAAAATGCCAAGCTACGGGTTTTTCAGAACCTATTTTATCAATGGCAGCTCTAATAGCAGCACAATGGTTGACCATACGGGTGCAGAGATCGTCTATAGTTTTACCGACATAGAATAACCCACGCAGACAATGTAACAAATACACAATTAATGTCGTTGTGCAGGTTACTCTATGTCGGATGGTATACCTACGGTTGGTACTAGGATGAGTAAAAAAACGGTAGCCGACTTAAGGTATGTGATCATAGATCACATCCCACCTCTGGTGAGAGGGGGAGATGGCGCAAAATGTTGTTACAGTGCAAGTCCAGGTGGATCTACAACCTAGGTACCTTGGTGCCTGGGGGGTTGAATACCCATCTGGACTGGCACTGTTTTCTCTAATTTAACCTAGCCATTATGTCTGGCCATATATTGATTGTAGACTGACACATATATGGTTTATTGTGAGTGCGGATATGAAAAGATAAAAAGATTGCACACTCATAATGACAATTAGCTCATATACTGGGCCCGGACAAAATGCTGAATATTCATTAGGGTATGCTAATATTGAGGCTCATTTGGTTAGCATTAAATTTATTTTGGATAATGGTTTACTTTACCTGTACTAGTGAGCAGACATGTGTTTTGTGATATAACTATTATGTACTATGACATGGCCCATACAATAGTCAGCTGATGTATGCATACTATATTACATTATCTAGCTGGTGATCTGATAATAGGGATACTTGTATAGTCTGATAGTCACACTGTGTATTGTATTAACCCTAACCTGTTTCTCTGTTGAATTTGTTTTTTTAGCTACGCTGCGTCTGGTAGCCATGGCAAAGGACTGAGTCTGCACAGTGGTGCAGTCAGAACGCCAGGCAATTTCCGGTTCTGCGGCGTGGTTCATTTGGTGAAGGGTATTTTAAGGAGCAAGGTTACGGATTCCACATGATTGTTTGAATCACCCTTGGCAGTTGCTGGATTAAAGTGAGTGCAGAGCCCTGTAGCGGAATTTATATATATATATATTATTATTATTTTTTATTTATTTTTTCTCAGGTGACCAGATTTCCCAGACCCAAATTCAGGACACATCAGACTCAAAATTTGAGACACCTCATAAGTTAACCCCTATGGTAAGGAGCCAGAAATATTTTACCAAAAGCACTAAAAAATATTAGAAAATTATGAAATCTTAAAGGGACAGTGTACTGTAAAATAGTTTTTCCCTTAATGTGTTTCCAATGGCTTGTTATACCAGCTGCAGAATATAAAATGTATGAGAAAGTGCTTATATATGTTTAGTTTGTTTATGATTTAGCTGACTTTGTTTTTTGAAACCACAACCCATTTAAATGGGTTGAGCTTGTAGGGACATCACATCTCCATATTTTATCACTTTATGTACACATGTGCTTCTATATATTATATCTGCATGTAAACCAAAGCCCAATACTTAGAACAATTGAAAATTAAATGTTTAAATGTTATTACTTAACACTCCAAGTGGGGGTTAGGAGAGATATTTCTTCTGCTGGCAATGTTTACATAGATTTTCTGTGGCAAATACTTAAAGGGACATAAAACCCAACATTTTTCTTTCATGATTCGGATAGAACATACAATTTAAAAAAAAACTTTCTATTGTACTTCTGTTATCAAATTTTCTTTGTTTTCTTGTTATGCTATGTTAGAAAGCAGGAAGGTAAACTCAGGAGTGTGCACGTGTCTGCAGCACTCTATGGCAGCAGTTTTGCAACAATGTTATACATAGATAATGTGCACACTACCTATCTAGATATTTCTTCTAATATTCCCTATCACATAGTAGAGTATATTGACATTTGTATATATAGTAAAGGGTGACACTTTTATAAAATAAACTACTGTATATGGGCAACAATAGTATTGACAATACTAAAACTATTGAATCAATTCTATATGGGAGGATTTAGGTTACCAGTTGCCTGGAGGGCAGATGCCATTGTGCTGCTCACCGGGTATTAAGAGCTGCTTCTGCTTCATACTGGCGGGGACTGTGTCTGAGGTTCCATGAGGGAGCCAGATAGGGCATAAGAATATATAGGATAAGCTGCAAAAATAGGCCACCCAGTGTAGAAATATTTGTGCGCTATCTCGGTCATAAGGTTGTGTGTAATGGGAAAGGTTATGGACAGAGGTGCAAAATGAGTGTTCAGGTCCACCAATAAAGCAATGCGATTTCTTTTATCAGCCAGTGAGCAATCAGTGCTGGTCCAGTTGTGCACAGAAATTTACTTCCTGTTATCTTCAGAATAAAAAAATAAAGAGCTTCAACATAAACCCTTTCATGCAAAAATAAAAAAAATACGTCTAATGCTTAAAGGAACAGTAAAGTAGAAATTAAACTTTCATGATTCAGATAGAGCGTGCAATTTTAAACAACTTTCCAATTTTCTTCTGTTATCAATTGGAAAGTTGTTTAATATTGCATGCTCTATCTGAATCATGAAAGTTTCATTTTGCCTTTACTGTCCTTTTAAATAGTGTTCTTTCATCTGTATGATATCATTTTTTAGAGTCTACTGTCCTGTCAACTTACAACTTAATACACTTTTTTTTAAATACATTTTAAAGGGATAAGAGGTTCTAACTCTATATAACTAAGCTACCAAAATGGGCCTACATCCAAGAACTAGGAGATTGACTGATATGAGTCCCCAATCTGTAAATTTCTTACAAGCAAAAAAGAGGAGCTAATTTTCTCCCCTCCAATCATCCCAGCGTCACCTTTTAACTTGCTTACTTTCCTTAAAGGGATATTGTACTCAAAACTATTTCTATTATACATATGAAAGAGCAACATTTAGACTTGTTTTTCCCCCTGTATTAAAGGGACATATTACTCAATTGTTTTTAACCATGTATGAAAGAGCAGCAGTTAAAGGGACATGATACCCAAATGTTGAAGCATTTGATAGTGATGCAGCATAGTTGTAAAAAGTTGACTGAACATTTCTATGTAAAAATGGAAGATATTTTACTTCAAAATGTCCTAAGTATTCACACCACACTGTAAAGAGACTTTGAACAGCCATTCAGGATGCTAGTTCCAGGACTTACTATGGAGTGTGCATCTGTCATGTGCAGGCACAGTCATGTTATTTTCTTATTCAGTTTAAGTAAGTTCTATGAAAGCAAAGCAATGCATGATTTCACTCAGCACTGCTGATGCTGATTGGCTATTTTTTTTCCTTAACTTGCAGCTGGACAGTTGCTAATGTATAACTGTTCACAGAGCACTTACTCTGGTGAGCTAATGAAATTTTTAGGTATAACATCTTCCCTTTTTACATAGAGATATTCAGGTGATATTTTCATGTCAGCTTTTTACAGTAATGCTGCATTACTTTCAAGTAATTTAGCATATAAGTATTATGTCCCTTTAAATATATTGACAATGTTTTCCTTTTAAAAAAAAAAAAAAAGGGGAAAAGTAAAAGCTGTTTGAATTCAAGGTGAAATTAACAGGAAGTACAAGACTATTTGCAAGTAAAAATGAGTCCTGGGGCTTTGCTTATGACTGGATGACAACTCCCAGAGAAAACACTTGGTTTACTCAGCACAGGAACATCAATTTTTCAAAATGCAAAGCTCTATATAATACATTTTGAAACATTCTCTTTTATATAGAGCAGAGAAAAAAATAGTATAATGTCCCTTTAAAGTTTGTATTCTATATTAATTGAGATAATGGCTTATCAGTCCTGTCTGTGGACCTGTCAAGTCTCCCTCTAGGTACCACAATCCTGTCTAGCTGCTCCTTTTCACATCTGTATTCATAAATAAACTGTCTTTCTCACTGCTTATGCTACATTATTAGTGGCCGGATGATTCTTATTTCAGGCCATTCTGCTGCTAGTAATCTGCTGTCTAATTGTATTCTGACTTCTAACTCATTTACTGGTAGTGCTTTGATGTAGTTGCGGCCCAGGTGCAGTATTAAGACATCTGGTTGCCGCAGATGGACTGTGCTTGGAGGGGATTTTGTGGCACCTCCTCCCACCTCATGTCTCTTTTCCGTATAAATCTTTTGCCAGCAGCTGGCTGTGAACTTTATTCTGTGCCCTGATAGTGACTTAAAGGGACATTGACGCACTGATTCATTTTCTTTTTTGTTTTGATTTAAATGAAAGGTATTGCTGTTTGTTTGTTTTCTTATTTTTATATTTTTGATAGAATGGATGTCCCTGTACTGATAAAAACAAAAAATGTTGTTTTTATGTTTTTGAGTTGTGCCTACAAATAAAATATTTTTGTGTTCTGCTAAACCCACGAGTTATCATGCTTAAAAGGACCTTTTGTGAAGAAATTGTGCTTGTCCCATACTTATTAAAAGGGCCAAAAGGCAAATTATGTTACCTGCAAATTCTGCAAATTAAACAGCTGATTTAATCAATTTGCAGCATTTTGTTTTGCTTTTTGTCCTCTCAAGGAATTGTTAGACAAACAACAATTTGTGAAACGCTAGGATTTACCAGTGGTACAAATAAATATTTGTCTGAAGCGTTTGCTGTGTTGAGCGCCTCAGGCAGCCCACGGCAGAACCAGTTACGGTTTATGACCACTACATTTTGGGAAGCTTCTAGGCATGCCCCCTAGGTTGATTCTTCATTTCGTCAAAGGGGGAAGCTGCAGAATGCCGTATATGGTAGGGCGTTCCATGCCGTCTTCATAGGGTTAAAGCCCAGCGCTGTTAGGATTTGAAGGGGTTAAAGGGACATGAAACCCAACAACAACCTTTCATGAATCAAATGGAACATGCAATTTTAAATAACCTTTTAATTTACTTCTCTTCTCAAGTTTTCTCCATTCTCCTGGTATGCAGATTTGTGGCCAATCAGCCACTAGCAGGGGGTGTCAATCAACCCGATTGTATTTGATCGGGTTGATTTCTGTCGATTTCTGTCTGCCGCCTCAGAGCGGGCGGCCAGGTTATGAAGCAGCGCAGCATCAAGCTCCATACGGAGCTTGATAAATATGCCTCTAGGAGTATGCATACATTGTTAAAAAGAGTTATCATTCCTCTGTGAAATCAGAGTTATGTTAGTAATATTTAGTAATTTTGTAATTTTTATGGTTACATATTTTTCTATATTTTCTGCATATATTCCAAAATAGTGCAAAATGACAAAAATCAGATACATTTTATCTTCAAATGTTCAATTTTTTTTATTGATTAACAAGCAAAAGAAAATCCTAAATGTTATGATTTAATGCTAAACAAGGTACCACACAGTGCTCATTGTAAATATTTAAGAAATAGAGTCACCTGCTTTTTTTTTTACCATGTACTATAAAAAATATTACAAAAAAATAACTTTCTTTTGCAAGATGTACCCAGTCCACGGATTCATCCTTGTGGGATATTATCCTTCCTAACAGGAAGTGGCAAAGAGAGCACCACAGCAGAGCTGTCTATATAGCTCCCCCCTTAACTCTACCCCCCAGTCATTCTCTTTGCCGGCTCTAAGCAGGAAGGGTAAAGTGAAAGAGGTGTTAAACTGTTAGTTTTATTTTATCTTCAATCAAGAGTTTATTTTTAAATGGTACCGGTTGTACTATTTACTCTCAGGCAGGACATAGATGAAGATTTCTGCCTGGAGGATGATGATCTTAGCATTTGTAACTAAGGTCCACTGCTGTTCCCACAGAAGCTGTACAGGAAAACTTCAGTGTGAGGAACGGTTTCTTGCTATACAGCAATGAGGTATGTTCAGTCATTTTTCCTGCAGAGACTGTGTTAACTCAGAAAGGCTGACAGTGTCCCCATTAGGGGAAGGGTAAGCAGTAATCCTAGTTTCATAAGGGGCATTACTAGCTTGCATAAAGGGCTAATCTTATGGGCACTCAGTTTGTATATGATATATTAGGCAAACGTTTGTGTGTTCTGGGAGTAACATTTTTATTTCTTATAGGACATCTGTTTGAGGGTACACTTGGCTTATTTAGGGGTTTTTATAAACCACATGGCTTTCAAATAAGGTTTGATAGATTTTGTGTAGGCCCCAGCAACATCGAGTGAGATGGGCGGGGCCTATTTTCGTGCCTCAGTTGCGCATTTAGTTTATGCAGACAAGCAGCAAGCAACATCTCCAGAGGTCCTGGTACACTTCTGGGGCCTAATCGAAGCTTTATCCCCATGTTCCCTAAGGGCAGGTAGGCGCCACAGCAGAGCTGTGGCAAGGTGCTGACAGGGTTTTTTTTACCGGTTTTGGACATTTGTCACTCCGGTTTTCTCATTTGGGGGTTTATTGCTTAATTACTTGGTGCGATCTTTCTAAAGCTTAGTGGGTATACTGTAAAAATTTCGGAAAATTTTAGGCAATTTTAAGCAGTTTTGCCATTTGTGTATGCCTTTTTTTCTCTTAAAGGCACAGTACCGTTTTTGAAAATTGTGTTTTTTTCATTAAATAAAGTGTTTTCCAAGCTTGCTTGTCTCATTACTAGCCTGTTCAACATGTCTGACATTGAGGAAACTCATTGCTCAATTTGTTTAGAAGCCATTGTGGAACCCCCTCTTAGAATGTGTCCCACTTGTACTGATATGTCTATAAATTGCAAACAGCATATTTTGACTTATAAAAGTTTGGCATTGGATGATTCTCAGACAGAAGGAAATCAGGTTTTGCCATCTAGTTCTCCCCAAGTGTCACAACCAGTAACGCCCGCACAAGCGACGCCAAGTACTTCTAGTGCGTCTAATTCTTTCACCTTGCAAGATATGGCCTCAGTTATGAATACTACCCTCACAGAGGTTTTATCTAAACTGCCAGGGTTGCAAGGGAAGTGCAGTAGCTCTGGGTTAAGAGCAAATGCTGTGCCTTCTGACGCTTTAGTAGCCGTATCCGATATTCCCTCACAATGTTCTGAGGTAGGGATGAGGGATTTGCTATCTGAGGGAGAGATTTCTGATTCAGGAAGGATGTTCCCTCAGACAGATTCAGATATGACAGCATTTAAATTTAAGCTAGAACACCTCCGTTTATTGCTCAGGGAGGTTTTAGCGACTCTGGATGATTGTGACCCTATTGTAGTTCCAGAGAAATTGTGTAAAATGGACAAATATTTAGAGTTTTCTGTTTACACTGATGTTTTTCCGGTCCCTAAGAGGATTTCGGACATTGTTACTAAGGAGTGGGAAAGACCAGGTATTCCGTTTGCTCCCCCTCCTGTTTTTAAGAAAATGTTTCCCATATATGACACCATGAAGGACTCATGGCAGACAGTCCCTAAGGTGGAGGGAGCTATTTCTACTCTGGCTAAGCGTACAACTATACCTATTGAAGACAGTTGTGCTTTCATTGATCCTATGGACAAAGAATTAGAGGGTCTCCTAAAGAAAATTTTCGTTCATCAAGGTTTTCTTCTTCAACCTATAGCGTGCATTGTTCCTGTAACCACTGCAGTTGCCTTTTGGTTTGAGGCTCTATAAGAGGCTCTTTAGGTGGAGACCCCACTAGATTATATTCTGGACAGAATTAAGGCTCTTAAGCTAGCTAATTCTTTTATTACATGCCGCTTTTCATCTCGCTAAGTTAGCGGCAAAGAATTCAGGTTTTGCCATTTTAGAGCATAGAGCGTTATGGCTTAAGTCCTGGTCGGCTGATGTGTCATCTAAATCTAAGCTTTTGACCATCCCTTTCAAAGGTAAGCCCCTATTCGGGCCTGCACTGAAAGAGATCATTTCAGACATCACTGGGGGGAAGGGTCATGCCCTCCCTCAAGATAAGTCAAATAAGACAAGGACCAAACAAAATAATTTTCGTTTCTTTTGAAACTTCAAGGGTGGTCCCACTTCCTCTTCCCCTGCTGCAAAGCAAGAGGGGAACTTTGCTCAATCCAAGCCAACCTGGAGACCTAACTAGGCTTGGAACAAGGGTAAACAGGCCAAAAAGCCTGCTGCTGCCACTAAGACAGCATGAAGGGGTAGCCCCCGATCCGGGACCGGATCTAGTAGGGGGCAGACTCTCTCTCTTTGCTCAGGCCTGGGCAAGAGACGTTCAGGACTCCTGGGCCATAGAAATTGTAATCCAGGGGTATCTCCTAGATTTCAAAGATTTTCCTCCAAGGGGGAGGTTCCATCTTTCTCAATTGTCTGTAAACCAGACAAAAAGAGAGGCATTCTTACGCTGTGTAGAAGACCTTTTTACCATGGGAGTGATCTGCCCAGTTCCAAAAGCAGAACAGGGACAAGGTTTCTACTCCAATCTGTTTGTGGTTCCCAAGAAAGAGGGAACCTTCAGACCAATTCTAGATCTCAAGATCCTAAACCAATTCCTAAGAGTTCCATCCTTCAAGATGGAGACCATTCAGACTATTTTACCAATGATCCAGGAGGGTCAATATATGACCACCGTAGATTTAAAGGATGCGTATCTACACATTCCTATTCACAAAGATCATCACAAGTTCCTCAGGTTTGCCTTTCTGGACAGGCATTACCAGTTTGTGGCTCTTCCCTTCGGGTTGCCCATGGCGCCAAGAATCTTCACAAAGGTGCTAGGGTCCCTTCTGGCGGTCATAAGGCCACGGGGCATAGCAGTGGCGCCTTATCTAGACGACATCCTAATTCAAACGTCGACTTTCCAACTAGCCAAGTCTCACACGGACTTAGTGTTGGCCTTTCTAAGATCTCATGGGTGGAAGATTAACGTGAAAAAAAGTTCTCTTATTCCTCTCACAAGAGTTCCATTCCTGGGAACTCTGATAGATTCGGTGGACATGAGAATTTTTCTGACGGAGGTCAGGAAATCAAAGATTTTAACCACCTGCCGAGCTCTTCATTCCATTCCTCGGCCATCAGTGGCTCAGTGTATGGAGGTAATCGGACTTATGGTAGCGGCAATGGACATAGTTCCGTTTGCTCGCTTGCATCTCAGACCACTGCAACTATGCATGCTCAAAAAGTGGAATGGGGATTATGCAGATTTATCTCCTCAGATAAATCTGGATCAAGAGACCAGAGACTCTCTTCTTTGGTGGCTGTCACAAGATCACCTGTCCTGGGGAATGTGTTTCCGCAGGCCAGCATGGGTTATAGTGACGACGGATGCCAGCCTACTGGGCTGGGGTGCAGTCTGGAATTCCCTGAAAGCACAGGGTTTGTGGACTCAAGAGGAGGCCCTCCTACCAATAAATATTCTGGAATTAAGAGCGATATTCAATGCTCTTCAGGTGTGGCCTCAGCTGGCTTCGGCCGGATTCATCAGATTTCAGTCGGACAACATCACGACTGTAGCTTATATCAATCATCAGGGGGGAACAAGGCGATGATGGAAGTTTCCAGGATAATCTGATGGGCAGAGACTCACTCTTGCCATCTATCAGCGATCTATATCCCAGGGGTAGAGAACTGGGAGGCAGATTTTCTAAGTCGTCAGACTTTTCATCCGGGGGCGTGGGAGCTCCATCCGGAGGTGTTTGCTCAACTGGTTCGGCTATCGGGCACACTAGAATTGGATCTGATGGCGTCTCATCAGAACGCCAAACTTCCTTGTTACGGATCCAGGTCCAGGGATCCTCAGGCAGTACTGCTAGATGCTCTAGCAGTACCCTGGTCGTTCAACCTGGATTATGTGTTTCCACCTTTCCCTCTCCTTCCGCATCTGATTGCCAGAATCAAACAGGAGAGAGCTTCTGTGATTTTGATAGCACCTGCGTGGCCACTCAGGACTTGATATGCAGACCTGGTGGACATGTCATCTCCGCCACCATGGACTCTGCCACTGCGACAGGACCTTCTGATTCAAGGTCCGTTCAAGCATCCAAATCTAATTTCTCTGCAACTGACTGCTTGGAGATTGAACGCTTGATTTTATCAAAGCGGGGTTTCTCTGAGTCGGTCATAGATACCTTGATTCAGGCTCGAAAGCCTGTCACCAGGAAAATCTATCATAAGATATGGCGTAAATATCTTTTTTGGTGCAAATCCAAAGGCTAATCATGGAGTAAGATCAGGATTCCTAGGATTTTGTCCTTTCTTCAAGAAGGATTGGGGAAAGGATTGTCAGCTAGTTCCTTAAAAGGACAGATATCTGCTCTGTCTATTCTATTGCACAAGCGTCTGGCAGATGTCCCAGACGTTCGGGCTTTTTGTCAGGCTTTAGTTAGAATTAAGCCTGTGTTTAAACCTGTTGCTCCGCCATGGAGTCTAAATTTAGTTCTTAATGTTCTTCAGGGGGTTCCGTTTGAACCCATGCATTCCATAGATATTAAAATTCTATCTTGGAAAGTTCTGTTTCTAGTTGCTATCTCTTCAGCTTGAAGGGTTTCTGAATTATCTGCATTACAATGTGACTCGCCTTATCTTGTTTTCCATGCTGATAAGGTTCCTCCCTAAGGTGGTTACTAACAGGAATATCAATCAGGAGATTGTTGTTCCTTCTCTGTGTCCTAATCCTTCTTCTAAGAAGGAACGTTTATTGCATAACTTGGACGTGGCTTGTGCTTTGAAGTTCTATTTGCAGGCAACCAAAGATTTTCGTCAATCATCTTCTTTGTTTGTTGTCTATTCTGGAAAACGTAGGGGTCAAAAGGCTACGGCTACCTCTCTTTCCTTTTGGCTGAAAAGCATCATCCGTTTGGCTTATGAGACTGCTGCACAGCAGCCTCCTGAAAGAATTACTGCTCACTCTACTAGAGCGGTGGCTTCCACATGGGCTTTTAAAAATGATGTTTCTGTTGAACAGATTTGTAAGGCTGCGACTTGGTCTTCGCTTCATACCTTTTCCAAATTTTCCAAATTTGATACTTTTGCTTCTTCGAAGGCTATTTTTGGGAGAAAGGTTTTGCAAGCAGTGGTGCCTTCTGTTTAGGTTCCTGTCTTGTCCCTCCCTTCATCCGTGTCCTAAAGCTTTGGTATTGGTATCCCACAAGTAAGGATGAATCCGTGGACTCGTTACATCTTGCAAAAGAAAACAAAATTTATGCTTACCTGATAAATTTCTTTCTTTTGCAATGTACCGAGTCCACGGCCCGCCCTGTCTATTCAAGACAGATAGTATTTTTTATTGAAAACTTCAGTCACCTCTGCACCTTATAGTTTCTCCTTTTTGTTCCTTGGCCTTCGGTCGAATGACTGGGGGGTGGCGTTAAGGGGGGAGCTATATAGACAGCTCTGCTGTGGTGCTCTCTTTGCCACTTCCTGTTAGGAAGGATAATATCCCACAAGTAAGGATGAATCCGTGGACTCTGTACATCATGCAAAAGAAAGAAATTTATCAGGTAAGCATAAATGTTGTTTTTTATTTCATGTGGCTTTTACCATATTTTGTAATTTTGCAAGTGAAAGTTATCCTCTAAAAGTTCTTGGTCACCTTAACTAGACACAGAAGCCTAGGAGGGGTGGGAGCTCCAAACCTATTTGAATACTATAAAGCATCAAGGTTAGCGCAAACCACACTACTAGGGGGAGAATTCAAGGATGTCCTCTGGACCCACTTGGAAGCTAATTTACAAGGGTCTAACCACCCGGACGAGATCTTGTGGAATATGGCACATGGAGGGAACAAGACAGGCAAATATAAACCCCCAACGTCAGACGATACTGAACGTGTGTGGGCCTCAGTGTCCAAATCAAAGAACCTACTACCAACACACCCATTGATCACACCTATTAGATACTTAATAGCTAAAGATATTCAAAAGATAGTAGATAAGTGTGCGAACAAGGGGCTATATAGGGTTGCAGATTTCTTAGACAATGGGAAACTTAAAACCTTCACTCAAATACAGAATGCGCTGGCTCCAGTGAAGTTACATTGGTACCAATAGCTTCAAATTTCCTCAGCGATACATCTCTATATCAGAAACACTACACACTCAGAACAATTATAGAGGACTTATTAAAAGCTACACATAGACCCAAACAAACCATTTCCAGATTGTATTTGACATTGCAAGGAGTACATACTACTAAGTCACCAATCATTTTGAAATGGGAGCAAGACTTAAATATATCAAGGGAGACAAAGGTTTGGGATACTATTTTTAATTCAGCTTGCAAGGGGCTTTGGAGTGCTGATCTAAGAGATAATACAGTAAAAACAATATTTAGGTGGTACTTAACACCATTAAAAACTTTGCACATGTCACTCACAAATAACAGACTATGCTACAGGGGCTGTGGAGATGTGGGCTCATATTGCCATATGTGGTGAGAGTGTGATCAAATGAAAACGATATGGGAAAACTTATCAGCGTTATTAAGCACTACACTTGGCAAGAGAATACAGCTATCTATATCTCTATATCTATTGTTTTGTTTTTATGTTATATAAATAAGTGAGGTAATGAGAGTGGGTAAAATTTTCACTTAGATACTATTTTTTAATATGATGGTCATATTTTGAGGAAAATTTTAAATATTATCTTTGAACTCACTGTCTATGATGTTATGACAAAGATATACTTCAATAAAGAATATTTAAACATAAAAATGCTTTGTCTGCTGAAAACAAAAGTGAAATGACTAAAGACGGCTTCAGCACAAAAGTGTTGAATGGTTCTGTCAGGGCATTCTGGGGCTACAGAGATTATCGCCTAGATTTAGAGTTCTGCGTTAGCCGTCAAAACCAGCGTTAGGGCGTCCTAACGCTGGTTTTTACCGCCCGCTGGTATTTAGAGTCAGTCAGGAAAGGGTCTAACGCTCACTTTCCAGCCGCGACTTTTCCATACCGCAGATCCCCTTACGCCAATTGCGTATCCTATCTTTTCAATGGGATCTTCCTAACGCTGGTATTTAGAGTCTTGGCTGAAGTGAGCGTTAGAACTCTAACGGCAAAACTCCAGCCGCAGAGAAAAGCCAGGAGTTAAGAGCTTTCTGGGCTAACGCCGGTTCATAAAGCTCTTAACTACTGTGCTCTAAAGTACACTAACACCCATAAACTACCTATGTACCCCTAAACCGAGGCCCCCCCACATCGCCGCCACTCTATTAAATTTTTTTAACCCCTAATCTGCCGACCGCACACCGTCGCCACCTACATTACCCCTAATCTGCTGACACTAACATCGCCGACCCCTACATAATATTTATTAACCCCTAATCTGCCCCCCCAATGTCGCCGCTACCTACCTACAATTTTTAACCCCTAATCTGCCGACCGGACCTCACCGCTACTATAATAAAGTTATTAATCCCTAATCCGCCTCACCCCCGCCTCGCAAACCCTATAATAAATAGTATTAACCCCTAATCTTCCCTCCCTAACATCGCCGACACCTAACTTCATTCTATCGGGACAGCCAATAGAATGCGAGCTCAATCTGATTGGCTGATTAGATCAGCCAATCGGATTGAACTTGAATCTGATTGGCTGATTCAATCAGCCAATCAGATTTTTCCTACCTTAATTCCGATTGGCTGATAGAATCCTATCAGCCAATCGGAATTTGAGGGACGCCATCTTGGATGACGTCCCTTAAAGGACGTCTGCTGCTTGAAGATGGTCCCGCTCCGCACCGAATGGAAGAAGATAGAAGATGCCGCTTGGATGAAGATGTCTGCCGGTCCGGATGTCCTCTTCTGCCCGGATAGGATGAAGACTTTGCACCCTCTGGAGGAGCTCTTCTTGCCGGATAGGAGGAAGACTTCGGACCCTCTTCTGGACAGATCGGTGATACCCGGCGTGGTGAAGACAAGGTAGGAAGATCTTCAGGGGCTTAGTGTTAGGTTTATTTAAGGGGGGTTTGGGTTAGATTAGGGGTATGTGGGTGGTGGGTTGTAATGTTGGGGGGGGGGTATTGTATGTTTTTTTACAGGCAAAAGAGCAGAATTCTTTGGGGCATGTCCCACAAAAGGCCCTTTTAAGGGCTGGTAAGGTAAAAGAGCTTTACAATTTTAATTTTAGAATAGGGTAGGGCATTTTTTTATTTTGGGGGGCTTTGTTATTTTTTTAGGGGGCTTAGAGTAGGTGTAATTAGTTTAAAATTCTTGTAATCTTTTTTTTATTTTTTGTAATTTAGTGTTTGTTTTTGTAATTTAGTTTAGTTGATATAATACAGGTAAGTATTTAGTTGATATAATACAGGTAAGTATTTAGCTTTAAATAGGAATAATTTATTTAATATGAAATAATTTATTTAGTTAGATTTAAATTATATTTAACTTAGGGGGGTGTTAGTGTTAGACTTAGCTTTAGGAGTTAATATATTTATTAGAGTAGCGGTGAGGTCCGGTCGGCAGATTAGGGGTTAATAATTGTAGGTAGGTGGTGGCGACGTTGGGGGCGGCAGATTAGGGGTTAATAAATATAATATAGGGGTCGGCGTGGGTTAGGGGCAGCAGATTAGGGGTACATAGGGATAACGTAGGTGGCGGCGGTGCACGGAGCGGCAGATTAGGGGTTAAAAATAATATGCAGGGGTCAGCGATAGCGGGGGCGGCAGATTAGGAGTTAATAAGTGTAAGGTTAGGGGTGTTTAGACTCGGGGTACATGTTAGGGTGTTAGGTGCAGACATAGGAAGTGCTTTCCCATAGGAAACAATGGGGCTGCGTTAGGATCTGAACGCTGCTTTTTTGCAGGTGTTATGTTTTTTTTTCAAACTGCCCAATTGTTTCCTATGAGGGAATCGTGCACGAGCACGTTTTTGAAGCTGGCCGCGTCCGTAAGCACCGCTGGTATTTAGAGTTGCAGTGGCGGTAAATATGCCTGTACGCTCCCTTTTTCGAGCCTAACGCAGCCCTTCTGTGAACTCTAAATACCAGCAGTATTTAAAAGGTGCAGGGGAAAAAATACACGCGTAGCTAACGCACCCCTTTGGCCGCAGAACTCTAAATCTAGCCGTATGAAAAACATAATTTATGCTTACCTGATAAATTTATTTCTCTTGTGGTGTATCCAGTCCACGGATCATCCATTACTTATGGGATATTAACTCCTCCCCAACAGGAAGTGCAAGAGGATTCACCCAGCAGAGCTGCTATATAGCTCCTCCCCTAACTGCCATTACCAGTCATTCGACCGAAAACATGCAGAGAAAGGAAAACCATAGGGTGCAGTGGTGACTGTAGTTTAATGGAAAAATTACCTGCCTTAAAGTGACAGGGCGGGCCGTGGACTGGATACACCACAAGAGAAATAAATTTATCAGGTAAGCATAAATTATGTTTTCTCTTGTTAAGTGTATCCAGTCCACGGATCATCCATTACTTATGGGATACCAATACCAAAGCTAAAGTACACGGATGACGGGAGGGACAGGCAGGCTCTTTATACGGAAGGAACCACTGCCTGAAGAACCTTTCTCCCAAAAACAGCCTCCGAAGAAGCAAAAGTGTCAAATTTGTAAAATTTGGAAAAAGTATGAAGAGAAGACCAAGTTGCAGCCTTGCAAGTCTGTTCAACAGAAGCCTCATTCTTAAAGGCCCAAGTGGAAGCCACAGCTCTAGTAGAATGTGCTGTAATTCTTTCAGGAGGCTGCTGTCCAGCAGTCTCATAGGCTAACCGTATTATGCTACGAAGCCAAAAGGAGAGAGAGGTAGCCGAAGCTTTTTGACCTCTCCTCTGACCAGAATAAATGACAAACAGGGAAGACGTTTGTCGAAAATCCTTAGTTGCCTGTAGATAAAATTTCAGGGCACGGACTACATCTAGATTGTGTAGCAGACGTTCCTTTTTCGAAGAAGGATTAGAACACAAAGATGGAACCACAATCTCTTGATTGATATTCCTGTTAGTGACCACCTTAGGTAGGAACCCAGGTTTAGTACGCAGAACTACCTTGTCTGAATGACAAATCAGATAAGGAGAATCACAATGTAAGGCAGATAACTCAGAGACTCTTCGAGCCGAGGAAATCGCCATTAAAAACAGAACTTTCCAAGATAACAACTTGATATCAATGGAATGAAGGGGTTCAAACGGAACCCCCTGTAAAACATTAAGAACTAAGTTCAAACTCCATGGTGGAGCAACAGTTTTAAACACAGGCTTGATCCTAGCTAAAGCCTGACAAAAAGCTTGAACGTCCGGAACTTCTGACAGACGTTTGTGTAAAAGAATGGACAGAGCTGAAATCTGTCCCTTTAAGGAACTAGCGGATAAACCCTTTTCTAAACCTTCTTGTAGAAAAGACAATATCCTCGGAATCCTAACCTTACTCCATGAGTAACTCTTGGATTCGCACCAATATAAGTATTTGCGCCATATCTTATGGTAAATCTTTCTGGTAACAGGCTTCCTAGCCTGTATTAAGGTATCAATAACTGACTCAGAAAAACCACGTTTTGATAAAATCAAGCGTTCAATTTCCAAGCAGTCAGCTTCAGAGAAATTAGATTTTGATGTTTGAAGGGACCCTGGATCAGAAGGTCCTGTTTCAGAGGTAGCGACCAAGGTGGACAGGATGACATGTCCACTAGATCTGCATACCAAGTCCTGCGTGGCCATGCAGGCGCTATTAGAATCACTGATGCTCTCTCCTGTTTGATTCTGGCAATCAATCGAGGAAGCATCGGGAAGGGTGGAAACACATAAGCCATCCCGAAGGTCCAAGGTGCTGTCAAAGCATCTATCAGAACCGCTCCCGGATCCCTGGATCTGGACCCGTAACGAGGAAGCTTGGCGTTCTGTCGAGACGCCATGAGATCTATCTCTGGTTTGCCCCAACGTCGAAGTATTTGGGCAAAGACCTCCGGATGAAGTTCCCACTCCCCCGGATGAAAAGTCTGACGACTTAAGAAATCCGCCTCCCAGTTCTCCACTCCCGGGATGTGGATTGCTGACAGGTGGCAAGAGTGAGACTCTGCCCAGCGAATTATCTTTGATACTTCCATCATTGCTAGGGAGCTTCTTGTCCCTCCCTGATGGTTGATGTAAGCTACAGTCGTGATGTTGTCCGAATGAAACCTGATGAACCCCCGAGTTGTTAACTGGGGCCAAGCCAGAAGGGCATTGAGAACTGCTCTCAATTCCAGAATGTTTATTGGTAGGAGACTCTCCTCCTGATTCCATTGTCCCTGAGCCTTCAGAGAATTCCAGACAGCGCCCCAACCTAGTAGGCTGGCGTCTGTTGTTACAATTGTCCAGTCCGGCCTGCTGAATGGCATCCCCCTGGACAGATGTGGCCGAGAAAGCCACCATAGAAGAGAATTTCTGGTCTCTTGATCCAGATTCAGAGTAGGGGACAAGTCTGAGTAATCCCCATTCCACTGACTTAGCATGCACAATTGCAGCGGTCTGAGATGTAGGCGTGCAAAGGGTACTATGTCCATTGCTGCTACCATTAAGCCGATCACCTCCATGCATTGAGCTACTGACGGGTGTTGAATGGAATGAAGGACACGGCATGCATTTTGAAGCTTTGTTAACCTGTCTTCTGTCAGGTAAATCTTCATTTCTACAGAATCTATAAGAGTCCCCAAGAAGGGAACTCTTGTGAGTGGAAAGAGAGAACTCTTCTTTTCGTTCACTTTCCATCCATGCGACCTTAGAAATGCCAGTACTAACTCTGTATGAGACTTGGCAGTTTGAAAGCTTGAAGCTTGTATCAGAATGTCGTCTAGGTATGGAGCTACCGCAATTCCTCGCGGTCTTAGTACCGCCAGAAGAGCACCCAGAACCTTTGTGAAGATTCTCGGAGCCGTAGCCAATCCGAATGGAAGAGCTACAAACTGGTAATGCCTGTCTAGAAAGGCAAACCTTAGATACCGGTAAAGATCTTTGTGAATCGGTATGTGAAGGTAAGCATCCTTTAAATCCACTGTGGTCATGTACTGACCCTTTTGGATCATGGGTAAAATTGTCCGAATAGTTTCCATTTTGAACGATGGAACTCTTAGGAATTTGTTTAGGATCTTTAAATCCAAGATTGGCCTGAAAGTTCCCTCTTTTTTGGGAACCACAAACAGATTTGAGTAAAACCCTTGTCCTTGTTCCGACCGCGGAACCGGATGGATCACTCCCATTAATAAAAGATCTTGTACGCAGCGTAGAAACGCCTCTTTCTTTATTTGGTTTGTTGACAACCTTGACAGATGAAATCTCCCTCTTGGGGGAGAGAATTTGAAGTCTAGAAGGTATCCCTGAGATATGATCTCTAACGCCCAGGGATCCTGGACATCTCTTGCCCAAGCCTGGGCGAAGAGAGAAAGTCTGCCCCCACTAGATCCGTTCCCGGATCGGGGGCCCTCGATTCATGCTGTCTTAGGGGCAGCAGCAGGTTTCCTGGCCTGCTTGCCCTTGTTCCAGGACTGGCTAGGTCTCCAGCCTTGTCTGTAGCGAGCAACAGCTCCTTCCTGTTTTGGTGCAGAGGAAGATGATGCTGCTCCTGCTTTGAAATTACGAAAGGAACGAAAATTAGACTGTCTAGCCTTAGGTTTGGCTCTGTCTTGAGGCAGGGCATGGCCTTTACCTCCTGTAATGTCAGCGATAATTTCTTTCAACCCGGGCCCGAATAAGGTCTGCCCTTTGAAAGGTATATTAAGCAATTTAGATTTAGAAGTAACGTCAGCTGACCAGGATTTTAGCCACAGTGCTCTGCGTGCCTGAATGGCGAATCCGGAATTCTTAGCCGTAAGTTTAGTTAAATGTACTACGGCATCTGAAATAAATGAGTTAGCTAACTTAAGGGCTTTAAGCTTGTGTGTAATCTCATCTAATGGAGCTGATTCAAGTGTCTCTTCCAGAGACTCAAACCAAAATGCTGCTGCAGCCGTGACAGGCGCAATGCATGCAAGAGGTTGCAATATAAAACCTTGTTGAACAAACATTTTCTTAAGGTAACCCTCTAACTTTTTATCCATTGGATCTGAAAAGGCACAGCTATCCTCCACCGGGATAGTGGTACGCTTAGCTAAAGTAGAAACTGCTCCCTCCACCTTAGGGACCGTTTGCCATAAGTCCCGTGTGGTGGCGTCTATTGGAAACATCTTTCTAAATATTGGAGGGGGTGAGAACGGCACACCGGGTCTATCCCACTCCTTAGTAACAATTTCAGTAAGTCTCTTAGGTATAGGAAAAACGTCAGTACTCGCCGGTACCGCAAAATATTTATCCAACCTACACATTTTCTCTGGTATTGCAACTGTGTTACAATCATTCAGAGCCGCTAACACCTCCCCTAGTAATACACGGAGGTTTTCCAGCTTAAATTTAAAATTTGAAATATCTGAATCCAGTTTGTTTGGATCAGAACCATCACCCGCAGAATGAAGCTCTCCGTCCTCATGTTCTGCAAATTGTGACGCAGTGTCTGACATGGCCCTAATATTATCAGCGCACTCTGTTCTCACCCCAGAGTGATCACGCTTACCTCTTAGTTCTGGTAATTTAGCCAAAACTTCAGTCATAACAGTAGCCATATCCTGTAATGTGATTTGTAATGGCCGCCCAGATGTACTCGGCGCTACAATATCACGCACCTCCCGAGCAGGAGATGCAGGTACTGACACGTGAGGCGAGTTAGTCGGCATAACTCTCCCCTCGTTGTTTGGTGAAATATGTTCAATTTGTACAGATTGACTTTTATTTAAAGTAGCATCAATACAGTTAGTACATAAATTTCTATTGGGCTCCACTTTGGCTTTAGCACATATAGCACAGATATCTTCCTCTGAATCAGACATGTTTAACACACTAGCAAATAAACTAGCAACTTGGAAATACTTTTCAAGTAATTTACTATAATATGAAAACGTACTGTGCCTATAAGAAGCACAGAAAAAAGTTATGACAGTTGAAAATTAATAAACTGAAAAGTTATAGCATCAAATCTTTGTAAAAAACACAATTTTAGCAAAGGATTGCTCCCATTAGCAAAGGATAACTAACCCTGATAGCTAACAGTGAGAGAGATCAGTAAACTGTCATAAATTAAATAAAACGACTGCCAAGTGGAAAAAAATAGTGCCCAAAACATTTTTTCACCCAGTACCTCAGAAAATTAAACGATTTTACATGCCAGCAAAAAACGTTTAACATTAATAAATTGAGTGTTATTAAAAAGCCTGTTGCTAGTCCCTGCAAATTAGGCTAAAGTTTTATGCATACAGTATAATTCCAGTGAAGTGCCATTCCCCAGAATACTGAAGTGTAAAATATACATACATGACAGCCTGATACCAGTTGCTGCTACTGCATTTAAGGCTGAGTTTACATTATATCGGTATGGCAGAATTTTCTCATCAATTCCATTGTCAGAAAATAATAAGCTGCTACATACCTCTTTGCAGATTAATCTGCCCGCTGTCCCCTGATCTGAAGTTTACCTCTCCTCAGATGGCCGAGAAACAGCAATATGATCTTAACTACTCCGGCTAAAATCATAGAAAAACTCAGGTAGATTCTTCTTCAAATTCTACCAGAGTAGGAATAACACACTCCGGTGCTATTATAAAATAACAAACTTTTGATTGAAGGTATGAAACTAAGTATAATACCACAGTCCTCTCACACATCCTATCTATTCGTTGGGTGCAAGAGAATGACTGGTAATGGCAGTTAGGGGAGGAGCTATATAGCAGCTCTGCTGGGTGAATCCTCTTGCACTTCCTGTTGGGGAGGAGTTAATATCCCATAAGTAATGGATGATCCGTGGACTGGATACACTTAACAAGAGAAAGAGATTTATTATCTATAATGTGATATATATATATATATATATATATATATATATATATATAATCACATTGATAGTTTTCTTTTCATCATAAATAATATATTCATACTTTATTATATTCATGTATGTAGAATCAGGAGTTAAATGTATTTTATTTTTCTTGCTTTCACTGGTAGAAAAAAAAATATTATTTTAATCCAATTAAGTTTTTTTCATGACAGAATGATAGGGAGTCCATGGTACTGGTTGTCCAAGGTTAAAATTTTGCTTTGTAATTTTCTATGCTTATCACTAAACAAGGACATCCAATTATACAATAGTACATTTATCTTATTTTTGGTATATATTTTATAATAGCAGGAATACAACACCTTGTGTTAAAGGATATTTCTTGGTTATATAAAATATGTATTGTGTTTCTGTTTATTATACATTATTATAATTATGCATATTACAAATGATCAGTCACAGTCATACACGGCAAAGCTGGTCTTAACATTTACATAGTAGATTTCTCCATAAAAAGGGGTTGCTCACAATACACGAGGTCCACTATGTGGACAACTGGCCACAATCTGAACAAATGGCCACCGACTACCATAAAGACAAGCAGAGCCAGACATGACCACATTACATTCAGCCCAGATGGGGTTAACCTGAGATGACTCTAAAATCCAACGCATCTATATACTAAGTATATATTTTTCTTTAAGTACATTCCCCCACTCATAACTTCCTCACTCGGGACTATCACTGCAATATAATATAAATACTTTTATTTATTTTCCTTTGTTTTGTATTTGGCAGATGTAATTGTTAATGCATCACACTTAGTATAAAAGTCATATTTCCACTAAACCAAGGGTTAAATTCTCATGATCACATTCTTATCTCCAAACTTATTTTCACAGATATTTGTGGTTTTATTATTTTGCTTGTTATTTTTTATAAAATCATTGCAAATACTTTATTTATATTGTGCTTTGCATAATCCAAGTATATAACGCAGTTATTATTGCATTATTATTTTATTAGCTAATAAGTTTAATCACACTTGTTTCATTATTATTGCTTAGCATAAGAAATATATTATTATGTATTATTATACTTATTTTGGCATTGCTGAGTACATAATTATATACGTTGCTTTGTTATTGGTTCATTATTGTTAATATATTGTACTGTCACATATAATTCATGACAGGCATTATCTTATTCCACTTATACTTTGGGGGACTCACGCAAATGAGTTTGGTAACATTTTTCATTCATTGTACTGTTTTATCCGGAGTGCTACAATATAGTTGTTTTATCTTACTTTACTATTACACATTGGTCTAAATTACAAGTGGAGCACAAACATATTAAGGCAAACACTGCGCAAGTTAAATCGGTAGCGATCCTATTCTTGCACTCATAAGTTGTAGGTAAAAAGGTTTTGTTCAGACGAAATCCTCAGATGCGCTAATATCTGGAGGTCGATATCACGGCTGTGCTAAGTTCCTTTCCCTATAGATTTCTATGCGGCATGCTACAAAAGCCTGCTCTGGCTTCACTCGTGCTCTAACCCGAAGGTGCGACAAGCCAAGTGCGCTATAGCCAAAGCTGCGTTAAGAAATACTTGAAATAGCATTGTCCTTCACTTAGAAGAAAATTTTATTTTTTAATTTTAAATACATATATGTGTGTGTATATATATATATATATATATATATATATATATATATATATATATATATATATATATATATATATATCTTTCCTCAGTCCTACAACATTTACATGTGTGTTTTATACTTTTCGTGTAGCCCTAATACTTTCCATTACAGGTTTCAAGTCAAGCTATCTTTTTTTGTGCACTCAAGCACAACACATACCTCACATATGAGTAATGTTTAGTGCGGCCAGTGCCACACTAACTTTTGGAAGTATAGGGCATGCTCAATAGGTGTGCTATCAATAGTGCTCCATTTGTAATCTGGGCCTGTCTGTTTTGTGGGAACCACTATGCTGGTTTCCATCCAGATGCACTACAGTTCAACAGTGAAGGGGTTAAACTCCTTTAAGCTTGAGTCACTTATGGAACTTGAGGGTAAGGAGTATGGTGTATGGATAGTTGCTGACTCTGCATGGGAAGCAAACTACAGGATAGCAAGCGCTATTTTCTTGTTATGCGGGGTATTATTTTAACTTGTTTATTGTTGCTTGTTAGCTGAAGTTGTGGTATGCGGTTATTTCAGGAAGAGGAATGTGGCCACAATGGGCAGTAAGAGGAGACACGGTATAATACTGGGTGACCGGGCTACTAGAACAATTGTTTGTACACCAGGGGTTAAGTATGTACACACTGAAAAAAAATTGTCACTTTTGCCTGTAAGAGACTCAAAATCAATACGGTGTGCTACAATTAACTGTGTTTTAATGTTTATGCTTTCTCATCTTTCAATGTGTGCCTACAATTTTAACATCAAAATATTTCCAGTGAAAGATCAGTTGTCATTATTTAAATGTTTGATTTATTCATTTTGAGCCGATAGAGATACAGACAGACACATAGACACAGATAGAAAGATTTTATTTTTAAATGATTACTGCAAACAAAGGCTGAATAAATGTCAAGTTATGCATGGTAATAAAAGTACTTAAATTCTGATGTTTTTTTTAGGAGTCTACCCTTAAGAACTTGTAGACTATTTTTAGTTCTTTCATTTATAGTAGATAACTTGCAATATGATTTTTTTTCATGCAGCTTTTTTGTTTAATGACTACACACATAATATTATTATTCTCCAATATCATAGCTGCTTTACACATCTGACCTTTTGTACAAAATACATTATATAGATCTCTCCTGTGCATACCACTGACTAGTCTTTTACACATGCTAATGTCTCATGTACACAGACAACAGTGTCAGAAGCACAAGATGGAGGTGTAGTGTGTTTGTGGGGTAGACACTGAATTGCAGAGAGTGCATCTGTGCCTGATTGAGGTGAATTGACAGAGCTGTATGTTTGTTTGGGGCAGGGGGGGGCAGTGTGTAGGGGGGTAACTGGTTACCATAGAAACAGGTCGTCTAAAACAGGACGATGAATATTTATCATCTCTAATGAATATTAATAAGATTGATTGAATAATCAGACCTTCTCCTCTTTTAACGCAGTGCTGCAGATGGAATATTAACACTGCAACCTCTATTCCTTGTCTTTACTGACGCAAGAAGCGCCCTCCATTTCTAAATGCACCAGATGTAGCATCCAGAATTAAAAAAGTGCAAACATAAAATATACATCTTATAACCACAGTAAATATTTACTACTGTAGATTTTTGTCCATTTAAGGATCCCCAATTTATGCGTTAGCAACAAATAATTCCACTCTATATTTTCTGTTTATGTGCCATATGTTCCCCCCCCAGTAACTGTTCATTTAATGAAATATGGCCTATAACTGCAACACCTACTTACAGCACATATTTGTTATATAATGATTCTCTGCAAGCCCCTGTTTTTACTTCCATTAGCCATTCATTGCTCCCATCCTACATAACGTCATTTTTCACTTCTTGGCAACATTTACTATACTGTCTCTACAACCTCCCCATCTTCACCAATGTATATGCTACTCTATGTAGCTGATTCACTAAGGAATGGTGAGATGGCTGAATCAGCTGCCTAGAGTAACAGGAACTGGTGAAGCTGGAGAGACCTCTTGGTGAATTTGTCCCACTGTCACACACATCTCAGTCCTTTTCACAGCCCAGTGTGCACTGTGCAAACAGACTGTTAAATATGTCAGTGTAATTAGTGCTAAAACATTAACTATGTAAATGATGTGCAATGTGATGTATGTACGTTATCACTAGTTATGCTGACGTATTCAGTCTGGGAGAGAGCTTGGCAAAGTGCCTAGTGCGGTGCCAAAATAATACTATCAAATCACCCAACACGCCTGTCTCAGATTATAATATGAATTGATAATTAACAATTAATATTATATAATATTACCATATATATTTTATTATTATTATAATTATTATTATTATTATTAATAATAATAATAATAGTAATAATAATAATCAAGAAGGAATATTTGATTAGACCTCACATCCTGCAGCCCCTCTGTCAGCCACATACACACATGAGATAATGCTTATGGCCCTGAAGCCCCTCTGTCAAACCCAATACCAATATCGGAGTCCTTGCTTGAAGCTCTGTCTGTAAGCCAAATACCTACATCAGTTCAAACCCCTAGCTTGAAGCCCCTCGACCTACAATTTTTTTGGCAGTCACATACCGCACACCAAAATAGACCCCTAGCCTGCAACATCTTTGTCAGTCACATACCAACACCAGCCCCTTAGCCTGCAACACCTCTTGTCAGTCACATACCTACATCAGCACCCTAGCCTGCAACACCTCTGTCAGTCAAATACCCACATCAGACCCCCTAGCCTGCAACACCTGTCAATCACATACCCACATCAGTCCCCTAGCATGCAACACCTCTGTCAGTCACATACCCACATCAGCCCCCTAGCCTGCAACACCTCTGTCAATCACATACCCACATCAGCCCTCTAGCCTGCAACACCTCTGTCATTCACATACCCACATCAGCCCACTAGCCTGCATCATCTCTGCCAGTCACATACCCACATCAGCCCCCTAGCCTGCAACAACTCTGTCAGTCACATACCCACATCAGCCCCCTAGCCTGCAACACCTCTGTCATTCACATACCCACATCAGCCCCTAGCCTGCATCACCTCTGCCATTCACATACCCACATCAGCCCCCTAGCCTGCAACAACTGTCCGTTACATACCCACATCCGCCCCCTAGCCTGCAACAACTCTGTCCATTACATACCCACATCAGTCCCCTAGCCTGCAACACCTCTGTCAATCACATACCCACATCAGCCCCCTAGCCTGCAACACCTCTGTCAGTCACATACCCACATCAGCCCCCTAGTCTGCAACACCTCTGTCATTCACATACCCACATCAACCCCCTAGCCTGCAACACCTCTGTCAGTCACATACCCACATCAGCCCCCTAGCCTGCAACACCTCTGTCAGTCACATACCCACATCAGACCCTAGCCTGCAACACCTCTATCAGTCACATACCCACATCAGCCTCTAGCCTGCAAAACCTTTGTCAGTCACATACCCACATCAGCCCCCTAGCCTGCAACACCTCTGTCAGTCACATACCCACATCAGACCCCCTAGCCTGCAACACCTCTGTCAGTCACATACCCACATCAGACCCCTAGCCTGCAACACTTGTCAATCACATACCCACATCAGCCCCCTAGCCTGCAACGCCTCTGTCAGTCACATACCCACATCAACCCCCTAGCCTGTAACACCTCTGTCAGTCACATACCCACATCAACCCCTAGCCTGCAACACCTGCCATCCCATACCCACATCAACCCCTAGCCTGCAACACCTCTGTCCGTCACATACCCACATCAACCCCTAGCCTGCAACACCTCTGTCAGTCACATACCAACATCAACCCCTAGCCTGCAACACCTTTCTCAGTCACATACCCACATCAGCCTCTTAGCCTGCAACACCTCTGTCAGTCACATACCCACATCAGCCCCCTAGCCCGCAACACCTCTGTCAGTCACATACCCACATCAGCCAGCTAGCCTGCAACACCTATGTCAGTCACATACCCACATCAACCCCCTAGCCTGCAACACCTCTGTCAGTCACATACCCACATCAGCCCCCTAGCCTGCAACACCTCTGTCAGTCACATACCCACATCAACCCCCTAGCCTGCAACAACTCTGTCCATTACATACCCACATCAGCCCCCTAGCCTGCAACAACTGTGTCCGTTACATACCCACATCAGTCCCCTAGCCTGCAACACCTCTGTCAATCACATACCCACATCAGCCCCCTAGCCTGCAACACCTCTGTCAGTCACATACCCACATCAGCCCCCTAGCCTGCAACACCTCTGTCATTCACATACCCACATCAACCCCCTAGCCTGCAACACCTCTGTCAGTCACATACCCACATCAGCCCCCTAGCCTGCAACACCTCTGTCAGTTACATACCCACATCAGACCCTAGCCTGCAACACCTCTATCAGTCACATACCCACATCAGCCTCTAGCCTGCAAGACCTTTGTCAGTCACATACCCACATCAGCCCCCTAGCCTGCAACACCTCTGTCAGTCACATACCCACATCAGACCCCCTAGCCTGCAACACCTCTGTCAGTCACATACCCACATCAGCCCCCTAGCCTGCAACACTTGTCAATCACATACCCACATCAGCCCCCTAGCCTGCAACGCCTCTGTCAGTCACATACCCACATCAACCCCCTAGCCTGTAACACCTCTGTCAGTCACATACCCACATCAACCCCTAGCCTGCAACACCTGCTATCCCATACCCACATCAACCCCTAGCCTGCAACACCTCTGTCCGTCACATACCCACATCAACCCCCTAGCCTGCAACAACTCTGTCAGTCACATACCAACATCAACCCCTAGCCTGCAACACCTTTGTCAGTCACATACCCACATCAGCCTCTTAGCCTGCAACACCTCTGTCAGTCACATACCCACATCAGCCCCCTAGCCCGCAACACCTCTGTCAGTCACATACCCACATCAGCCCGCTAGCCTGCAACACCTCTGTCAGTCACATACCCACATCAACCCCCTAGCCTGCAACACCTCTGTCAGTCACATACCCACATCAGCCCCCTAGCCTGCAACACCTCTGTCAGTCACATACCCACATCAACCCCCTAGCCTGCAACACCTCTGTCAGTCACATACCCACATCAACCCCCTAGCCTGCAACACCTCTGTCAGTCACATACCCACATCAACCCCCTAGCCTGCAACACCTCTGTCAGTCACATACCCACATCAGCCCCTTAGCCTGCAACACATCTGTCAGTCACATACCCAAATGAGCCCCCAAGCCTGCAACACCTCTGTCAGTCACATACCCACATCAGCACGCTAGCCTGCAACACCTCTGTCAGTCACATACCCACATCAACCCCCTAGCCTGCAACACCTCTGTCAGTCACATACCCACATCAACCCCCTAGCCTGCAACACCTCTGTCAGTCACATACCCACATCAGCCCCCTAGCCTGCAACACCTCTGTCAGTCACATACCCACATCAGCCCCCTAGCCTGCAACACCTCTGTCAGTCACATACCCACATCAGACCCCATAGCCTGCAACACCTCTGTCAGTCACATACCCACATCAGCCTCTTAGCCTGCAACACCTTTGTCAGTTACATACCCACATCAGATCCTTAGCCTGCAACACCTCTGTCAGTCACATACCCACACCAGCCCCCTGCCCTGCAACACCTTTGTCAGTCACATACCCAAATCAACCCCCTAGCCAGCAACACCTCTGTCAGTCACATACCCACACCAGCCCCCTGCCCTGCAACACCTCTGTCATTCACATACCCACATCAACCCCCTAGCCTGCAACACCTCTGTCAGTCACATACCCACATCAGCCCCCTAGCCTGCAACACCTCTGTCAGTTACATACCCACATCAGACCCTAGCCTGCAACACCTCTATCAGTCACATACCCACATCAGCCTCTAGCCTGCAAAACCTTTGTCAGTCACATACCCACATCAGCCCCCTAGCCTGCAACACCTCTGTCAGTCACATACCCACATCAGACCCCCTAGCCTGCAACACCTCTGTCAGTCAGATACCCACATCAGCCCCCTAGCCTGCAACACTTGTCAATCACATACCCACATCAGCCCCCTAGCCTGCAACGCCTCTGTCAGTCACATACCCACATCAACCCCCTAGCCTGTAACACCTCTGTCAGTCACATACCCACATCAACCCCTAGCCTGCAACACCTGCCATCCCATACCCACATCAACCCCTAGCCTGCAACACCTCTGTCCGTCACATACCCACATCAACCCCCTAGCCTGCAACAACTCTGTCAGTCACATACCAACATCAACCCCTAGCCTGCAACACCTTTGTCAGTCACATACCCACATCAGCCTCTTAGCCTGCAACACCTCTGTCAGTCACATACCCACATCAGCCCCCTAGCCCGCAACACCTCTGTCAGTCACATACCCACATCAGCCCGCTAGCCTGCAACACCTCTGTCAGTCACATACCCACATCAACCCCCTAGCCTGCAACACCTCTGTCAGTCACATACCCACATCAGCCCCCTAGCCTGCAACACCTCTGTCAGTCACATACCCACATCAACCCCCTAGCCTGCAACACCTCTGTCAGTCACATACCCACATCAACCCCCTAGCCTGCAACACCTCTGTCAGTCACATACCCACATCAACCCCCTAGCCTGCAACACCTCTGTCAGTCACATACCCACATCAGCCCCTTAGCCTGCAACACATCTGTCAGTCACATACCCACATGAGCCCCCAAGCCTGCAACACCTCTGTCAGTCACATACCCACATCAGCACGCTAGCCTGCAACACCTCTGTCAGTCACATACCCACATCAACCCCCTAGCCTGCAACACCTCTGTCAGTCACATACCCACATCAACCCCCTAGCCTGCAACACCTCTGTCAGTCACATACCCACATCAGCCCCCTAGCCTGCAACACCTCTGTCAGTCACATACCCACATCAGCCCCCTAGCCTGCAACACCTCTGTCAGTCACATACCCACATAAGACCCCATAGCCTGCAACACCTCTGTCAGTCACATACCCACATCAGCCTCTTAGCCTGCAACACCTTTGTCAGTTACATACCCACATCAGATCCTTAGCCTGCAACACCTCTGTCAGTCACATACCCACACCAGCCCCCTGCCCTGCAACACCTTTGTCAGTCACATACCCAAATCAACCCCCTAGCCAGCAACACCTCTGTCAGTCACATACCCACACCAGCCCCCTGCCCTGCAACACCTCTGTCAGACACATACCCACATCAGACCCCCTAGCCTGCAACACCTCTGTCAATCACATACCCACATCAGCCCCCTAGCCTGCAACACTTGTCAATCACATACCCACATCAGCCCCCTAGTCTGCAACACCTCTGTCAGTCACATACCCACAGAAGCCCCTTAGCCTGCAACACCTCTGTCAGTCACATACCCACATCAGAGACCTAACCTGCAACACCTTTGTCAGTCACATACCCACATCAGCCCCCTAGCCTGCAACACCTCTGTCAGTCACATACCCACAGAAGCCCCTTAGCCTGCAACACCTCTGTCAGTCACATACCCACATCAACCCCTAGCCTGCAACACCTCTGTCAATCACATACACACATCAACCCCCTAGCCTGCAACACTTCTGTCAGTCACATACCCACATCAACCTCCTAGCCTGCAACACCTCTGTCAGTCACATACCCACATTAGCCCCTTAGCCTGCAACACCTCTGTCAGTCACATACCCACATCAGCCCCCTAGCCTGCAACACCTCTGTCAGTCACATATCCACATCAGCCCCCTAGCCTGCAACACCTCTGTCAGTCACATATCCACATCAGCCCCTTAACCTGCAACACCTCTGTCAGTCACATACCCACATCAGACCCCCTAGCCTGCAACACCTCTGTCAGTCACATACCCACATCAACCCCCTAGCCTGCAACACCTCTGTCAGTCACATACCCACATCAGCCCCCTAGCCTGCAACACCTCTGTCAGTCACATACCCACATCAACCCCCTAGCCTGCAACACCTCTGTCAGTCACATACCCACATTAACCCCCTAGCCTGCAACACCTCTGTCAGTCACATACCCACATCAACCCCCTAGCCTGCAACACCTCTGTCAGTCACATACCCACATCAGCCCCTTAGCCTGCAACACCTCTGTCAGTCACATACCCACATGAGCCCCCTAGCCTGCAACACCTCTGTCAGTCACATACCCACATCAGCACGCTAGCCTGCAACACCTCTGTCAGTCATATACCCACATCAACCCCCTAGCCTGCAACACCTCTGTCAGTCACATACCCACATCAGCCCGCTAGCCTGCAACACCTCTGTCAGTCACATACCCACATCAGCCCCCTAGCCTGCAACACCTCTGTCAGTCACATACCCACATCAGCCCCCTAGCCTGCAACACCTCTGTCAGTCACATACCCACATCAGACCCCGTAGCCTGCAACACCTCTGTCAGTCACATACCCACATCAGCCTCTTAGCCTGCAACACCTTTGTCAGTTACATACCCACATCAGATCCTTAGCCTGCAACACCTCTGTCAGTCACATACCCACACCAACCCCCTGCCCTGCAACACCTTTGTCAGTCACATACCCAAGTCAACCCCCTAGCCAGCAACACCTCTGTCAGTCACATACCCACACCAGCCCCCTGCCCTGCAACACCTCTGTCAGTCACATACCCACATCAGACCCCCTAGCCTGCAACACCTCTGTCAATCACATACCCACATCAGCCCCCTAGCCTGCAACACTTGTCAATCACATACCCACATCAGCCCCCTAGTCTGCAACACCTCTGTCAGTCACATACCCACATCAGAGACCTAACCTGCAACACCTTTGTCAGTCACATACCCACATCAGCCCCCTAGCCTGCAACACCTCTGTCAGTCACATACCCACAGACGCCCCTTAGCCTGCAACACCTCTGTCAGTCACATACCCACATCAACCCCTAGCCTGCAACACCTCTGTCAATCACATACCCACATCAACCCCCTAGCCTGCAACACTTCTGTCAGTCACATACCCACATCAACCTCCTAGCCTGCAACACCTCTGTCAGTCACATACCCACATTAGCCCCTTAGCCTGCAACACCTCTGTCAGTCACATATCCACATCAGCCCCTTAACCTGCAACACCTCTGTCAGTCACATACCCACATCAGACCCCCTAGCCTGCAACACCTCTGTCAGTCACATACCCATATCAGATCATACCAAATCCTGGATCAGAGTCCTTGCTTGAAGCTCTGTCTATAAGCCACATACCTACATCAGTGTAGACCCCTAGCTTGAAGTCCCTCAACCTACAACCTTTTTGTCAGTCACATACCCACACCAGAATAGACCACTAGCCTGCAACAACTCTGTCAGTCACATACCCACTTCAGCCCCCTAGTCTGTAACGCCTTTATCAGTCACATACCCACATCAGCCCCCTGCCCTGCAACGCCTTTGTCAGTCACATACCCACATCAACCCCCTAGCCTGCAACACCTCTGTCAGTCACATACCCACATCAGAGACCTAGCCTGCAACACCTTTGTCAGTCACATACCCACATCAACCCCCTATCCTGCAACACCTCTGTCAGTCACATACTCACATCAGCCCCCTAGCCTGCAACACCTTTGTCAGTCAAATACCCACATCAGCCCCCTAGCCTGCAACACCTCTGTCAGTCACATACCCACATCAGCCCCTTAGCCTGCAACACCTCTGTCAGTCACATACCCACATCAGAGACCTAGCCTGCAACACCTTTGTCAGTCACATACCCACATCAGCCCCCTGTCCTGCAACACCTCTGTCAGTCACATACCCACATCAGAGACCTAGCCTGCAACACTTTTGTCAGTCAAATACCCACATCAGCCCCCTAGCCTGCAATACCTCTGTCAGTCACATATCCACAGCAGCCCCTTAGTCTGCAACACCTCTGTCAGTCAAATACCCACATCAGCCCCCTAGCCTGCAACACCTCTGTCAGTCACATATCCACAGCAGCCCCTTAGTCTGCAACACCTCTGTCAGTCAAATACCCACATCAGCCCCTTAGTCTGCAACACCTCTGTCAATTACATACCCACATCAGCCCCCTAGCCTGCAACAACTCTGTCAGTCACATACCCACATCAGCCCCTTAGCCTGCAACACCCCTGTCAGTCACATACCCACATCAGCCCCCTAGTCGGCAACACCTGTCAATCACATACCAACATCAGATACCTACCCTGCAACACCTCTGTCAGTCACATACCCACATCAGAGACCTAGCCTGCAACACCTCTGTCAGTCACATACCCACATCAGATCAGACCCCTAAACTGCAACTTTTTTGTCAGTCACATACCCACATCAGTTTCAAGTGTCCAGGAAATATGGCATAGGTGGCAACCCTAGCTGGGCCTGAGAGAGAGACCAGGGTTAGTAGGGACTGCACAGGCAGAGGGAATAGGAAGCTGCACTCTGCACAGGTATGGGCCGGTGGGGTGTGTGGTTAAGGCCCAGGGTGAGACTGATACTCTAGGCGGAGCGGAGGCTGCACCCGTACTGTTGCACTGCTGCCTGGACCTCAGTGTCACTGTCAGAGAAGAGAGGTAAGGTAAGTAGGGGCCAGCAGGCGGGACCAGAGGGCAGCTACCAGCCAGTAGTGAGTGAGTCTCCTGAGGGTCCGGAAGGAGTGCTTACAAGGCCAGGGTGCAATGGCTTCCCTGCTTCCCACTCTGTCTCTCTCCCTCTGTGTGTGTCTATCCCCCACTATGTTTCACTCTCTCCCCCCATGTCTCTGTCTTCACCCTGTGTCTCTACTCTCCTGTGTCTCTGTCTCCCCCGATGTGTGTCTATATGCCTTCCTGTCTCTCTGTCCTCCCCTCTGTCTTTCTCTGTTTTCCCTCTGTGTCTCTCTCTCCCCCTCTGTGTCTCTCTCTTCCCCTCTGTGTCTTTCTTCCCCTCTGTGTCTTTCTTCAACTCTGTGTCTCTCTCCCCCCCTGTGTCTCTGTCTCCCCCCTCTGTGTCTCTGTCTCTCTTTCCCCCCTCTGTCCCTCTCTCTCTTTTGTATCTCTCCCCATCTGTCTCTCTCTCTTTCTCCCTATCTTTCTCTCTCTACTCCTCTGTCTGTCTTCCCCTCTGTCTCCCCTCTCTCCCCCTCATTTTCTCTTTTCTCTTGTTAAGTGTGTTCAGTCCACGGGTCATCCATTACTTATGGGATATATTCTCCTTCCCAACAGGAAGTTGCAAGAGGATCACCCAAGCAGAGCTGCTATATAGCTCCTCCCCTCACATGTCATACCCAGTCATTCTCTTGCAACCCTCAACAAAGAAGGAGGTCGCGAGAGGAGTTGGAGTTTTTACTTAATTATTCTTCAATCAAAAGTTTGTTATTTTAAATGGCACCAGAGTGTGCTGTTTTTTCTATCTCAGGCAGTATTTGAAGAAGAAACTGCCTGCGTTTTCTATGATCTTAGCAGGCGTAACTAAGATCCACTGGCTGTTCTCGACATTCTGAGGAGTGGGGTAACTTCAGAAAATGGGAATAGCATGCTGGGTCTCCCGCAAATGAGGTATGTGCAGTACAATATTTTCTGGGAATGGAATTGACTAAGAAAACACTGCTGTTACCCGTATGATGTAAGTACAGCCTTAAATGCAGTAGTAGTGACTGGTATCAGGCTGATAAATGTATGCACAGTAGAGTTATTTTCTAGGGACTAGAATTTGACTGAAAAAATACTGTTAATACTGATATAATGTGTGAGCCTTAACTGCAGTAGAAGCGACTGGTAGCAGGCTTAGTAATAGCTTTACACAGCATCTGAAATGTTGTTTTTTAAAACGTTTACTGGCATGTTAATCGTTTTGTGAGGTACTTTGGTGATAAATCTTTTTGGGCATGATTTTTTTCCACATGGCTAACGTATATTTCTGCATAGAAACCGTTATATCAGGTCTCCCACTGTTGTAATAGGAGTGGGAGGGACCTTTTTTTAGCGCCTTGTTGTGCAGTTAAAATTCTAGCACAGTCTTCCTACTTCTTCCTCTTTGATCCAGGACGTCTCCAGAGAGATCAGGGATCTTCAAAATTCGTTTTTGAGGGAGGTAATCAGTCACAGCAGACCTGTGACAGTGTGTTTGACTGTGATAAAAGCGTTAAATCTTAGTTTGATATCCGTTTTTGGGTACTGAGGGGTTAATCATCCTTTTGCTAATGGGTGCAATCCTCTGCTAATTAATACATTTAAAGAATTGTTGACTATAACTGAATTAGTTCTTTGTTATTCAACTGTGTTTTTTTTAAAAAGCGCTGCAGCGTTTTTTATATTGCTTGTAAACTTATTGAAAGTAATTTCCAAGCTTGCTAGCTTCATTGCTAGTCTGTTTAAACATGTCTGATACAGAGGAATCTGCTTGTTCATTATGTTTAAAAGCCGATGTGGAGCCCAATAGAAATATGTGTACCAATTGTATTGATATTACTTTGAATAAAAGTCAATCTGTACCGATAAAGAAATTATCACCAGACAACGAGGGGGAAGTTATGCCGTCTAACTCTCCTCACGTGTCAGTACCTTCGTCTCCCGCTCGGGAGGTGCGTAAGATTGAGGCGCCAAGTACATCAAGGCCCTTACAAATCACTTTACATGATATGGCTAATGTTATGAAAGAAGTATTATACAATATGCCCGAGTTAAGAGGCAAGCGCGACAGCTCTGGGTTAAGGACAGAGCGCGCCGATGACACGAGAGCCATGTCTGATACTGCGTCACAATTTGCAGAACATGAGGACGGAGAGCTTCATTCTGTGGGTGACGGTTCTGATTCGGGGAGACCGGATTCAGAAATTTCAAATTTTAAATTTAAGCTTGAGAACCTCCGCGTGTTGCTAGGGGAGGTGTTAGCGGCTCTGAATGATTGTGACACGGTGGCAATCCCAGAGAAATTATGTAGGCTGGAAAAATACTATGCGGTACCGGTGTGTACTGACGTTTTTCCTATACCAAAGAGGCTTACAGAGATTATTAGCAAGGAGTGGGATAGACCCGGTGTGCCTTTTTCCCCTCCTCCGATATTTAGAAAAATGTTCCCTATAGACGCCACCACACGAGACTTATGGCAGACGGTCCCTAAGGTGGAGGGAGCAGTTTCTACTTTAGCCAAGCGTACCACTATCCCGGTGGAGGATAGCTGTGCTTTCTCAGATCCAATGGATAAAAAATTAGAGGGTTACCTTAAGAAAATGTTTGTTCAACAAGGTTTTATATTACAGCCTCTTGCATGCATTGCGCCTGTCACTGCTGCAGCGGCATTCTGGTTTGAGTCTCTGGAAGAGGCGATTCGCACAGCACCATTGGATGAATCTTTGAGCAAGATTAGAACCCTTAAGCTGGCTAATGCGTTTGTTTCGGATGCCGTAGTGCATTTAACCAAACTTATGGCTAAGAATTCCAGATTCGCCATACAGGCGGGCAGAGCGCTATGGCTTAAATCCTGGTCAGCAGATGAAACTTCTAAGTCTAAACTACTAAACATTCCTTTCAAAGGGCAGACCTTATTCGGGCCCGGCTTGAAGGAAATTATTGCTGACATTACTGGAGGTAAGGGCCACACCCTTCCTCAGGACAGGGCCAAATTAAAGGCCAAACAGTCTAATTTTCATGCCTTTCGTAATTTCAAGGCAGGAGCAGCATCAACTTCCTCCGCTCCAAAACAGGAAGGAACTACTGCTCGTTACAGACAGGGTTGGAAAGGCAACCAGTCATGGAACAAGGGCAAGCAGGCCAGAAAGCCTAATTCCGCCCCTAAGACAGCATGAAGACAGGGCCCCCTTTCCGGAGACGGATCTAGTGGGGGGCAGACTTTCTCTCTTCGCCCAGGCTTGGGCAAGAGATGTACAGGATCCCTGGACGTTGGAGATTATATCTCAGGGATACCTTCTGGATTTCAAAACTTCTCCTCCACAAGGGAGGTTTCATCTGTCAAGGTTATCAACAAACCTAGTAAAGAAAGAGGTACACATTTCTACAATGTGTACAAGACCTCTTAGTGTTGGGAGTGATCCATCCAGTTCCGTGAACGGAACAGGGACAAGGGTTTTATTCAAATCTGTTTGTGGTTCCCAAGAAAGAGGGAACCTTCAGACCAATCTTAGACTTAAAAATCTTAAACAAATTCCTAAGGGTTCCATCGTTCAAGATGTAAACCATTCGGACCATCCTACCCATGATCCAAGAGGGTCAATATATGACCACAGTGGACTTAAAGGATGCCTACCTTCACATACCGATTCACAAAGATCATTATCGGTACCTAAGGTTTGCCTTTCTAGACAGGCATTACCAGTTTGTAGCTCTTCCCTTCGGGTTAGCTACGGCCCCGAGAATTTTTACAAAGGTTCTGGGCTCACTTCTGGCGGTACTAAGACCGCGAGGCATAGCGGTGGCTCCGTACCTAGACGACATTCTGATACAAGCGTCAAGTTTTCAAAATGCAAAGTCTCATACAGAGAAAGTTCTAGCATTTCTGAGGTCGCATGGGTGGAAAGTAAACGTGGAAAAGAGTTCTCTGTTACCACTCACAAGGGTCCCTTTTCTAGGGACTCTTATGGATTCTGTAGAGATGAAGATTTACCTGACGGAGTCCAGGTTATCAAAGATTCTCAATGCTTGCCGTGTCCTTCACTCCATTCCAAGCCCATCAGTAGCTCAGTGCATGGAAGTAATCGGCTTAATGGTCGCGGCAATGGACATAGTGCCATTTGCGCGCCTACATCTCAGACCGCTGCAACTATGCATGCTAAATCAATGGAACGGGGATTACTCAGATCTGTCCCCTTTGCTAAATCTGGACCAGGAGACCAGAGATTCTCTTCTCTGGTGGTTGTCACGGGTTCATCTGTCCAAAAGAATGACTTTTCGCAGACCAGATTGGACGATTGTAACAACAGATGCCAGCCTACTAGGCTGGGGAGCAGTCTGGAACTCCCTGAAGGCTCAGGGATCGTGGACTCAGGAGGAGAGACTCCTACAGATAAACATTCTAGAATTAAGAGCAATATTCAATGCTCTTCTAGCTTGGCCTCAGTTAGCAACACTGAGGTTCATCAGATTTCAGTCGGACAACATCACGACTGTGGCTTACATCACATCAAGGGGGAACCAGGAGTTCCCTAGCGATGTTGGAAGTCTCGAAGATAATTCGCTGGGCAGAGTCTCACTCTTGCCACGTGTCAGCGATCTACATCCCAGGCGTGGAGAACTGGGAGGCGGATTTTCTAAGTCGCCAGACCTTTCATCCGGGGGAGTGGGAACTGCACCCGGAGGTATTTGCTCAACTGATTCGTCGTTGGGGCAAACCGGATCTGGATCTCATGGCATCTCGCCAGAACGCCAAGCTTCCTTGTTACGGATCCAGGTCCAGGGACCCGGGTGCGGTGCTGGTAGATGAACTAGCAGCCCCTTGGGTTTTCAACATAGCTTATGTGTTTCCACCTTTTCCGTTGCTACCTCGACTGATTGCCAGGATCAAACAGGAGAGAGCATCGGTGATTCTGATAGCGCCTGCGTGGCCACGCAGGACCTGGTATGCAGACCTAGTGGACATGTCGTCCTGTCCACCATGGTCTCTACCCCTGAGGCAGGACCTTCTAATTCAGGGTCCTTTCAACCATCCAAACCTAATTTCTCTGAGGCTGACTGCTTGGAAATTGAACGCTTGATTCTATCAAAGCGTGGGTTTTCGGATTCGGTTATTGATACATTAATACAGGCTCGGAAACCTGTTACCAGAAATATTTACCACAAGATATGGCGTAAATATTTATATTGGTGTGAATCCAAGAGTTACTCATGGAGTAAGGTTAGGATTCCTAGGATATTGTCTTTTCTACAAGAGGGTTTAGAAAAGGGCTTATCCGCTAGTTCACTAAAGGGACAGATTTCTGCTCTGTCTATTCTTTTACACAAGCGTCTGGCAGAGAATCCAGACGTCCAGGCTTTTTGTCAGGCTTTGGCTAGGATTAAGCCTGTGTTTAAAACTGTTGCTACTCCGTGGAGCTTAAACTTGGTTCTTAAAGTTCTTCAGGGTGTTCCGTTTGAACCCCTTCATTCCATTGATATTAAGCTTTTATCTTGGAAAGTTCTGTTTTTGATGGCTATTTCCTCGGCTCGAAGAGTCTCTGAGTTATCTGCCTTACATTGTGATTCTCCTTATCTGATCTTTCATTCAGACAAGGTAGTCCTGCGTACTAAACCTGGGTTTTTACCTAAGGTTGTTTCTAACAGGAATATCAATCAAGGGATTGTTGTTCCATCGTTATGTCCTAATCCTTCTTCAAAGAAGGAACGTCTTTTGCATAATCTAGACGTGGTCCGTGCCCTGAAGTTCTACTTACAGGCAACTAAAGATTTTCGTCAAACTTCTTCTCTGTTTGTCGTTTACTCTGGACAGAGGAGAGGTCAAAAGGCTTCGGCTACCTCTCTCTCTTTTTGGCTTCGTAGCATAATACGCTTAGCCTATGAGACTGCTGGACAGCAGCCTCCTGAAAAAATTACAGCTCATTCCACTAGAGCTGTGGCTTCCACCTGGGCCTTTAAGAATGAGGCCTCTGTTGAACAGATTTGCAAGGCTGCAACTTGGTCTTCACTTCATACTTTTTTTTACAAATTTGACACTTTTGCTTCTTCGGAGGCTGTTTTTGGGAGAAAGGTTCTACAGGCAGTGGTTCCTTCTGTTTAATGTTCCTGCCTTGTCCCTCCCATCATCCGTGTACTTTAGCTTTGGTATTGGTATCCTATAAGTAATGGATGACCCGTGGACTGAACACACTTAACAAGAGAAAACATAATTTATGCTTACCTGATAAATTTATTTCTCTTGTAGTGTGTTCAGTCCACGGCCCGCCCTGTCTTTTTGAGGCAGGTTCTAAATTTTAAATTATAACTCCAGTCACCACTGCACCCTATAGTTTCTCCTTTCTCGTCTTGTTTCGGTCGAATGACTGGATATGACATGTGAGGGGAGGAGCTATATAGCAGCTCTGCTTGGGTGATCCTCTTGCAACTTCCTGTTGGGAAGGAGAATATATCCCATAAGTAATGGATGACCCGTGGACTGAACACACTACAAGAGAAATAAATTTATCAGGTAAGCATAAATTATGTTTTTCGCTCTCCCCTCTGTTTCTCTCTCCCCCTCTCTCTGTCTCTCCCCTTTTATCTCTCTCTTTCCCCCTCTGTCTCTTTCTCCCCATGTCTCCCTCTTCACTCTGTCTTTCTCCCTCCCTCTGTCTCCATCTCTGTCTTTTTTTCTTTCTCACCCTCTGTTTCTCTCTCTCCCCCTCTGTGTCTTTGTCTCCCCCTGTGTTTCTGTCTCCTCCCTGTGTCTCTGTCTCCCCCCCCATGTTTCTGCCCCACCCCCTGTGTTTCTATATCACCCTTTTGTTTCTGTCTCCCCCCTGTGTTTCTGTCACCCCTGTGTTCCCCCCCCCTGTGTCTACGTTTCCCTCCTGTCTCTTTGTCTCCTCCTTTTTTCTCCTCTGTCTCCCCCTCTGTTTCTCCCTCTGTCTCTCTCTGTCTCCCCCTCTGTCTCTCACTCTGTCTTTCTTTCTCCACTTTCTCCTGCCCTTTCTCTCTCTCTCTCCTCTCTGTTTCTCTCTCTCTCCCCCCCTCTGTATTTCCCCCTTGTTCTCTCTCTCTCCCCTCTGTCTCTCCCACTCCTCTCTCTCCCTCTCTCTGTCCCTCTCTGTCTCTCTCTATTACCCCTTTGTCTATCTTTCTCTCCCCCTCTGTCTCACTCTCTCCCCCTCTGTATCTCCCTTTATCTCTCTCTCTGTAACCCCCTCTGTCTTTTTCTCTCTTTCCCCTTCTGTCTCTTTCCCTCCTTCTGTCTACCTTTCTCCCCCTATTTCTCTTTCTCCCTCTCTCTCTCTTTCTCTCTCTCTCTCCCTCTGTCTCCCCTCTGTTTCTCTCTCCCCCTCTGTCTCTCTCCACCTCTATCTCTCTCCCCCCTCTCTCTCTCTCTTTCCCTTTCTGTCTCTCTCTCTCTCCTCCCTCTTTATCCCCCCTTTGTCTCTCTCCCCCTCTATCCCACTCTCTCCCCTCTGTCTCTTCTCCCTCTGTCTCCCCCTCTCTTTGTCTCTCTCTCCCTCTGATTCTCTCTGTATCCCCTCTGTCTTTTTCTCTCTCTTCCCCCTCTGTTTCTCCCTCTTTTTCTCTCTCCTCTCTTTCCTCCCTCTCTCTTCCCCCTCGATCTCTCTCCCTCTATCTCTCTCTCTCTCCCTCTGTCTCTCTCTGGCACAGATGATTGAAAGTGCTGCAAGGCGGCAATATATTCAAAAGGGATCCAATGCAATGTCGAGAATGCCTGTGAAATATTCAACAGTGTCGACATTACTTTTTAAGAGTATAATAGCAGAGGGGAATTTTACTATACATCGCAATGGGTGCCGATACTGGCAAAATATTCCAAGCAGCATCGGCACTGACATTGGCGATTTAAAGTAAAGGATCCCTTTTAATTTATTGCACATAACTTAATAACTAAACCTATGTACCCCTAAACCAACATAACACACTACCGCAAACTAACCGTGCACTATCTAACCCCTAAACCACCAATAGCTCACCAAAATTATCTTCCTAACCTAATTGACCCTATTACGCCAAAAGCCCACCACAATAAACTTCATTTCCGGTCCCCCATTCCCCACATAAGGTATCACCCCTAAATAAGTGGTATCCCGCCTAGGTGCCTCATCAAATTGCCGACAACATACTAAAAGGGCGACTTCGGGTAACCTGAGATATAGATTATCCTAATGCTGCACTGACACATTCTCATCCTCAGTTATATTAGCAAGGACTAATTCATGAGGTACTTTTTTTTTCTCAAGCTATTCTTAATATATCCCTTGAAACATAACATTTATAGCAGGCTCTGCAGATTAAATGGAGCATACTAACATGACACACATCTACTATTTTTAAACTGAACCAGGTGCTCATAAATGTCACATTTAAATACATCACTTATGGTTAGAGTGTAACCAGGGAGGTCTGTAACTAAGGCCTGTATTTTGCCCCAATATGTTAAAATGTTTGTTTTGGAGACACATTCATAAAATCACATTCTGCCACAGAACACATATTTGTTTGAATGCTGCTCCCAAATTTGACTTGATTCCTTTAACAGTCACCAACCAGACATCGTCGTCATTACAAGCTCTCAAAGTGAATGTGAAACTAATGAAGTCACAGAAGGTTAAAAAGTGGTTGATAATGGGCTATTAAAGTAGCATTAAGTTTAAATAGTCCCTAATTAACAACCTATACTCAACTCTGAAAGTCCCTGCAGTTATACTACCCCTCCTAAAACTAAATGAAAAAGCCTGGGGAGGGGGGCATGCTCCTATAGCAAAGAAAGCCAAAGCACCCCCTGGGGTCTTATGAGACCTCTATACCTAGGTCAATAAGGGGATGAGGGCAAAAGATACTACCTTCAGGGGACTTTTGGAGTGTGGAATTGTAGAATTCATTTATGGAATGTGGGCCTTGTTAAGTAGCTGATAGGATTGTATCTTTTTGGGAAATACCTTAATGTAACAGGGATTTTATAATTTTACACTAATTAGAAAATTAAGTTTATTGGTCAAAGCAAGTGAAAGTATTTGAATATAATGAATTAGTAACATGTTTAAGGTCACCTTAATTAATATTTTTTCTTTCATGATTCAGATAGAGCATACAGTTTTAAACAACTTACCAATTTACTTCTTTTATCAAATTTGCTTTGTTTTTTGTTATCTTTTGTTAAAAAAACGCATACCTAGGTAGGCTCAGGAGCTGGGTGCTAGCTGCTGATTGGTGGTTGCACATATATGCCTCTTGCTATTGACTTACCAATGTGGTCAACTAGCTCCCCCAGTAATGCATTGCTGCTTCTTCAATAAAGGATATCAAGAGACTAATGTACACTGTAACCATCATTGTGTGTAATGCCTGACATATTCAGACTTCCTGGCACAAGTGACAGATAAGTACCTTTCATATTGTCATATGTAGAGGTCATATTTTAACTTTACTAAAGTACAGCACATCACACTGCTGCTTGAAAAAGCTGAGAGGCGCATACTGCTACAGTAAACATCAGGAATGAACATATTTTAGTTTTATTGCCTAATATGTGATGTATTTGGGCACTGGTAAATGTTATAGTTGCCACTTTAAGTCCGTTGCCCCCTTAAGGTATCTCACACTTGCCGATCCTCTTGCCTGTGTTTTGTAAAAAACACTACCTGTCAAAAAAAACTACACCTGCACTGCGCATGCACGCACTTACATCACAACTATGTGTGGAATGCTATTACATATTTGCAACAAATAAAGAGTGCGCTCCAAAGAGCCAGCTATAAAACAACTATTATTTAAATAAAGATTATATTTATTAAATGACTAAAAACCTCTTAGCTTATAAGGCATGTACAACAATTTTTTAGTAATTTAATAAATATAATCTTTATTTTAATAATAGTTGTTTCTCCAACATTGGTGTGTCCGGTCCACGGCGTCATCCTTACTTGTGGGAATATCTCTTCCCCAACAGGAAATGGCAAAGAGTCCCAGCAAAGCTGGCCATATAGTCCCTCCTAGGCTCCGCCCACCCCAGTCATTCTCTTTGCCGTTGCACAGGCAACATCTCCACGGAGATGGTTAAGAGTTTTTTGGTGTTTAAATGTAGTTTTTTATTCTTCTATCAAGTGTTTGTTATTTTAAAATAGTGCTGGTATGTACTATTTACTCTGAAACAGAAAAGGATGAAGATTTCTGTTTGTGAGAGGAAGATGATTTTAGCAGACAGTAACTAAAATCGATTGCTGTTTCCACATAGGACTGTTGAGATGAAGTAACTTCAGTTGGGGGAAACAGTTAGCAGACTTTTCTGCTTAAGGTATGACTAGCCATATTTCTAACAAGACCATGTAATGCTGGAAGGCTGTCATTTCCCCTCATGGGGACCGGTAAGCCATTTTCTTAGTCAAGCAAACAGAATAAAGGGCTTAATATGGGCTATAAAACTGGTAGACACTTTTATGGGCTAAATGGATTGCTTTATTTGGGCATTTTATACATGTTTATGCTGATAATTCACATTTATAAACTTGGGGAACGTTTTTTAACGTCAGGCACTATGTTAGACACCTTTTCCAGTCAGGGAGGGCCTTCCCAGTTGTAGGCTGAGCCTCATTTTCGCGCCATTACTGCGCAGTTGTTTTTTGAGAGCAAGACATGCAGATGCATGTGTGAGGATCTGAAAGTAGCTGGAAAAGTTTCTAGAAGGTGTCACTTGGTATCGTATTCCCCTCTGGGCTTGGTTAGGTCACAGCAAAGGCTATAGCTGGGACTGTATAGGGGTTAAAGCTCTGAAAATTGGTGTGCAATACTCTTAATGCTTTAAGACACTGTGGTGAAATTTTGGTAATTTTTGAACAATTCCTTCATACTTTTTCACATATTCAGTAATAAAGTGTTTTCTGTTTAAAATTTAAAGAGACAGTAACGGTTTTGTTTTAAAACGTTTTTTGTGCTTTATTGACAAGTTTAAGCCTGTTTAACATGTCTGTGCCTTCGGATAAGCTATGTTCTATATGTATGAAAGCCAATGTGTCTCCCCATTTAAATTTGTGTGATAATTGTGCCATAGCGTCCAAACAAAGTAAGGACAGTACTGCCACAGATAATGAAATTGCCCAAGATGATTCCTCAGATGAGGGGAGTAAACATGATACTACATCATCTCCTACTGTGTCTACACCAGTTTTGCCCACGCAGGAGGCCCCTAGTACATCTAGCGCACCAATGCTTATTACCATGCAACAATTGACGGCTGTAATGGATAACTCCATAGCAAATATTTTATCCAAAATGCCTACATATCAGAGAAAGCGAGATTGCTCTGTTTTAAACACTGAAGAGCAGGAGGGCGCTGATGATAATTGTTCTGTCATACCCTCACACCAATCTGAAGTGGCCATGAGGGAGGTTTTGTCAGATGGGGAAATTTCAGATTCAGGAAAAATTTCTCAACAAGCTGAACCTGATGTTGTGACATTTAAATTTAAATTAGAACATCTCCGCGCACTGCTTAAGGAGGTGTTATCTACTCTGGATGATTGTGACAACTTGGTCATTCCAGAGAAATTATGAAAGATGGACAAGTTCCTAGAGGTTCCGGTGCACCCCGACGCTTTTCCTATACCCAAGCGGGTGGCGGACATAGTGAATAAGGAGTGGGAAAAGCCCGGCATACCTTTTGTCCCCCCCCATATTTAAGAAATTATTTCCTATGGTCGACCCCAGAAAGGACTTATGGCAGACAGTCCCTAAGGTCGAGGGGGCAGTTTCTACTCTAAACAAACGCACTACTATTCCTATTGAGGATAGTTGTGCTTTCAAAGATCCTATGGATAAAAAATTGGAGGGTTTGCTTAAGAAGATGTTTGTACAGCAAGGTTACCTTCTACAACCCATTTCGTGCATTGTTCCTGTCACTACAGCAGCGTGGTTCTGGTTCGAGGAACTAGAAAAGTCGCTCAGTAGAGAGACTCCATATGAGGAGGTTATGGACAGAGTTCACGCACTTAAGTTGGCTAACTCTTTTATTTTAGATGCCGCTTTGCAATTAGCTAGATTAGCGGCGAAAAATTCAGGGTTTGCAATCGTGGCGCGCAGAGCGCTTTGGCTAAAGTCTTGGTCAGCGGATGTGTCATCCAAGACAAAATTGCTTAACATCCCTTTCAAAGGTAAAACTCTATTTGTACCAGAATTGAAAGAGATTATCTCAGACATCACTGGGGGAAAGGGCCACGCCCTTCCACAAGATAGGCCTTTCAAGGCCAAGAATAAGTCTAATTTTCGTTCCTTTCGCAATTTCAGGAACGGAACGGCCTCTAATTCTGCATCCTCTATGCAAGAGGGTAATGCCTCACAGCCCAAACCAGCCTGGAAACCTATGCAAGGCTGGAACAAGGGTAAGCAGGCCAAGAAGCCTGCTGCTGCTAACAAAACAGCATGAAGGAGTAGCCCCCGATCCGGGACCGGATCTTGTAGGGGGCAGACTCTCTCTCTTTACTCAGGCTTGGGCAAGAGATGTTCAGGATCCCTGGGCACTAGAAATAGTTTCTCAGGGTTATCTTCTGGAATTCAGGGAACTAACCTAAAGGGGAAGGTTCCACATGTCTCACTTATCCTTAAACCAAATAAAGAGACAGGCGTTCTTACATTGTGTAGAAGACCTGTTAAAGATGGGAGTGATACACCCAATTCCAATAAAGGAACAAGGAATGGGATTTTATTCAAATCTGTTCGTAGTTCCCAAAAAAGAGGGAACTTTCAGACCAATTTTGGATTTGAAGATCCTAAACAATTTTCTCAGGGTACCATCGTTCAAGATGGAAACCATTCGAACGATTCTACCCACTATCCAGGAAGGTCAATTTATGACTACCGTGGATCTAAAGGATGCGTACCTACATATTCCTATCCACAAAGAACATCATCAGTTCCTAAGGTTCGCCTTTCTGGACAAACATTACCAGTTTGTGGCCCTCCCATTCGGGTTAGCCACTGCTCCAAGGATTTTCACAAAGGTACTAGGGTCCCTTCTAGCGGTTCTAAGACCGAGGGGCATTGCAGTAGTACCTTACTTGGACGACATTCTAATACAAGCGTCGTCCCTGTCAAAAGCAAAGGCTCATACAGACATCGTTCTGGCCTTTCTCAGATCACACGGATGGAAGGTGAACATAGAAAAAAGTTCTCTGTCTCCGTCAACAAGAGTTCCCTTCTTGGGAACAATAATAGATTCCTTAGAAATGAGGATTTTTCTGACAGAGGTCAGAAAGTCAAAACTTCTAAGCACTTGTCAAGTTCTTCATTCTGTTCCACGTCCTTCCATAGCGCAGTGCATGGAAGTAGTAGGGTTGATGGTTGCAGCAATGGACATAGTTCCTTTTGCACTAATTCATCTAAGACCATTACAACTGTGCATGCTCAAACAGTGGAATGGGGACTATACAGACTTGTCTCCAATGATTCAAGTAGATCAGAAGACCAGAGATTCACTCCGTTGGTGGCTGACCCTGGACCATCTATCGCAGGGAATAAGCTTCCGCAGACCAGAGTGGGTCATTGTCACGACCGACGCCAGTCTAGTGGGCTGGGGCGCGGTCTGGGAATCCCTGAAAGCTCAGGGACTATGGTCTCGGGAAGAGTCTCTTCTCCCGATAAACATTCTGGAACTAAGAGCGATCTTCAATGCTCTCAGAGCTTGGCCTCAGCTAGCAAAGGCCAGATTCATAAGATTCCAATCAGACAACATGACGACCGTTGCGTATATCAATCATCAGGGGGGAACAAGGAGTTCCCTGGCGATGAAAGAAGTGACCAAAATAATTCAATGGGCGGAGGATCACTCCTGCCACCTATCTGCGATCCACATCCCAGGTGTGGAAAACTGGGAAGCGGATTATCTGAGTCGTCAGACATTCCATCCGGGGGAGTGGGAACTCCACCCGGAGATCTTTGCCCAACTAACTCAATTATGGGGCATTCCAGACATGGATCTGATGGCGTCTCGTCAGAACTTCAAGGTTCCTTGCTACGGGTCCAGATCCAGGGATCCCAAGGCGACTCTAGTAGATGCACTAGTAGCACCTTGGACCTTCAACCTAGCTTATGTATTTCCACCGTTTCCTCTCATTCCCAGGCTGGTAGCCAGGATCAAACAGGAGAGGACCTCTGTGATCTTGATAGCTCCTGCGTGGCCACGCAGGACTTGGTATGCAGACCTGGTGAATATGTAATCGGTTCCACCATGGAAGCTACCTTTGAGACAGGACCTTCTTGTTCAGGGTCCATTCGAACATCCAAATCTGGTCTCCCTCCAGCTGACGGCTTGGAGATTGAACGCTTGATTCTATCAAAGGTTGGGTTTTCAGATTCTGTGATAGATACTCTGGTTCAGGCCAAAAAAACGGTAACTAGAAAGATTTACCATAAAATATGGAAAAGATATATCTGTTGGTGTGAATCCAAAGGATTCCCATGGAATAAGATAAAAATTCCTAAGATTCTCTCCTTTCTACAAGAAGGTTTGGAGAAAGGATTATCTGCAAGTTCTCTAAAGGGACAGAGCTCTGCTTTATCTGTCTTACTACACAAAAGACTGGCAGCTGTGCCAGATGTTCAAGCATTTGTTCAGGCTCTGGTTAGGATCAAGCCTGTTTACAGACCTTTGACTCCTCCCTGGAGTCTAAATCTAGTTCTTTCAGTTCTTCAAGGGGTTCCGTTTGAACCTTTACATTCCATAGATATTAAGTTACTATCCTGGAAAGTTTTGTTTTTGGTTGCTATTTCTTCTGCTAGAAGAGTTTCAGAGTTATCTGCTCTGCAGTGTTCTCCGCCCTATCTGGTGTTCCATGCAGATAAGGTGGTTTTGCGTACTAAGCCTGGTTTTCTTCCAAAGGTTGTTTCTAACAAGAATATTAACCAGGAGATAGTTGTACCTTCTTTATGTCCGAATCCAGTTTCAAAGAAGGAACGTTTGTTACACAATTTGGACGTAGTCCGTGCTCTAAAATTCTATTTAGAGGCTACAAAAGATTTCAGACAAACATCTTCTTTGTTTGTTGTCTATTCTGGTAAAAGGAGAGGTCAAAAAGCGACTTCTACCTCTCTTTCCTTTTGGCTTAAAAGCATCATCCGATTGGCTTATGAGACTGCCGGACGGCAGCCTCCTGAAAGAATCACAGCTCACTCCACTAGGGCTGTGGCTTCCACATGGGCCTTCAAGAACGAGGCTTCTGTTGACCAGATATGTAAGGCAGCGACTTGGTCTTCACTGCACACTTTTGCCAAATTTTACAAATTTGATACTTTTGCTTCTTCGGAGGCTATTTTTGGGAGAAAGGTTTTGCAAGCCGTGGTGCCTTCCGTTTAGGTAACCTGATTTGCTCCCTCCCTTCATCCGTGTCCTAAAGCTTTGGTATTGGTTCCCACAAGTAAGGATGACGCCGTGGACCGGACACACCAATGTTGGAGAAAACAGAATTTATGCTTACCTGATAAATTACTTTCTCCAACGGTGTGTCCGGTCCACGGCCCGCCCTGGTTTTTTAATCAGGTCTGATGAATTATTTTCTCTAACTACAGTCACCACGGTACCATATTGTTTCTCCTATATTTTCCTCCTGTCCGTCGGTCGAATGACTGGGGTGGGCGGAGCCTAGGAGGGACTATATGGCCAGCTTTGCTGGGACTCTTTGCCATTTCCTGTTGGGGAAGAGATATTCCCACAAGTAAGGATGACGCCGTGGACCGGACACACCGTTGGAGAAAGTAATTTATCAGGTAAGCATAAATTCTGTTTTTATTGCTGCATACGCCTCTTATTAAGGGTTGCCTGCTAGGGTTTTTTATTGTGCTTTTAGTTTTGTATTACATATTTGTGCACATGCGCAGTGCTAGAGGTAGCTTTTTTCTATGAAATACTTGCATTCCTCAACATTTGATAGACTGATATGCGCGCATGTTCATAACGAGGTAGCTTTTTGGACATTGCTACTCGCACACTTGAATGCATGCTCATAATGATTGCTGGGTAGCAAATTTTGACGGGCTCTTATTAAACGCTCTTATAGTGCATGCGCTCAGTAAAGTGCACACTAATTCAAACGACACTGGGGTTAACCCCATAAGAACCGCTGTGTAGCACATTTTATGTGCTTTTTTAATAAAAAGGCTGACCGAGGGGCGTGTCTCTAGGCAGCACCTTGAATGGTTGCAATATTGGCAGCTCTGTGTGGATCGCTGATAAATTGCCTGTTATCAGTGAATTGAATGATTGTTAACTTATACCATCCTAATATACAGATTCTGCAGATCAAGCTGATTTGAAAGATATGTTTTTACTGATTTTTCCACCTTAGCAAACCGATCTGGAGCGTTGAGGCCTAGGGCAAACTCTATACAGAGAGGCTCTCAACACCCCCCCCCCGGTATTACTACAGGCCGGGTAAGCAGTGCATAGACACTGGAATAAGAAGAAAAGAAAGAAACAAAAGACGACAGAGACCACATATTTTTCAACTCATATAGTCTGGGTTTATACATCACCATACTTGATTTAAGTGGCAGCTAAGAAGGTGGATTGAGGAGCTGTTCTGTTACATACGCATCCACTAAAGATGGCGTCGGGAGCTAAGGCTCTACTTGATGCCGTGGGCATCCTACTAAACAATCACCACGAGAAGATACTGCAAGCCTGGTCAACTGAATGGGGTAGCCTAAGTGCATTCACAAAGCAAATAGGGGCCCGACGAATAATTCCAGGAGGCATACCTGTGAAACCCGACAAAGATATGAGTACCCAGGTCTTTGCTCCAGGTCCACCAACTCCCTTGCCTGAGGTGCAGGCTCCAACTGAGTCAAATCGGGACCGACACTTAAATGGTCCGGTACACAACTTTCCCGCTGTGGACAACTCTACAGAAAATGTGCCCGGCGTGAGAGCATCAAGGATATCTGTTCCGGTGGGGCCACTGACCGCAGCTAAATGGAGGTGCGAGATCGAGTCTGTTGCGGAGGCCCTGTTTCCCAGCCCGGGGGAGACCCGCCACACACTGAAATTAGGAGACTGTTGTGTGATCACTCCGGACTTATGGCAACACAGGGACTTAACGCCAACCACGTGTGAGAGGGGCCAAACTGGGATGAAGCCCGTGCATCGAGCGGTGAGCATAACAGGAGGGGTAATTGAGATGGCCGGGATGTCCCTTCTGGCATACTGCAAGCCCGCTCTGAACAGAAAGCCGGATGGCAATTTGGGACTGCCGTTTGATCCTGGAGGCTTGGTGCATTCATTAGGACTGGGGTTTGCAGCCGCTGCTTGAGCGATAGCATTAGAAAGCCCCAGGTTATGGCATGTGTTTTGTACACTAGAAATATCTGTTACTTTTTGGGGATATGTATAAATAAGTATTCCTCATAAATAGATTGCGGCGGAAGCCCCCCCAGTAATGATACGTTATCTATGGAGCCGCAAACTGAACTTAACTCACATAGCCCTCAAAAATGTTAGAGCACAATTCTCTTACAATGTCTGGTGTGACAGCTGAGGTGTTTTCCCGGCATCAGATAACCTTATAGACTATAGAGCACTGTACTTTATTGCAGGTTTATATCAGTTTCTATGGACTCCTATGCTATGTACCTAGTATACCAATATTATTCATTGAGTCCTATGTTACCACACGCTGTTTGTCTGTATTATTCCAACTGCTATTATGTGCCTGACCCACCTTCAACAAGTGCCGACTTAATGCGGTCATAATCCCTTTCAGCTAGAGGCAGACAGCTCCATTAACCTATTAACATGTAAATACTATATTACATATGATAACCCCCCCCCCTTTTTTATTATTTTAATGCACAGCAACATGAAGTCAACTAGCATCCCTGCATAGGGCTCCAGATATAGCGTTCTTGCTTTGTTAATGGCTAGTGATATACTCATCTGAATAGATCTTAGATAAGTCTATGCCATCCTCTTTGACTCTAACTCTCTCCCCATTCCTAGGTCCACATATCCCACTGCGCTATTAGTCTCTATTGCTGTTATACAGTCACTGACATAAAGTCTTACTTAGAGCTGGAGGAAGTGGGCAGACATTGTTTTGTTTTGCTATTTTCTGTATAATTAGTATTAGGTGATTCTAATTCTAGTCCAGGTTTATGTTTGAAATAATGCTCCAGTGTTGTCTCTGAACATTACAAGTGACACTAAACTGATCTTACTGTTGAATATAATCTTGTTTACATATTTTAAGCCCAAAAGTGGCTATTGACCACACTACCTTTCCTCCGCTATAGACCATTACCCCACTAGGAGGTCCAAAAGTGGCCTACTCATACATTTGGAGGTATATATAATTATGAAAAGTGAGGATTCTATCAGATTTGCCTATTCTTCACCCCTGCGAAGGTATGACTATATATACACATATTCTTTTCTTGTTGGTGGTGAGCATTGTACCTACATATTTATGTACACTATTCCTTAAATTTTATTTTATTTCTATGTTAGTATGGCAAATTTCCATTTACTCTGTAATTGTTTTTTTTCTTTATTCCTCAATAAAAATTAATAATAAAAAAAAAAAAAAAGGCTGACCGAGTACGCCATTGTAAATATTATGCATTGTGTATTACTGGGCACATACTCTGGCAGCATGTTTATTAAAAAAAATTACAGTGTACGTATAAAAGCACTTCCTTTTGTGAACCTAGGGTCAGGGAACTAGAAGGTTTCAAGGGTTAGCACTTTTTTGGGCCTGGCTTGGATTCTATTTTTTTCACAGTCACGGGTGGCAAGGTAGCAATTTTGCACCAAGATAAAAAATCTAGTCCCAAGGGCAGACAGGGCAATAGTTTTTGTTCCTTTTAGCATTTAGAAATCCATAAATATTCTTTCACACAGAAATCCTATACGAAAAATCTGCCTGGAACCTAATCCAGTGTGGAATAAGTCCAAGCAGAACAATTAGACCACTACCAATCCAAAATCTGCATGAGGTACGGCCCCGATCCAGATTCTGTCCTTGTAAGGGACAGATTAGGCCAATTGAGAATGCCTGGGCTCAGTCCATCCAAGATCCTTGGGAAATGAAAATCATTTCTCATGGCTACTGGATCTCTTCAAGAGAGGCTTGTTCTGTCTCATGTCTCAATGAGACTGGAAAAGCTTGTAGTATTCTTTCAGTGTGTACAGGATTTAGGGTAATGGTTCCCGTTCCTACATTAACACAGGGGACAGTATTTTATTCCCATATTTTCTTTAAAGATGTAAAAGTGCACTATTTTTCCTTTAGTAGTACAGGGTCACTTCATGACAACTGTAGACTTGAAAGATGCCTACCTACACATTCCTATTCAAAAGGATCATATACTGTTTCTTTTGTTTTGATTTTCTGAACAGACATTAGTTTGTTGCTCTCCCTTTGGCCTGAATACAGATCACAGGGTCTTAATATGAAGGTTCTGGGTGCTCTTCTTACAGTCATCAGAGCGAAGAAAGTAGCGGAGACACTATACTTGGATGATATTTTGGTTCAAGCTCCATATTTACATTTAACTTTGGTGCACACAGAGAAACTATTTTAATTTTCTTTGCAGTCATTGCTGGAAGGTTATTGTGAACAAGATTTTCTTAACTTCTTGTACAAGAGTGTCCTTTCTGGGAGTAATTATAGGTTTGGTCTACATGAGGCTGTTTCTCTGACCAATGCAAGTTAAAGTTACAGTTGGCTTGCCAAAAATTACAGTCCCTATCTCAGGCTTCTGTGGCCCTGTGTATGGAAATTGTGGGTTTGATAGTGGCACCATCAAATGTCATTCTGTTTGTAAGAAATCCACTACAGCTTTGCTTGCTGCATCAGGGGAATGGACATCTCACCACCCTGTCACAGCTCATTCATTTGGACCATATAGTCAGACACTGTTTTTCTTGGTGGCCATCCCCATTTTAGTGTTTTGGCATCCGTCATGGGAAATAATCACCATGGATGCCAGTTTGTCAGGTTGGGGAGCGGTCTGGGGGCCTTGAAGATCTCAGGTTACTGATATATGTCTTGGAACTGTGAGATTTTCAGAGAGCTTCAGGCTTGGCCTTTTCTCGAATCTGTACCTTTCATTTGTTTATAGTCAGCCAACATTATGGCTGTAACTTAGATCAAACATCAGGTTAATATTCGCAGCTCTCTAGCTATGAAACTGGTTTCACGTATTCTGAATCGGGCAGAAGCCCATCTCAACAAATGGTCGAGATTGAGGATCCTCAAGCGGAATAGATAGTAGCACTTGCAGTTCCTTGGTTCTTTCAATTGGTTTATCTTTTTCCAGCAGTTGTATTTATACTGAGGGTAATTGTTCGGATCAAGCAGGAACAAATTTAAACAATATTAATTATATTACATATTTAAAAGACTCAACACAATTTTTAAATACATTAGAGAGTATATAATGGCAAGACAACATGTTACTAGTTACATGCAATGTGAATGCGTTATATACTAATATCGCACACTCACTGGTTCTGGAATCTACTAAATTCTATCTACACAAAGATGACAATACTCCCACTGTACAAGCAGATTTTATCCTACAATTAATTGATTATATACTAAACAATAACTATTTCATTTTCAATGGGGAATTCTTTCTCCAAACTAAAGGGACAGCCATGGGTACGAGGTTTGCGCCCAGCTATGCCAACCTTTTTATGGGAAGATTTGAGCAAGCACATATCACAGACACACAGTGGGACGCAAATCTTGGACTCTTTAAGAGATATATTGATGATCTGTTCATTATCTGGCAGGGGGCGAGGAACTACTAAAGATGTTCATGGAGGACCTTAATCATAATGATTGGGGCTTTTCGTTCACTTATGAATACAGCCAACAAAATATCAATTTCCTAGATGTATCTATTTAAAGGGACAGTCAACACCAGAATTTTTGTTGTTTAAAAAGATAGATAATCCCTTAATTGACAATTCTCCAGTTTTGCATAACCAACACAGTTATAATTATACACGTTTTACCTCTGTGTTTACCTTGTATCTAAACCTCTGCAGACTGCCCCCTTATTTCAGTTCTTTTGACAGACTTGCAGTTTAGCCAATCAGAGCTGTCTCCATGGTAAATTCACGTGCAGGAGCTCAATGTTACCTATATGAAACACGTGAACTAATGCCCTCTAGTGGTAAAAATCTATCAAAATGCATTTAGAGTAGAGGCGGCCTTCAAGGTCTAAGAAATTAGCATATGAACCTCCTAGGTTTAGCTGTCAACTAAGACTACCAAGAGAACAAAGCAAAATTGGTGATAAAAGTAAATTGGAAAGTTGTTTAAAATTACATGCCCTATCTGAATCATGAACGTTTTTTTTTGCACTTGACTGTCCCTTTAAATAAAAGACAATACCATTAATACTAAGACCTTTTTCAAACAAGAAAATTCTAACAATTACATACTGTACACTATGACAGCTGCCACCATGAACAATGGAAAACCAATGTACCCAAATGGCAATTTATGAGCTTAGGGAAGAACTTCCCAGACATAAGAGACTATAAAGACCAAGCTCAAATACTTACAAACAGATTTATTGAGAGGGGGTACAGGGAGGAACTTGTGAAAGAAGCAACGAGTAGTGTAGAGAAATTAGAAAGAATAAATCTCACAAACCCCCAAAACTGTATAGAACAGAAGAAGAATCAGAATTACGATACCGCTTTCATTACACAATACAGTTCCGATTGCAAAATAATAAGGAAAATACTACACAAACATTGGCACCTAGTACAAAAGACCCAATCGTGAATGAAATCATAGAAGATAAACCTAAAATCATCTATAGAAGAACAAACACCCTATTAGTCCTGAGTGAATATAAGAAAAAAGATGAAAAAGTTAACAAAGGTATAGAAAGCAATAAACTAGAAGGTTTCTACCCTTGCCATGTAAGTTCAGCAAAAAATTCATAGTATCAGAAGACAGAGAGAGCAGCACTCCTGAGATAGAACAAAAGCTAGAATAACTTCAATGCCTGTTCATTTCCATTGCAACTCAGGGTGCACGCTCATTTAGCACACTATGCCATTTCACAGAGAAAAAATATCCTGTAACATATCAGTCTGACCCTGCCCAATGACAGTCCAGCGCGAAATACCAAACAATTCTTCTCTGAACAAGAGAAACAACAACCCCAGATGATCGTTTCAGCCTTCTGTGGGCCTCGTCATTGAGGTGCAGTTGTATCTCTCTAAGGGCATGGTGTACGGAGTCCACATCTGGTTTCCCCATTACTCTTAGGGAGACCCATGAGTAATTTGCATAAATATCAGAAGAGAGAGAGCAGCACTCCTGAGATAGAGCAAAAGCTAGAATAACTTCCATGCCTGTTTATTTCCATTGCAAGGGTGCACCATCTTTTAGCACACTATGCCTTTCACAGAAAGAAAATATCCTGTAGCATATCAGTCTGACCCTGCCCAATGACAGTACAGCGCCGAAATACCAGGCAATTCTCTGAACAAGAGAAACAACATCCCCAGACGATCGTTTCGGCCTTCTGTGGGCCTCGTCAGTGAGGTGCAGTTGTATCTCACTAAGGGCATGTGTGTGTGTGTGAAACATACATCTGGGGTTTTGCTGTTTCTTTAGTTCAGAGAGGGATTGCCTTGTATTTCGGAGCTGGACTGTACTGTGAAGTCAGGATCAGACTGATATGCTTCAGGAAATTTCTTCTCTGTTAAAGGCACATGTTGAGCAAAAAAAGGCTGCTTCTTGGGTGGTAACTAGCCATAGAACAAGATATTATGCTATTGTTCGTTCCCAGGTTGAACGCTTCTCTCTTTTTATTTAAAAAAATGCAAGGTAGTTGAATCTGCAAATTCTGATTTTAAATTCACCATCAAAGATACCATTAGATGCAGAGACTCCAACATAGTATATATCATTCAATGCCCATGTAAAAAGCAGTACTTCGACCAAACAGGACTCCCCCTACGGGACAGAATCAGACAACATCTACTGAATATAGAATGGGGGTTCAAAGACCATCTGCTTTCAATGCATTTTAAAGAGAGTCATGGCCAAAAAACAGATGGTCTACAATATTGGGGTGTGAAAAAAACTATTACGCACTGAAGCAGAACTTATATTCAACTTTGGCACATTGACACCAGGGCCCATATTTATCGAGCTCCGTACGGAGCTTGAAGGGCCGTGTTTCTGGCGAGTCCTCAGACTTGCCAGAAATACAAGTTATGAAGCAGCGGTCTAAAGACCGCTGCTCCATAACCCTGTCCAACTGCTCTGAGCAGGCGGACAGGAATCGCCGGAAATCAACACGATCGAGTACGATCGGGTTGATTGACACCTCTCTGCTGGAGGCCGATTGGCCGCGAGACAGCAGGGGGCGGCGTTGCACCAGTAGCTCTTGTGAGCTGCTAGTGCAATGTTAAATGCGGAGAGCGTATTGCCACAAACCTGCCCATTTTTCCTAGTTGGCGGTAGTTCTGGTTTACACCTCTTTACTCTATCTTTTTTACATCTTCCTCCTACCCTTGGCTATACGTACTACTGGGCCGGAAAGGGAAGTAGGAGGGATACTTAAACCGCTTGTTTAGGGATTCTTTGTGTTCTACTGATAGCCTGAAGATGAATTCCCACAAGTAAGAATTTTCATTGGCTCTCACTACCAAGAAAAGTTGCAAGAAAGCTGATTTCTCATTGATTAAAAAAATACCAATGTCATAATTTCCCATGCCAGATATAGATGCAGTTCTGTACTGCAAATGTATTTGAAAATCTTTAAAAAAAAAACTTTCAGCTAGATTTCCGAGTTATGCGCGCTATAGGGAAATTAACGAACGTAAGAAAAGTTGCGTTATTTAACTCCCTTTAGCACAGCCATGATAAGTTTTTAAAAACCCGGCTTGTGCGTGCGATATGGTGCTTTTAAGCTCCATATTGCACAAAAAACAAGCGCTGTTTTGACTTGCTCATACACGCTTTCCCCATAGACATCAATGGGGAGAAGGTGTCTGAAAGAATTCACCTGCGACCGTGGAAAGAAAAGCTCCGTAAAGCTGTCTATGGGGAAAAAAATAACGTTTAAACTTAACACCCTAACATAAACCTTGAGTCTAAACACCCCTAATCTGCCCCCACCGACATCGCCGGCACCTATATAATGTTATTAACCCCTAATCTACCGTCCCCGATATTTCCGCCACCTAAATAATACTATTAACCCCTAATCTGCCACTCCCCATATCGCCACCACTCTACTAAAGTTATTAACCCCTATTCCACCACCCCCGACATCACCACATCTAAATAAAGCTATTAACCCCTAAACCTCTGGCCTCCCAATAAATAAATCTATTAACCCCTAAACCGCCAGCCCCCCACATTGCAAAAATCTAAATTAATCTATTAACCCCTACCCCTAAACCTAATCCTAAACCTAACACCCCCAGATAGAGCATGCAATTTTAAGCAACTTTCTAATTTACTCCTATTATCAATTTTTCTTCGTTTTCTCGCTATCTTTATTTGAAAAAGAAGGCATCTAAGCTAAGGAGTCATAAAATGTTTGGTTTAGAATGCTGGACAGCACTTGTTTATTGGTGGGTGAATTTATCCACCAATCAGCAAGAACAACCCAGGTTGTTCACAAAAAATAGGCCGGCATCTAAACGTACATTCTTTGCTTTTTAAATAAAGATACCAAGAGAATGAAGAAAATTAGAAAGTTGCTTAAAATTGCATGCTCTATCAGGATCACAAAATAAAAAAATTGGGTTCAGTGTCCCTTTAAAGTTACAATTATTAACTAAATAATACCTATTTAAAACTAAATACATACTTACCTGTGAAATAAAACCTAAGCTAGCTACAATATAACTAATATTTATATTGTAGCTAGCTTAGGTTTTATTTTCATTTCACAGGTAAGTTTGTATTTATTTTAACTAGGTAGACTAGTTAGTAAATAGTTATTAACTATTTACTAACTACCTAGTTAAAATAAACACAAACTTACCTGTGAAATAAATCCTAAGCTACCTTACACTTATATCAAAAATTACAAAAAATAGAAAAACACTAAAATCACTTTTGGGGGCCCTTAAAAGGGTGTTTTGTAGGGCATTTCCCTAAAGTTAACAGCTCTTCTGCTACAAAAAACAAACAAACACCTCCTAACAGTATTACAAACCCCCACCCCCCAAACCCACAAAATAAAAAGTAAAACCTAATCTACCCATTGCCCTGAAAAGGGCATTTGTATGGGCATTGCCCTTAAAAGGGCATTTAGCTCTTTTGCTGCCCAAGGCCTAATCTAAAAATAAAAAGCCACCCAAAACGAAAAAATACATTACACAAAATAACAAAAAAATTATCAAAAATAATAAAAAATATTCCTATTCTAATACCCATTTTAAAAAAAACACCCCAAAATAAAAAACTTATTCCAGAATAAACTACCAATGGCCCTTAAAAGGGCCTTTTGTAGGACATTGCCCTAAAGATATCATCTCTTTTTCTGAAAAAAAAATTACAAACCCCCACCCCAAACCCACAAAATAAAAAAAACTATCTAAAAAACCTAAGCTTCCCATTGCCCTGAAAAGGGCATTTGGATGGGCATTGCCCTTAAAAGGGCATTTAACTCTTTTACAAACCCAAACGCTAATCTAAAATAAAAACCCACCCAAAAAAAACTTTAAAAAAGCCTAACACTAACCCCCGACGATCCACTTACAGTTTTTGAAGTCCCGCTTGAACGATCTTCATCCCGGCGGCGAAGTCCTCATCCAAGCGGCGAGAAGTCTTCATCCAGACGGCCGCTTCAATCTTCATCCTGGCGGCATCTTCTATCTTGATCCTGGTGGCGCGGAGCGGGTCCATCCTGAAGACATCCGGTGTGGAGCATCCTCTTCATACGGTCGCCGCCGTACACTGAATCTTCAATGCAAGGGAGCTCTCATTCTATTGGCTGATTCGAAGATGACGCCTGGATGAAGATTGGAAGACGACGCCTGGATGAAGACTTCTTGCCACTTGGATGAGGACTTCACCGCCGGGATCAAGATTGAAGAGGCCGCCTGGATGAAGACTTCTCGACACCTGGATGAAGATCAAATCTGTAAATGGATCTTCGGGGGTTAGTGATAGGTTTTTTAAGGGTTTTTTGGGTCTTTTTTTTTTTTAGTTTAGGGTTTGGGCTTGTAAAAGAGCTAAATATCCTTTTAAGGGCAATGCCCATACAAATGCCCTTTTCAGTGCAATGGGTAGCTTAGGTTTTTTTTTAGTTAGGTTTTTTATTTTGGGGGGTTGGTTGGGTGGTGGGTTTTACTGTTGGGGTGATCTTTGTATTTTTTTTTTTACTGGTAAAAGAGCTGTTTAACTTAGGGCAACACCCTACAAAAGGCCCTATTAAGGGCCATTGGTAGTTTATTGTAGGCTAGGATATTGGGTGGGCTTTTTTATTTTTATAGGGCTATTAGATTAGGTGTAATTCTTTTTTATTTTGGATAATTTCGTATTTTTCGTCATTTAGTGTTTGTTATTTTTTGTAATTTAGTCTTTTTTATTTTTTGTATTTAGCTACTTTGTAATTTTTATAGTGTTAGGATTTTTTTAATGTGTAGTTTAGTTTTATTTAATTGGTAGTTAGTTTAATTTTAGTTTAATAATTATATTAATTTAATTGTTAGTTTAAACTTAGTTTTTTTAATTTGACAGGTAAGTTTTAATTTAATTTAAGATAGGGAAATTGTAATTTAATCTAAAGTTAGGGGGCGTAAGGGTTAAGGGGTTACTAGTTTAATTTCGTTTATTGCGATGTGGGGGGCTTTTGGTTTAGGGGTTAATAGTTTACTTTAGTATATTTCGTTGTGGGGGGCTTGCGGTTTAGGGGTTAATAGGTTTATTATAGTGGCAGTGGTGTAGGGCTCTTAATAACTTTAGTATAGTGGGGGCGATGTGGGCGGACAACAGATTAGGGGTTAATTATATTTAAATAGTGTTTGCGATGCAGGAGGGGGGTGGTTTATCGGTTAATACGTTTATTATAGAGTTATAGTGATGACGATGTCGGGGTGCGACGGAATAGGGGTTAATATTTTTTTTAAGTGCAGCAATATCGGGAGCAGCAGATTAGGGGTTACTAAATTTAATATAGTGTTTGTGATGCGGGAGGGCCACGGTTTAGGGGTTAATAGGTAGTTTATGGGTGTTTAGTGTACTTTGTAGCAGTTTAGTTATGAGTTTTTGTTACAGATTTGTAGCGTAAAACTCATAACTACTGCTTTTAGACGGCATTACAGATCTTGTTGTTTTAGGCTGTAACGCAGGTTTTTTTAGTCTCACCGCAAAACTCCTAATGGCAGCGCTATTGGAATCCCATGAAAAAAACATAATTTTACGAGTGCAGTAGTGACGTTGCGTTACAGACTAAAATGCTAGCGGTACAGCTATACCGACAAAACTCGTAATGGCTGCGGTGCTGTTTTAACGCTGAAAATGCCATATTTTCAGCGTTAAAAGATGAACGCACAACTCGTAATCTAACTGATTGTGTTTTCAAACAGGGTTTATAAACAATGTGGACTGGGTTTAAATTTGAATCCAGCAAAAAGCCATGGTAGCAAGGGAATTATGGTTAATTGGAAAGGACCTGAAAGTTAACACATGGATATGAACAATTTGAATTATAACCAAATAGATGCTATTCTGTGCTGCAATTGTATTGTATACCCAGAGATCCAGCAATTTATAAAAGGGTATCCAGCTGGTGGTTAAGTAAACAGATCAGTAAACAAATTATTTACATGTGCAGCAACTCTCCTTCAGATACCTGCAGTGCAACCTAGGTTCCAAAATGGCGGCACCCATGATTAGAGAAAGGTGTCCTTTTAAACCACCATTTTTATGGGAGTTACCTTTATCATCCAGTAAACAATTAATACTGAAGTAAACTGCACAAAAAACATACTGTTAGCTTCGATATCAGTTCAAACTGCTTAATCTTACTTTTTTTAAACAGAATGATTTTAATACATGTATTGCTCTTTCATATGCATGATAAAACTTTTGAGTCCAATATATTTTAATAAATAGTTTGAAACGTACCGCAACCAATGTGTTAAAGTAAGATTTCAAATTTTATAGGTTAATTTGTTGCAATACTACAGAAAGTAAGGGCGGTCAATGAAAATTTAAAAATGTTAACGTCTTTGAGCATGTTCATTTTAAATGTTAATAAACATACACACATACAGTCGTATGCAAAAGTTTAGGCACACCTGACAATTTCCATGATTTTCATTTATAAATTATTGGGTGTTTGGATCAGCAATTTCATTTTGATCTAGCAAATAACTGAAGGACACTGTAATATTTCAGTAGTGAAATTAGGTTTATTGGATTAACAGAAAATGTGCAATATGCATCAAAATGAAATTAGACAGGTGCATAAATTTGGGCACCCCAACAGAAATATTGCATCAATATTTAGTAGGGCCTCCTTTAGCAGAAATAACAGCCTCTTAACGCTTCCTATAGCCTGTAATAAGTGTCTGGATTCTGGATGAACGTATTTGGGCCATTCTTCCTTGCAAAACATCTCCAGTTCAGTTAGGTTTGATGGTTGCTGAGCATGGACAGCCCGCTTCAAATCAACCCACATATTTTCAATGATATTCAGGTCTTGGGACTTGGATGGCCATTCCGGAACATTGTACTTGTTCCTCTGCATAAATGCCAGAGTAGATTTTGAGCAGTGTTTTGGGTCGTTGTCTTGTTGAAATATCCAGCTCCGGTGTAACTTCAACTTTGTGACTGATTTCTCCACATCAAGTATCTGCTGATATTTAGTGGAATCCATGCAACCCTCAACTTTAACAAGATTCCCAGTACCGGCACTGGCCACACAGCCCCACAGCATAATGGAACATCCACCAAATTTTACTGTGCCTAGCAAGTGTTTGTCTTGGAACACTGTGTTCTTTTGCCGCCATGCATAACGCCCCTTGATTTGACCAAATAACTCAATCTTTGTTTCTTCGGTCCACAGCACCTTCTTTCAAAATGAAGCTGACTTGTCCAAATGTGCGTTTGCATACCTCAAGCGACTCTGTTTGTGGCGTGTGTGCAGAAAAGGCTTTTTTCGCATCACTCTCCCATACGCTGAATTGTTGAACAATGCACAGTGACACCATCTGCAGCAAGATTATGTTGTAGGTCTTTGGAGGTGGTCTATGGGCTGTTTTTGACCATTCTCACCATCCTTTGCCTTTGCCTCTCCAATATTTTACTTCTGGCCTTAACAAGAACTGTGCCTGTGGTCTTCCACACCATGTTCCTCACAGTAGACACTGACAGCTTAAATCTCTGCTATAGCTTTTTGTAGCCTTCCCCTAAACTATAATGTTGAACAATCTTTGTTTTCAGGTCATTTGGGAGTTGTTTTGAGGCCCCCATGTTGCCACTCTTCAGCGGAGAGTCAAAGAGAACAACAACTTGCAATTGGTCACCTTAAATACCTTTTCTCATGATTGGATGCACCTGTCTATGAAGTTCAAGGTTTAATGGGCTCACCAAACCAATTGTGTGTTCCAATTAATCAGTGCTAGGTAGTTACAGGTATTCAAATCAACAAAATGACAAATTTATGCACCTGTCTAATTTTGTTTTGATGCATATTGAACATTTTCTGTTAATCCAATAAACCTCAATTCACTACTGAAATATTACGGTGTCCTTCAGTTATTTGATAGATCAAAATGAGATTGCTGATCCAAACACCCAATTATTTATAAATGAAAATCATGGAAATTGTCAGGGGCTGCCTAAACTTTTGCATACGACTGTATGTATATATATATATATATATATATATATATATATATATATATATATATATATATATATATATATATATATAGGTGTGTGTGTATGTATGTGTATATATATATATATATATATATATATATATATATTTGTATATATATATATATATATATATATATTTATAGATATATATAAATATAGGTTAAAAAAGAACAACAACAAAAAAAAAAACAACTGGAGCTGTGATGTGTTATTTTCATGTTCAAATTTAAACTGATTGGAATTGGGATACATGTCAGTATCAGCAGTTATGGCATATTTTACCATAGATGCTTATGTGTATGACAATGTAATTACACTTTATTAGTGATGTCGTGAATAGTTCGCCGGCGAATAGTTTGCCGGCGAACATAGCTTGTTCGCGTTTGCCGCGGTGGGCTAACATATGCGATGTTCGATCCGCCCCCTATTCATCATCATTGAGTAAACTTTGACCCTGTATCTCACAGTCACATTTCAGCCAATCAGCAGCAGACACTCCCTCCCAGACTCTCCCAGCTCCTGGGCAGCAGCCAATTTAGATTCATTCTGATCCTGCATTCTTAGTGAGAGGAGGGATAGTGTAGTTGCTGCTGATTTTATAGGGAAATTGATAGCTAGGCTAGTGTATTCAGTGTCCACTACAGTCCTGAAGGACTCATCTGATCTCTGCTGTAAGGGCAGCACCCAAAAAGCCCTTTTTAGGGCTAGAACATTTTTTTTTTTTGCCTGTGTAATTTTGACTGTGAAACATCAGTCTGCTAGTGTAATCTAATTGCAGTTGCCTGCCTGCAGTACCACCACTCATATATGTTGTAACAGTAGTGTAAATTTTGTAAAAAAAAACTTTTTTGACTGTGAAACATCAGTCTGCTAGTGTAATCTAATAGCAGCTGCCTGCCTGCCTGCCAGCGTGTGTGCCAGGCCCACTTGCCAACTAGTGCCACCACTCATATCTGTTGTAACAGTAGTGTAGATTTTTTAAAAAAATACTTTTTTGACTGTGAAGGACTCATCTGATCTCTGCTGTAAGGACAGCACCCCAAAAAGCCATTTTTAGGGCTAGAACATTTTTTTTTTTTGCCTGCGTAATTTTGCCTGTGAAACATCAGTCTGCTAGTGTAATCTAATTGCAGTTGCCTGCCTGCAGTACCACCACTCATATCTGTTGTAACAGTAGTGTAAATTTTGTAAAAAAAAAAAAAGCTTTTTTGACTGTGAAACATCAGTCTGCTAGTGTAATCTAATTGCAGTTGCCTGCCTGCCAGTGTGTGTGCCAGGCCCACTTGCTAAGTGTCACCACTCATATCTGTTGTAACAGTAGTGTAAATTTTGAAAAAAAAACTTTTTTGACTGTGAAACATCAGTCTGCTAGTGTAATCTAATTGCAGTTGCCTGCCTGCCAGCGTGTGTGCCAGGCCTACTTGCCAACTAGTGCCACCACTCATATCTGTTGTAACAGTAGTGTAAATTTAAAAAAAAAAACTTTTTTGACTGTGAAACATCAGTCTGCTAGTGTAATCTAATTGCAGTTGCCTGCCTGCCAGCGTGTGTGCCAGGCCCACTTGCCAACTAGTGCCACCACTCATATCTGTTGTAAGAGTAGTGTAAATTTAAAAAAAAAAAAACTTTTTTGACTGTGAAACATCAGTCTGCTAGTGTAATCTAATAGCAGTTTCCTGCCTGCCAGCGTGTGTGCCAGGCCCACTTGCCAACTAGTGCCACCACTCATATCTGTTGTAACAGTAGTGTAAATTTAAAAAAAAAACTTTTTTGACTGTGAAACATCAGTCTGCTAGTGTAATCTAATTGCAGTTGCCTGCCTGCCTGCCAGCGTGTTCCAGGCCCACTTGCTAAGTGCCACCACTCATATCTGTTGTAACAGTAGTGTAATTTAAAAAAAAAAAATCTTTTTTGACTGTGAAACATCAGTCGGCTAGTGTAATCTAATTGCAGTTGCCTGCCTGCCAGCGTGTGTGCCAGGCCCACTTGCCAACTAGTGCCACCACTCATATCTGTTGTAACAGTAGTGTAAATTTTGTAAAAAAAAACTTTTTTGACTGTGAAACAACAGTCTGCTAGTGTAATCTAATAGCAGTTGCCTGCCTGCCTGCCAGCGTGTGTGCCAGGCCCCCTTGCCAACTAGTGCCACCACTCATATCTGTTGTAACAATAGTGTAATTTTTTAAAAAAAAAACTTTTTTGACTGTGAAACATCAGTCTGCTAGTGTAATCTAATTGCAGTTGCCTGCCTGCCTGCCAGCGTGTGTGCCAGGTCCACTTGCCAACTAGTGCCACCACTCATATCTGTTGTAACAGTAGTGTAAATTTTTTTTTTTTTTAAATTTGACTGTGAAACATCAGTCTGCTAGTGTAATCTAATTACAGTTGCCTGCCTGCCAGCGTGTGTGCCAGGCCCACTTGCTAAGTGCCACAACTCATATCTGTTGTAACAATAGTGTAAATTAAAAAAAAAACTTTTTTGACTGTGAAACATCAGTCGGCTAGTGTAATCTAATTGCAGTTGCCTGCCTGCCAGCATGTGTGCCAGGCCCACTTGCTAAGTGCCACCACTCATATCTGTTGTAACAGTAGTGTAAATTTTGTAAAAAAAACTTTTTTGACTGTGAAACATCAGTCGGCTAGTGTAATCTAATTGCAGTTGCCTGCCTGCCAGCGTGTGTGCCAGGCCCACTTGCTAAGTGCCACCACTAATATCTGTTGTAACAGTAGTGTAAATTTAAAAAAAAAAAATATTTTGACTGTGAAACATCAGTCTGCTAGTGTAATCTAATTGCAGTTGCCTGCCTGCCAGCGTGTGTGTCAGGCCCACTTGCCAACTAGTGCCACCACTCATATCTGTTGTAACAGTAGTGTAAATAAAAAAAAAAAAATTTGGACTGTGAAACATCAGTCTGCTAGTGTAATCTAATTGCAGTTGCCTGCCTGCCAGCGTGTGTGCCAGGCCCACTTGCCAACTAGTGCCACCACTCATATCTGTTGTAACAGTAGTGTAAATTTTGTAAAAAAAAACTTTTTTGACTGTGAAACATCAGTCTGCTAGTGTAATCTAATTGCAGTTGCCTGCCTGCCAGCGTGTGTGCCAGGCCCACTTGCTAAGCGCCACCACTCATATCTGTTGTAACAGTAGTGTAAATTTAAAAAAAAAAAACTTTTTTGACTGTGAAACATCAGTCTGCTAGTGTAATCTAATTGTAGTTGCCTGCCTGCCAGCGTGTGTGCCAGGCCCACTTGCCAACTAGTGCCACCACTCATATCTGTTGTAACAGTAGTGTAATTTAAAAAAAAAAACTTTTTTGACTGTGAAACATCAGTCTGTTAGTGTAATCTAATTGCAGTTGCCTGCCTGCCAGCGTGTGTGCCAGGCTCACAGCGTATACTGTGCCCACTTGCCCAGTGCCACCACTCATATCTTGTTTAATAGTAGTGTAAGTGTACATTTAAAAAAAAAATGACAGGCAGAGGCAGGCCACCCCGCAGGTGCCGTCGTGGTGCTGTGATTCCCTTTGGCCGTAGAATAATGCCCAGTGTTCAGAGGCCACGTCCCATGAACTCGAAAAGTTCTGAGGAGGACATAGTTGACTTTTTAACACAAAACACCCAATCTTCTATAGCTTCCGCTCCGAACCTTGATGCACCATCCTCCTCCAGCTTATCTTCGGGCACCTCTCAAGTTACCACCACTCGCCCGCCTGCCGCCACCACCAACACTAGCACCACAGCTGCTTCAATTGATGTGTCAGAGGAGTTTTTTACACATCAGTTGGAAGAAATGAGTGATGCACAACCATCATTGACAGAGGATGTAGATAACAGTGATATGTCTCAGTAAGGCAGCATTACAGACATGGACGTATGGTGTGATGATGATGATGTTGTACCCGCTGCTGCTTCCTTTGTTGATTTATCAGATACAAGTGAAGCGGTTGATGATGACGATGCGTCCGTGGATGTCACGTGGGTGCCCGCTAGAAGAGAAGAAGAATAGGGGGAAAGTTCAGATGGGGAGACAGAGAGGAGGAGGAGGAGACGAGTTGGAAGCAGGGGGAGGTTGTTGCAAGGAGCTAGTGGCACAGTCGGACAGCATGCATCGGCACCCGTGGTCAGCCAGACAGCACGCCAATCAACGAATGCTGTTGCCACCACCAGAATGCCGTCATCGCAGAGCTCAGCAGTGTGGCATTTTTTGTGTGTGTCTGCCTCTGACAACAGCGATGCCATTTGCAACCTGTGCCAAAAGAAACTGAGTCGTGGGAAGTGCAACACCCACCTAGGTACAACTGCTTTGCGAAGGCACATGATCGCACATCACAAACACCTATGGGATCAACACATGAGTAGAAGCAGCACACAAACTCAAAGCCGCCATCCTCCTCCTGGTCCAGCATCTTCAGCCACGTCAACCACTGCTGTGCTCCTTGCCCCCTCTCAACCATCCGCCACTCCATCTCTCTTCCGGAGCAGTTCCTGCTCATCTGCCCACAGTCAGGTGTCTGTCAAGGACATGTTTGAGCGTAAGAAGCCAATGTCACAAAGTCACCCCCTTGCCCGGCGTCTGACAGCTGGCTTGTCTGAACTCTTAGCCCGCCAGCTTTTACCATACAAGCTGGTGGAGTCTGAGGCGTTCAAAAAATTTGTAGCTATTGGGACACCGCAGTGGAAGGTACCCGGCCGAAATTTCTTTTCAAAAAAAGGCAATCCCCAATCTGTACTCGATTGTGCGAAAGGAAGTAATGGCATGTCTGGCACACAGTGTTGGGGCAAGGGTCCATATGACCACTGATAGCTGGTCTGAAAAGCATGGTCAGGGCAGGTATATCACCTACACTGTGCATTGGGTAAACCTGCTGACGGCTGCCAAGCATGGAATGCGTGGCTCTGCAGAGGAGGAGTTGGTGACACCGCCACAACTTGCAGGCAGGCCTGCTGCCACCTCCTCTACTCCTCCTACTCCATCCTCTTCCATAACCTCCTCGGCTGGGTCCTCTTCTGCTGCTGCGTCTTGCTCCACATCAACGGCACCCCCCCCAGCTCCGCAGGTACTATTCCACATCCCGGATATGGCAGTGTCACGCCGTCTTGGGGTTGACTTGCCTGAAAGCAGAGAGTCACACCGGACCAGCACTCCTGTCCGCCCTGAACGCACAGGTGGATCAGTGGCTCACTCCGCACCAACTGGAGATCGGCAAAGTTGTTTCTGACAACAGAAGTAATTTGGTGGCGGCATTGAAATTGGGCAAGTTGACACATGTGCCGTGCATGGCACATGTGTGTAATCTGATCTGATGTGAATTTTTTTGCCACGTTACTGGGCGCTCATGCGCAATGCCTGTAGGCTCATGCGTCCTTTTGAGGAGGTGACAAACCTAGTCAGTCGCACCGAAGGCACCATAAGCGACATCATACCATTTGTTTTCTTCCTGGAGCGTGCCGTGCGAAGAGTGCTGGATCAAGCCGTAGATGAGCATGAAGAGGAAGAGTTGTGGTCACCATCACCACCAGAAACAGCCTTATCAGCATCGCTTGCTGGACCTGCGGCAACGCTGGAAGAGGATTGTGAGGAAGAGGAGTCAGAGGAGGAATGTGACTTTGAGGAGGAGGAGGAAGACCAACGACAACAGGCATCCCAGGGTGCTCGTTGTCACCTATCTGGTACCCGTGGTGTTGTACGTGGTGGGGGGGGAGAAGATACCTTCAGTGACATCACTGAGGACGAGGAACGGGACATGACTAGCTCAGCATCCAACCTTGTGCAAATGGGGTCTTTCATGCTGTTGAGGGACCCTCGTATAAAAAAGCTGAAGGAGAACGACCTGTACTGGGTGTCCACGCTACTAGACCCCCGGTATAAGCATAAAGTGCCAGAAATGTTACCGAATTACAACAAGTCGGAAAGTATGCAGCATTTCCAAAATAAATTAAAAAGTATGCTTTACACAGCGTATAAGGGTGATGTCACAGCACAACAGGGGAAGAGCTGAAAGTAATCCTCTGACTCCCACGACCACGCCGGCAAGGACAGGACGCTTTACAGACGTGTTGTTGATGGAGGACATGCGGAGCTTTTTAACTCCTATGCATCGCCACAGCCCTTCGACCGACAGGTAGCAGACTACCTCGCCTTAACTGCAGATCTCGACACTCTGAGGAGCGACGAACCCCTTGACTACTAGGTGTGCAGGCTTGACCTGTGGCCTGAGCTATCCCAATTTGCAATAAAACTTCTGGCCTGCCCCGCTTCAAGTGTCCTGTCAGAAAGGACCTTCAGTGCAGCATTAGGTATTGACACTGAGAAGAGAAGTCGCCTAGGTCAAAAAAGTCTAGATTACCTCACCTTTATTAAGATGAATGAGGGATGGATCCCGAAGGGACTGACATTGGGCGATACATTCGAGTAAAAAAGGCCTGATGACATGAGCTGCCTTGGGCTAAAAATGGTCCACACGCTGCTATATTTTATCTTCAAATGCCGGATGACTTGCGTAACTTATCCGCCACCAACTAGGGTTCAAGCGGCAATGTTTTAGGGCACTTTCTGCCTGGGAAACAAACATCAATTTTTCTGGCCGATGCTACAGCAGCGGCTGCAACAATACCTAATTTTTCAGGCATGTGTACATGCCAAATTTTTCTGGCCTCTGGTGCAGCACTGTGGCTTCAAAAACAAAACAAAAAAAAGACACTTAACAGGATTAAACTGATAGGAATAGTACTACTTAACACACCACTCCTATCTGGTGGCACATTAGATTGCACGCGCAGTGCCCCAAATTTGAAGTAGGAGGACCGACCAAACATCTTTTTCCATCTCCCGGTTCCTAAAATCCATGCCATATACACATCCCCTGATAGGGGACGCCGCAGTGGAAGGTACCCGGCCGAAATTTCTTTTGCACAAAAGGCAATCTCCAACCTGTACTCGATTGTGCAAAAGGAAGTAACCTTACCATGGGTCCTAGACCGCACGTCTTGTAATTCTCTATCTGGGAAATTATATATCTATCAAATCTATCTATTTATCTATCAAATCTATCTAGCTATCAATCGTATCTATCAAATGTATATTGCATCTATTGATCTATGTAATCTATGTATCTATCTATCAAATCTATCTATCTCGTGGCCGGACGGTTTTGTGACAGCCACTTGTGTTTCAGCCAAATGTCCGTCGGCCAAATGTCCGTCGGCTAAAAGTCCGGCCACGATTGCACGTACAGTGCCCCAAATTTGAAGTAGGAGGACCGACCAAGCATCTTTTTCCATCTCCCGGATCCTAAAATCCATGCCATATACACGTCCCCTGGCGCCGCAACTGCCTCTGGGAACCTTACCATGGGTCCCAGACCGCACGTCTTGTAATTCTCTGTCTGTGAAATTATATGTCTATCAAATCTATCTATTTATCTATCAAATCTATCTAACTATCAATCGTATCTATCAAATGTATATTGCATCTATTGATCTATGTAATCTATGTATCTATCTATCAAATCTATCCATCTCGTGGCCGGACTGTTTTGTGACAGCCACTTGTGTTTCGGTCAAATGTCCGTCGGACAAATGTCCGTCGGCTAAAAGTCCGGCCACGATTTCACGCGCAGTGCCCCAAATCTGAAGTAGGAGGACCGACCAAGCATCTTTTTCCATCTCCCGGTTCCTAAACTCCATGCCATATACACCTCCCCCGATAGGGGGAGTAACAGGTATTAAACTGATCAGAATAGTACTACTTAACACACCACTCATATCTGGTGCCACAGTGGATTGCATGCGCAGTGCTCCAAATTTGAAGTAGGAGGACCGACCAAGCATCTTTTTCCATCTCCCGGTTCCTAAAATCCATGCCATATACACCTCCCCCGATAGGGGGAGTAACAGGTATTAAACTGATCAGAATAGTACTACTTAACACACCACTCATATCTGGTGCCACAGTAGATTGCACGCGCAGTGCCCCAAATTTGAAGTAGGAGGACCGACCAAGCATCTTTTTCCATCTCCCGGTTCCTAAAATCCATGCCATATACACCTCCCCTGGCGCGGCAACTGCCTCTGGGAACCTTACCATGGGTCCCAGACCGCACGTCTTGTAATTCTCTGTCTGGGAAATTATATATCTATCAAATCGATCTATTTACCTATCAAATCTATCTAACTATCAATCATATCTAACAAATGTATATTGCATCTATTGATCTATGTAATCTATGTATCTATCTATGAAATCTATCTATCTCATGGCCGGACTATTTTGTGACAGCCACTTGTGTTTCGGCCAAATGTCCGTCGGACAAATGTCCGTCGGCTAAAAGTCCGGCCACGATTGCACGCGCAGTGCCCCAAATTTGAAGTAGGAGGACCGACCAAGCATCTTTTTCCATCTCCCGGTACCTAAAATCCATGCCATATACACCTCCCCTGGCGCCGCAACTGCCTCTGGGAACCTTACCATGGGTCCGAGACCGCACGTCTTGTAATTCTCTGTCTGGGAAATTATATATCTATCAAATCTATCTATCTATCAAATCTATCTATCTTTCTATCTATCTATCTATCGTATCTATCAAATGTATATTGCATCTATTGATCTATCTATGTAATCTATGTATCTATGTATCTATCAAATCTATCTATCTCGTGGTTGTGCAAATGGACTGTTTGCGGTTGTTTGCGGTGCGTTAAACGGGGAGTTTGGTCTGTCACTGTGAAGCGGGCATAACCCTTACACTACCTGATCGATACAACATCATACCTGATGTTTTAAAGCACGTTATTACAATTTAGGAATGTTAGGTGATTTATGCCCTTTATGGCTTAAAAGCAGACTCTGCATCAACTATGTAATTTTCCGTGGGAGTTTTGCCATGGATCCCCCTCCGGCATGCCACAGTCCAGGTGTTAGTCCCCTTGAAACAACTTTCCATCACTATTGTGGCCAGAAAGAGTCCCTGTGGGTTTTAAAATTCGCCTGCCTATTGAAGTCAATGGTGGTTCGCCCGGTTCGCCCGTTCGCGAACAGTTGCGGAAGTTCGAGTCCGCCGTTCGCGAACTGAAAATTTTAAGTTTGCGACATCACTACACTTTATAGGTAGTAGTATAGTGTTAAAATTTATTTTAATAAAAAGCATATTCACATATTACAATGGTGTAAAATTATATGTTAAATGGACATTAAACACCTCTATTTTTTGTGTAAAATTTGTGCCTTATTTCGCGTTCCCTACAGAGGCCAAAAAGCAAATTCTGTAACTTGTAAATGCTGCAAATCTAATTAAAAAAAGCAATTTTCAGCAATGTGAATCCTGGGTTACAGATTTAGCTTTTTGGTCTCTCTACACTAAAGCAGGGCGTTTTTAATGCCCCGTTAATGTTATTTCCATTTGCTTTTAATAGTCTTTTTGTCAGCATATATTTCTAGCATCTATATATTGAAATAATTTATGCTATCTCCTTAACTGTAAAAGGTTTATCTAGCGTCTTACTTTTCTTGATTTAAAAAAACTGTCAAAGTTAAACATTCATGATTCAGAATATCGAATATGCAATTTTAAAAAACTTTCCAATTTACATTTGCTATCTAATTGGCTTCATTCTCTTGGTATCCTTTGTTGTAGAGCATACCTATGTAGGCGCAGCAGCAATGCACTTTTTTTTAGCTAGCTGCTGATTGGTGGCAGTACATTTGTGTCTCTTGTTATTGGCTCAGCTGGTGTGTTTCAGCTAGCTCCCAGTAGTGCATTGCTGCTCCTTCAACAAAGGATACCAAGAAGAAGAAAAATAAGCAAATTTGATAAGAGACTTAAATTGAAAAGTTTTTTTAAAATGTTATGCTCTGTCTGAATTATCAAAAAAAAAAAAAAAAAGTTTTGTTCCCTGTCCCTTTACAGCTGTGCTATTGCAAGGCTCCCAAAAATTTCAGGATACTATCCAAGACTGTGAGGTGAGGGAAACGTGTGTTCTGAAGCCCATGAGTGTTTGGTATATAGTGTTATGACAGGAGAAGTGGGGCTATGTTTTCCATGGATGGGATATATCAAGACTGGTTGTGATTGGGTGGAGTCACAGTAGTGGGAGGAGTCAGCCAGTCTCTGGACATTTGCCTTGATGAGGGAAGTAGTGAGAGGGTCAGTGGGCAGACTTTACAACCTGTGACAAGCCTGCAATATCCGGGATGAGTGGGAGGTATGTTATAAAAAAATGCTGTTTTTTAGGTGCTTGTAACTTTGAAACGGATATCCAAATTTATTAGAAATTTGGCAGTTCTACTTTGTGAAATTCTAAAATGTACCCCCCCCCCCGTGCAATCACCCATGTCTCACTGTTAGTTTTAAATTAAGCACTCATACAGGCACCCTTAAACATCCACATGTACACACACAGGCACCCATGACATGCACATCCTACCGCAGTTGCTTATAGGCAGCCACATATACATCCTGCGCAGCCACTAATAGATATCCACATGTACACACAAGCACCCATAGATATCCACATGCACATACACACAAAGTCACCCATAGCTATCCATATGCACACTCAAGAAACAATGTGATACCTACATTACCTAAACCCTCTAAACACAGACCATTACATTTTTTTTACATTTGCAGCACAGTAACTGCCCTTTTCATACATTCTTTAAAGGGACAGTCAAGTCCAAAAAAAACTTTCATGATTTAAATAGGGAATGTGATTTTAAACAACTTTCCAATTTACTTTAATCACTAATTTTGCTTTTTTTCTTGGTATTCTTAGTTGAAAGCTAAACCTAGGAGGTTCATATGCTAATTTCTTAGACCTTGAAGACTGCCTCTAATATGAATGCATTTTGACCAGTAGAGAGCATTAGTTTATGTGTTTCCTATAGATAACATTGAGCTCATGCAGGTGAAGTTACCCTGGAGTGAGCACTGATTGGCTAAAATGCAAGTCTGTCAAAAGAACTGAAATAAGGGGGCAGTTTGCAGAAGCTTAGATACAAGGTAATCACAGAGGTAAAAAGTAAATTAATATAACTGTGTTGGTTATGCAAAACTGGGGAATGGGCAATACAGGGATTATCTTTCTTTTTAAACAGCAACAATTCTGGTGTTGACTGTCCCTTTAAGCAAAGGTCGTCATTATTAACCCTTTTGTGTAAGTAAGATACAAAAATACATCTTGAATTCCTTATAATACTGTAGTTTGAAGCCAATGTTTTTTAGGAGTATCATCAATTTGCTGTTATTTATCCAATATTTCAATATTTAGCCTATATATATATATATATATATATATATATATATGTATATATATATATATATATATATATATATATATAATATTTATAAAAAAAGTTACAAAGCATTGAAATCCTTAAAATCCTTACATTAAACTTCTCCACCATTACAGAATCTACTAATTAATACAATAGTATCCTTTTATCCTATTAAATATCCTTTGTTGTGGGAGTTTACATTTGGAACTATATTATGTACTCTCAGAGGCAACCCTCGGCTTAATAGTTGATGCCAATGAAGATGTCTCAACATTTCCTTAAAAATATCAAGGATGGGAAGTGACACTGTACAATTCCATTTCCAATCAAGCATTAAAAAGCGGGGAAATTCCAAAATTAAGCTTCATTAATATAATACAAGTATTTTTTTAATGGGGACAGTTTCATTTTGGAATTTCCATGCTTTTAAACATTTGATTGAAAACTTAAACTCTAGTTTTAACATTATTGTATTTCCTGAACCAACGTTCTTCTTCAGTTCTGTTACTAATACATCATAACTAATACATAATTGCGCCAATAATGTGCATATATAATACTTTCCCCAAAGAAGCCAACATGCACTGCCTAGGGCCCACCCAAACTGATGTTAGTTAATTTAATGGACAGATGGCTACTTTAATAACACAATGATGGTTTAATAATATGGCAGTAAAAACAGCTACCATTTATATGGCTACATCAGAAAATTAAGGCTAATGGTAAGTGGTGTTTAGTCAAATATATAAAACAGCAAAATCAAAAATATCATTACCATGATATACAAATACTATACCTAATAATTAGTTTTCACCTAACTGGTTTATAATATAATTATAAGAGTGAAGAAACTGTGGTGTGCAAATTAAACTGAAGGCCAGAACAGGATAGTGAGAACTGAGACTCTGGTTCTCTAGGCAGAAGAATACATGGCTCTCTCTCTGGGATGGATTATGTGGTGGTTAAGTTAGTCTACTTCTTAACTGTGCACCTCCAGACACTGGATTAGTGAAAGGACTGAATTATACAACTTGGCCCAGGTCATGTCCCCCAACTCCCGATTTTAGGGGTCTGTCCCGGGTTGCTAGCCATCTGTCCCGCATTGCCCCATGCATTAAAAATATATAAAATATTTTAAATTCTATTGGGCCCATACTCAGAAGCATCTGGCTTTTCTTTCCCAGGGTTATATACCTGTTAGATTCCCTGTGGAAAAGGAATGGTGTGTGGGTTAAGCAGGAGTAAGAAGGCTGTATACCATCTGACCTCAGGTAATGGTGACGTCTAACCTCTGGTAATGATGACGTCTAACCCCTGGTGATAATACTAGCATGCCTTCAGTTTTATACTATGAGCAGTGCTAACACTAGGGTAACGGACAGTGGCAGCGTCAGACTGTGTCAGAAGTGTATCCTATGTTGTGTGTGTGTGTGTATCTGCATGTATAAGTGTAAGCTATGTAGTGTGTGTGTGTGTGTATCTGCTTGTATAAGTGTATGCTATGTAGTGTGTGTGTGTGTATCTGCATGTGTAAGTGTATGCTATGTAGTGTGTGTGTGTGCATCTGCATGTATAAGTGTAAGCTATGTAGTGTGTGTGTATTTGCATGTATAAGTGTATGATATGTAGTGTGTGTGTGTGTGTATCTGCATGCTATGTCATGTGTGTGCTTATCTGTATGTATAAGTGTTTGTGTATCTGCCTGTATAAGTGTATGCAATTTAGTGTGTATGTATCTGCATGTGTAAGTGTATGCTATGTAGTGTGTGTGTATCTTCATGTGTAAATGTATGCTATGTAGTGTGTGTGTGTATCTGCATGTATAAGTGTATGCTATTTAGTGTGTATGTATATCTGCATGTATAAGTGTATGATATGTAGTGTGTGTATGTGTGTATCTGCATGTATAAGTGTATGCTATGTAGTGTGTGTGTATCTGCATGTATAAGTGTATGCTATGTAGTGTGTGTGTATCTGCATGTATAAGTGTATGCTATGTAGTGTGTGTGCGTGTAAGTGTATGCTATGTAGTGTGTGTGTGTATGTATCTGCATGTATAAGTGTATGCTATGTAGTGTGTGTGTGTGTATCTGCATGTGTAAGTGTACAGGGAGTGCAGAATTATTAGGCAAGTTGTATTTTTGAGGATTAATTTTATTATTGAACAACAACCATGTTCTCAATTAACCCAAAAAACTCATTAATATCAAAGCTGAATAGTTTTGGAAGTAGTTTTTAGTTTGTTTTTAGTTATAGCTATTTTAGGGGGATATCTGTGTGTGCAGGTGACTATTACTGTGCATAATTATTAGGCAACTTAACAAAAAACAAATATATACCCATTTCAATTATTTATTTTTACCAGTGAAACCAATATAACATCTCAACATTCACAAATATACATTTCTGACATTCAAAAACAAAACAAAAACAAATCAGTGACCAATATAGCCACCTTTCTTTGCAAGGACACTCAAAAGCCTGCCATCCATGGATTCTGTCAGTGTTTTGATCTGTTCACCATCAACATTGCGTGCAGCAGCAACCACAGCCTCCCAGACACTGTTCAGAGAGGTGTACTGTTTTCCCTCCTTGTAAATCTCACATTTGATGATGGACCACAGGTTCTCAATGGGGTTCAGATCAGATGAACAAGGATGCCATGTCATTAGATTTTCTTCTTTTATACCCTTTCTTGCCAGCCACGCTGTGGAGTACTTGGACGCGTGTGATGGAGCATTGTCCTGCATGAAAATCATGTTTTTCTTGAAGGATGCAGACTTCTTCCTGTACCACTGCTTGAAGAAGGTGTCTTCCAGAAACTGGCAGTAGGACTGGGAGTTCAGCTTGACTCCATCCTCAACCCGAAAAGGCCCCACAAGCTAATCTTTGATGATACCAGCCCAAACCAGTACTCCACCTCCACCTTGCTGGCGTCTGAGTCGGACTGGAGCTCTCTGCCCTTTACCAATCCAGCCACGGGCCCATCCATCTGGCCCATCAAGACTCACTCTCATTTCATCAGTCCATAAAACCTTAGAAAAATCAGTCTTGAGATATTTCTTGGCCCAGTCTTGATGTTTCAGCTTGTGTGTCTTGTTCAGTGGTGGTCGTCTTTCAGCCTTTCTTACCTTGGCCATGTCTCTGAGTATTGCACACCTTGTGCTTTTGGGCACTCCAGTGATGTTGCAGCTCTGAAATATGGCCAAACTGGTGGCAAGTGGCATCTTGGCAGCTGCACGCTTGACTTTTCTCAGTTCATGGGCAGTTATTTTGCGCCTTGGTTTTTCCACACGCTTCTTGCGACCCTGTTGACTATTTTGAATGAAACGCTTGATTGTTCGATGATCACGCTTCAGAAACTTTGCAATTTTAAGAGTGCTGCATACCTCTGCAAGATATCTCACTATTTTTGACTTTTCTGAGCCTGTCAAGTCCTTCTTTTGACCCATTTTGCCAAAGGAAAGGAAGTTGCCTAATAATTATGCACACCTGATATAGGGTGTTGATGTCATTAGACCACACCCCTTCTCATTACAGAGATGCACATCACCTAATATGCTTAATTGGTAGTAGGCTTTCAAGCCTATACAGCTTGGAGTAAGACAACATGCATAAAGAGGATGGTGTGGTCAAAATACTCATTTGCCTAATAATTCTGCACTCCCTGTATGCTATGTAGTGTGTGTGTGTATCTGCATGTGTAAGTGTATGCTATGTAGTGTGTGTGTGTATCTGCATGTATAAGTGTATGCTATGGTGTGTGTGTGTGTGTGTGTGTATCTGCATGTATAAGTGTATGCTATGTAGTGTGTGTGTGTGTGTATCTGCATGTGTAAGTGTATGCTATGTAATGTGTTACTGTGCATTGTTGCTGACTTTAAAGGCCAGAATCTAGAATATTAATGTGGAATGCAGAGAGCAGTTTTAAAGAATCTATTATTATCTCACATATCTATACCATTGGTTTGAGCTTGTGTTTGATTTGCTGCCTAAGAGTATTAAAAGATATGACTTTTTATTTAGAATATTATTTATATTACTTTGGTCTTGTGATGTTTTTTAAGCCGTGTCCCTGCTCCTGCCCACCACATTTCATTTTTTTCCGGGGGGGGGGGGGGCGACGACACTGTCCCTCTTTTGAATTTTGAAATGTTGGGAGGTATGCCAGGTCAGCTTGTTACAGACTACAAACACAGTAGCAAGACTGCATTTGTCTCCATTAAATAAAAGTAAGCTACATATTGCCTGATTGGACCACCACAGAAAGGTCTTGTGCCAATGTCTTCTCTCTCAACCAATTGATGATGACCTGTGATTGATCCTAAAGAGTTTGGACCCAATGAAGAAGGATATGGAGCTTTTATAGATACATGTGAAAGCTGGGCTTTCTTTTGATAGTGGAGCGTAGTAGAGGCCATTGAAGACACTGAAACAAAGTTCCTGTAGTGGGATAATAGACTAGCTATTGAAAATACCTCTTGGGGAAGGATAGTAAAGAAGAGCAGCCTTCTTAGGTGGGGACTAAAATTACTTAAAGGAACAGTAAACACCTTGTGAGAATGTATAGTATATAGGTATAAGGTCGCTGAAGACACTGAAACACCAATGTACTATCCCCTGAACCCCCTTAGCATGTAAGCCTAAGAGCCCAGCTGTTTGTAGATCACCTTCTTAAGAGTGGATTACAACAGTGCAACTCTTGGCAGGGCCCTCTACCCATTTTATCCCTTAATTGTTTTATACTCCCCTTTGTTTATAGCGCTGCGGAATCTGTTGGCGCTCTACAAATAACCGATAATAATAATAATAATAACTGTGTTTTGGATCCGAAAGGGATTGTTGTTTGTACTGAATAAAGGAAAAGCCTTTTTCTTGTGTGACTATGCTTACAGCAAGAATTGAAATTTGTAGGAAGATTTAATAAATTTCCATTGAACAAGGGAGAATATGAGGTCATGGTTGAAAATGCAAAGGAATCCTTACAAGAGTTAATTAGGATCAATACCATGAAAAGTCTTCCTGTGACAGAGGGAACCCATGTAGTTGACTGGCCTCCAAATATGGCACATTTGAGGGTTGCATAGAGTGAAGGGTAGCAAAATGAAGCCCATTTGTAGACAGTTAAAGGGACATGAAACACTTTGAGATGGTAATATAAAATGATACATTGTATATATTAAATAAAAACTACAATATGCTTTATTTATTTTGTCCCCTTTTCCTGTAAATCCATTCTGAAATTGTGAGCTTAGAAATGGAAGTGCAGGACACTATTATATTCTACACAGCCATTGGCCTCTATTTATCAAAGGTCTTGCGGACCTGATCCGACAGTGATTTCCGGCGATCCCTGTCCGCCTGCTCAGAGTAGGCAGACAGGGTTATGGAGCAGTGGTCTTTAGACTGCTGCTTCATAACTTGTGTTTCTGGCGAGTCTGAAGACTCACCAGAAACACAGGCCCACATGCTCCGTACGGAACTTGATAAATATGGGCCATTGGTTGCACGTGACCTATTTATAACTGTCCATAATTGCCTAGAGCAGAGAATACAACATGGCAGTGCCCATTGTTTTATACACACTAAAAATGTACAATTATTTTGTCAATATTTAAACAGCAATGCATCTACATAATATTCTCAGACTAATCATTTCTTTGAATGCTTTTTTTGATCTAGCATTTATTTAGTGTTTAATGTACCTTTAAGTAGAATAAATTTTAGCTAATTCCAATACAATGTGAACAAAGAACCAGGGGCATCCACTTCTATAGGATGACGTTAACTAAAATAAGCTGAATTAATGGTAAATGGGTAAAGTACAATACAACATTGTAACGAAGAAAGAATGAGCAGCACAAAAACACAATTTATGCTTACCTGATAAATTTATTTCTCTTGTGGTGTATCCAGTCCACGGATCATCCATTACTTGTGGGATATTCTCATTCCCAACAGGAAGTTGCAAGAGGACACCCACAGCAGAGCTGTAATATAGCTCCTCCCCTAACTGTCATTCGACCGAAAACAAGCCGAGAAAGGAGGAACCATAGGGTGCAGTGGTTACTGTAGTTTAAATTTAAAAATTACCTGCCTTAAAATGACAGGGCGGGCCGTGGATTGGATACACCACAAGATAAATAAATTTATCAGGTAAGCATAAATTGTGTTTTCTCTTGTAAGGTGTATCCAGTCCACGGATCATCCATTACTTGTGGGATACCAATACCAAAGCTAAAGTACACGGATGAAGGGAGGGACAAGGCAGGAACTTAAATGGAAGGAACCACTGCCCGTAAAACCTTTCTCCCAAATATAGCCTCCGAAGAAGCAAAAGTATCAAATTTGTAAAATTTTGAAAAAATATGAAGCGAAGACCAAGTCGTCGCCTTGCAAATCTGATCAAAAGAAGCCTCATTTTTAAAGGCCCAAGTGGAAGCCACAGCTCTAGTGGAATGAGCTGTAATCCTTTCAGGAGGCTGCTGTCCAGCAGTCTCATAGGCTAAGCGGATTAAGCTTCTTAGACAAAAAGAAAAAGAGGTTGCCGAAGCCTTTTGACCTCTCCTCTGTCCAGAGTAGACAACAAACAAAGCAGATGTTTGACGAAAATCTTTAGTAGCTTGTAAGTAAAACTTTAAAGCACGGACCATGTCCAAATTGTGTAACACAAGGATGGAACAACAATCTCTTGATTGATATTCTTGTTAGATACCACCTTAGGTAAGAACCCAGGTTTGGTACGCAGGACTACCTTATCCGTATGAAAAATCCGATAAGGAGAATCACATTGTAAGGCAGATAGCTCAGAGACTCTACGAGCCGAGGAAATAGCTACCAAAAAAAAGAACTTTCCAAGATAAAAGCTTGATATCTATGGAATGAAGAGGTTCAAACGGAACTCCTTGAAGAACCTTAACAACCAAGCTTAAGCTCCATGGTGGAGCAACAGGTTTAAACACAGGCTTGATTCTAACTAAAGCCTGACAAAATGCCTGAACGTCTGGAACATCTGCCAGACGCTTAACTAGCTGACAATCCTTTTTCCAAACCTTCTTGGAGAAAAGATAATATCCTAGCAATCCTGACCTTACTCCATGAGTAACCCTTGGATTCACACCAATAAAGATATCTACGCCATACCTTATGGTAAATTTTCCTGGTGACAGGCTTTCGTGCCTGTCTTAAGGTATCAATAACTGACTCGGAGAAGCCACGCTTTGATAAAATCAAGCGTTCAATCTCCAGGCAGTCAGCCTCAGAGAAATTAGATTTGGATGGTTGAAAGGCCCCTGAAGTAGAAGGTCCTGTTTCAGAGGCACAGACCATGGTGGAAAGGATGACATGTCCACTAGATCTGCATACCAGGTCCTGCGTGGCCACGCAGGTGCTATCAGAATCACCGATGCTCTCTCCTGCTTGATCTTGGCAATCAGTCGAGGGAGCAGAGGAAACACATAAGACAGGTTGAAAGACCAGGGCGCTGCTAGAGCATCTATCAGTGTCGCCTTGGGATCCCTGGACCTGGATACGTAACACGGAAGCTTGGCGTTCTGGCGAGATGCCATGAGATCCAGTTCTGGTTTGCCCCAACGATGAATCAGTTGTGCAAATGCCTCCGGATGGAGTTCCCACTCTCCCGGATGAAAAGTCTGACGACTTAGAAAATCCGCCTCCCAGTGCTCTACACCTGGGATATGGATAGCTGATAGGTGACAAGAGTGAATCTCTGCCCAGCGAATTATTTTTGAAACTTCTAACATCTCTAGGGAACTTCTCGTTCCCCCTTGATGGTTGATGTAAGCTACAGTCGTGATGTTGTCCGACTGAAATCTGATGTACCTCAGTGTTGCTAACTGAGGCCAAGCCTGAAGAGCCTTGAATATCGCTCTTAGTTCCAGAATATTTAATGGAAGGAGAGACTCCTCCTGAGTCCACGATCCCTGAGCATTCAGGGAGTTCCAGACTGCACCCCAACCTAGAAGGCTGGCATCTGTCGTAACAATTGTTCAATCTGGCCTGCGAAAGGTCATACCTTTGGACAGATGGACCCGAGATAGCCACCAGAGAAGAGAATCCCTGGTCTCTTGGTCCAGATTCAGTTGAGGGGACAAATCTGTGTAATCCCCGCTCCACTGACTGAGCATGCATAGTTGCAGCGGTCTGAGATGTAAGCGTGCAAACGGCACTATGTCCATTGCCGCTACCATTGAGGCGATTACTTCCATACACTGAACCACCGAAGGGCGCGGAATGGAATGAAGAACCCGGCAGGAATTTAGAAGCTTTGATAACCTGGAGTCCGTCAGGTGAATTTTCATTTCTACAGAATCTATTAGAGTCCCTAGAAAGGAAACTCTTGTGAGTGGGGATAGAGAACTCTTTTCCTCGTTCACTTTCCACCCATGCGACCACAGAAATACCAGTACTACGTCTGTATGAGACTTGGCAATTTGGAAGTTTGACGCCTGTATCAGGATGTCGTCTAAATAAGGGGCTACTGCTATGCCCCGCGGCCTTAGGGCCGCCATAAGTGACCCTAGAACCTTTGTAAAGATTCTTGGGGCTGTAGCTAATCCAAAGGGAAGAGCTACAACTGGTAATGCCTGTGAAGATAAGCATCCTTTAGATCCACTGTAGTCATATATTGACCCTCCTGGATCAGTGGTAGGATGGTACGAATAGTTTCCATCTTGAACGACGGAACTCTGAGGAATTTGTTTAAGATCTTTAGATCCAAAATTGGTCTGAAGGTTCCCTCTTTTTTGGGAACCACAAACAGATTTGAGTAAAAACCCTGTCCCTGTTCCTCCTTTGGAACTGGATGGATCACTCCCATAACTAGGAGGACTCGTACACAGTGTAAGAATGCCTCTCTCTTTATCTGGTGTGCAGATAATTGTGAAAGGTGAAATCTCCCTTTTGGGGGGGAAGCTTTGAAGTCCAGAAGATATCCCTGGGATATAATTTCCAATGCCCAGGGATCCTGAACATCTCTTGCCCACGCCTGGGCAAAGAGTGAAAGTCTGCCCCCTACTAGATCCGTTCCCGGATAGGGGGCCGTTACTTCATGCTGTCTTAGAGGCAGCAGCAGGCTTTTTTACCTGCTTACCTTTTTTCCATGTCAGGTTTGGTCTCCAGACCGTCTTGGATTGAGCAAAAGTTCCCTCTTGTTTATTATTAGAGGAAGTTGATGCAGCACCTGCCTTGAAGTTTTGAAAGGCACGAAAATTAGACTGTTTGGCCCTAGATTTGGACCTGTCCTGAGGAAGGGCATGACCTTTTCCTCCAGTGATATCAGCAATAATCTCCTTCAACCAGGCCCGAATAGGGTCTGCCCCTTGAAGGGAATGTTAAGTAGCTTAGATTTTGAAGTCACGTCAGCTGACCATGATCTAAGCCATAGCGCTCTGCGCGCCTGTATAGCAAAACCAGAATTCTTAGCCGTTAGTTTAGTCAAATGAACAATGGCATCAGAATAAAAGAATTGGCTAGCTTAAGTGCTCTAAGTTTGCCAAGTATGTCATCCAATGGAGTCGCTACCTGTAAAGCCTCTTCCAGAGACTCAAACCAGTACGCCGCAGCAGCAGTGACAGGGGCAATGCATGCAAGGGGCTGTAGGATAAAACCTTGTTGAATAAATATTTTCTTAAGGTAACCTCTAATGTTTTATCCATTGGATCTAAAAAAAAAAAAAAAAAAAGCACAACTGTCCTCGACAGGGATAGTAGTACGCTTTACTAGAGTAGAAACTGCTCCCTCCACCTTAGGCACTGTCTGCCATAAGTCCTATGTGGTGGCGTCTATTGGAAACATTTTTCTAAAAATAGGAGGGGAAGAGAACGGCACACCTGGTCTATCCCATTCCTTATTAATAATTTCTGTAAACCTTTTAGGTATTTGGAAAAACATCAGTACACACCGGCACTGCAAAGCATTTATCCAGTCTACACAATTTCTCTGGCACTGCAATGGTATCACAGTTATTCAGAGCAGCTAAAACCTCCCTAAGCAACACACGGAGGTGTTCAAGCTTAAATTTAAATGTAGAAATATTAGAATCAGGTATCTTTCCTGAGTCATTAACATCACCCACTGACTGAAGCTCTCTTTCCTCAGCTTCTGCATATTGTGAGGCAGTATCAGACATGGTTCTTAAAGCGTCAGTATGCTCTGCATTTTGTCTCACCCCAGAGCTATCTCGCTTACCTCTAAGTTCAGGTAGTCTGGCTAATACAGCTGACAGTGTATTATCCATGACTGCCGCCATGTCTTGTAAAGTAAACGCTATGGGCGCCCTAGATGTACTTGGCGCCATTTGAGCGTGAGTCCCTTAAGCGGGAGTCAAAGGGTCTGACACGTGGGGAAAGTTAGTCGGCATAACTTCCCCCTCGTCAGATTCCTCTGGTGATACATTTTTTAAAGACAGAAAATGATCTTTATTGCTTAAAATGAAATCAGTACATTTGGTACACATTCTAAGAGGGGGTTCCACCATGGCTTTTTAACATAATAAACAAGGAGTTTCTTCTATGTCAGACATGTTTATAAAGAATAGCAATGAGACTAGCAAGCTTGGAAAACACTTTAAATCAAGTTAACAAGCAAATATAAAAAACGGTACTGTGCCTTTAAGAGAAACAAATTTTGTCAGAATTTGAAAAACAGTGAAAAAATGCAGTAAATCAAACGAAATTTTTACAGTGTGTATAATAGGCTAACAGAGCATTGCACCCACTTGCAAATGGATGATTAACCCCTTAGTTCAAAAAACGGATCAAAAAAACTAAATAGACGTTTTTTAACAGTCACAACCAACTGCCACAGCAAGCTGTGGCCCTACCTTCCCCAATAAACGACTTTGGAAAGCCTTTGGGCCCTTTAGAGATGTCCTATAGCATTCAGAGGGCCTTTGAGGGAAGCTGGATGTCACAGTTTGAAATTTTAACTGCACCAACTGTAACTTTTATACTACAACAGTGGAAATTGTTTCTAGTCAAAATTTAAGCCAGCCATGTGGAAAAAACTAGGCCCCAATAAAGTTTTATCACCAAAGCATATATAAAAACGATTAAACATGCCAGCAAACGTTTTATATTGTAAATATCATAAGGGTATTACCCCTGGGAGTAAGCATGATACCAGTCGTTATTAAATCACTGTATTCAGGCTTAACTTACATTAATCCGGTATCAGCAGCATTTTCTAGTGTTTTCCATCTTTAGAAAAAATTATAACTGCACATACCTGATAGCAGAATAAACTGCACGCCATTCTCTCGCTGAAGTTACCTCATCTGTGTAATCCCCTCAGACATATGTGAGAATAGCAATGGATCTTAGTTACAACCTGCTAAGATCATAGAAACCTCAGGCAGATTCTTCTTCTATTTACTGCCTGAGATAAAATAGCACAACTCCGGTACTATTTAAAAATAACAAACTTTTGATTGAAGAAAATAAACTAGCTATATTTAACCACTCTCTCCTACAACGTCCTAGCTTGTTGAGAGTTGCAAGAGAATGACTGGGGGAGGAGCTATATTACAGCTCTGCTGTGGGTGTCCTCTTGCAACTTCCTGTTGGGAATGAGAATATCCCACAAGTAATGGATGATCCGTGGACTGGATACACCTTACAAGAGAAATATATTGCAAAAAGTGGATATTTAATCCAACAGTCTCTTAACAAGATACAACAATGCACACAGGTATGGAGGTGAGAAAGGGGGCGTGTCCTTACGCGTTTCGTGCCGCAAGGCACTTAGTCATATGACTAAGTGTTGTATCTTGTTAAGAGACTGTTGGATTAAATATCCACTTTTTGCAATATATTTTGTGCTGCTCATTCTTTCATCGTTACATATTTGGGAGTGCTTGGTCCTTTCCATGAGCCTGCACCTTTCCGCTCACTAGAAGCTCTCTAGTACAACGCTGACAGTTTGCAGCACCGGAAGCTTTTGCCCGGCATCTGGAGGATCAACTTGCCTGTCTGCCTGAAGCTACGCCTCCCCCTTCTACGAGTACAATACAACATTCTCTTTGATTGAAGATTCTAACTAAATGTAAAGAACTATTGAAAGTATAGTGTGTAATTATTTGTGTTGACACTGCGAATATAGCTTTACCAAAAAGTAGGGGAAAAGTAAAAGAGGTGAGCAGCCTACTATTAAGAATCCTTACTAAATGTAAAATAATTGAGTGTGTAGTGTGTCAATTTTTTATTTATTTTTTATCCTGTAAATATAACTTTAGAAAAGAGCTTGAGCGATATAGCACAACTTTGTTCTCTGATCTGTCACTGCAAGAGAAGAATGCTGTTTGTTTGCAAGCTTTGGTAATGCTCTGTAGAAGGTGCCCAACACCATATGAAACTGTGTGCTAGCGCCACAAAGAGAGAATGTAAATTAATTCCTAACTGCACAGAAAGGGTATTTAGGAGAATCTTACAGTCTAAATTCACCTATTAATGAGCCACCTTTTGGTACATCCTGTTCTGTGCATAAGGGGAGATTGTATGTGTGCTGTCCAGTCCTCGCCTCAGCACCCAAAATGTGATAGAAAACATCTGCAGTAAGACTCATGGTAGGATCCTTCCAGTTCACATAAATATAACAGAGGGGTTTGGTTTGTGTTATTTTTTTGAAAATGAAAGGAATCTTTTTAGTAATAGAAATAGAAATAAGCAGAACTCAGAGGAAGGCAGATTTCTCCAAGCAGAAAGGGTCATAAAACCCAAAATGTGTCTTTTATAATTTAGATAAAACATGCAATTTAAAAAATAAAATAGTCCAATAATAATAGTCTTTATTATCAAACGTTCTTTGTTCTCTTCGGGGTCTATTTATGTAGCAGCGGACCGACATGATCTACTATAGCGAACCATGTCCGCCGCACATAGATAAATGCTGACAGTATACGCTGTCAGCATTTATTATTGCACCGTCAGTTCTTGTGAACTGCTGGTGCAATACCGCCCCTGCAGATTCGCGGCCAATCGGACACTAGCAGGGGGTGTCAAGCAACCTGATCGTACATGATCAGGCGGATTGCTATACGCCGCCTCAGAGGCGGCGTATGAGTTTAGGAGCAGCAGTCTTAAGACCGCTGCTTCTTAACTCCTGTTTCCGGCGAGCCTGAAGGCTTGCACAGAAACAAGGGGAACAGGGGCCATTCGGCCCTTGTTAAATAGACCCCTTGGTGTCATTTGTTGAAAAGCAGGGAGGTAAGGTCAGGAGTGTGCACAGGTCTCTAGCACTATGTGGTAGCAGTTTTGCAAGATTATACATTTGTAAGTGCACTAAATAGCAGGACTATGCTCCTGATGTGCATGCTACCGTACCTATCTAGGTATCTCATCAACAAAGAATACCATGAGAACAAAGCCAATTTGATGTAATAAAGGGATTATCTTTTTAAACAATAAAAATTATGGAGTAGACTGTCCCTTTAAATAACTTCCCCATTTTTCTGCATGTGTTTTGTTTAATTCAAATAAAAATAGAAAACGTTTTTCTCACAATGCAGTTCAAGTAATGAATAAAAAGACACAGAGATGTATTTATTATTGAACAAAAATGTGCCAAGGACAAACCACAGGGAATACCTTACAGAAAGAATGTCATTGCATCACTAGAAGTGTCTGGATAATGGCATTATTGTACAAATATGGTGAGAGGCTGTAATACATCCGACTTAGAGCAAAGAAGCACCATTCATTAATGCATAGTAATTTCCTACTTGTTATTAGACTTTGCAAAAGATCACAATAACCTTTACCTGCTGTTTGGCTGATTATACATAACCCCTCTGGATTATGATTATTTTCAAACACTGTCAAAATCATTAAATTGATATGAAACCCATTTTTTTTTTCTTTCATGATTCAGATAGAGCATGTGATTTTAAGCAACTTTCTAATTTACTCCTATTATCAATTTTTATTAGTTCTCTTACGGCTAGATTAGGAGTTGTGCGTTAAGGTAAAAAAGCAGTGTTAACAGGTCCTAATGCTGCTTTTTTACGCCCGCTGCTATTACGAGTCTTGCAGGTATAGGTGTATCGCACACTTGTTTGGCCTTACTGCAAACCGGCTTATGTAAACTTTGTAAACCCTTTTTTCTATCGGACTTCCATAGCGCTGGTATTACGAGTCTGTACTGGGAGGCCAAAAAGTGAGCGGTACACCCTCTACTGACAAGATCCGTAACGCATTCTAAAGTCAAGTAGTTATGAGTTTTACACTACAACGCTGTAGCATAAAACTCATAACTAAAGTGCTAAAAAGTACACTAACACCCATAAACTACCTATTAACCCCTAAACCGAGGCCCTCCCGCATCGCAAACACTGTAATACAATTTTTAACCCCTAATCTACTGCTCCGGACATCGCCGCCACTATAATAAACATATTAACCCATAAACCGCTGCACTCCTGCCTTGCAAACACTAGTTAAATATTATTAGCCCCTAACATCGCCGCCACCTACATTATACTTATTAACCCCTAATTTTCCGTGCCGGACACCGCCGCCACCTACATTATACTTATTATCCCCTAATCTTCTGCCCCCAACATCGCCGCCACCTACATTATATTTATTAACCCCTAATCTTCCGCCCCCAATGTCGCTGCAACCTACCTACATTTATTAACCCCTAATCTGCCGCCCCCAACGTCGCCACCACTATATTAAATGTATTAACCCCTAAATCTAAGTCTAACCCTAACCCTAACACCCCCTAACTTAAATATAATTTAAATAAATCAAAATACAATTACTATCATTAACTACATTATTCCTATTTAAAACTAAATACTTACCTATAAAATAAACCCTAAGATAGCTACAATATATGTAATAGTTACATTGTAGCTAGCATAGGGTTTATTTTTATTTTACAGGCAAGTTTGTATTTATTTTAACTAGGTACAATAGTTACTAAATAGTTATTAACTATGTAATAGCTACCGAGCTAAAATAAATACAAATTTACCTGTAAAATAAAACCTAACCTAAGTTACAATAACACCTAACACTACACTATAATTAAATAAATTCCCTACATTAAATACAATTAAATAAATTAAATTAGCTAAATCACAAAAACAAACACTAAATTACAGAAAATAAAAAACAAATTACAGATCTTTAAACTAATTACACCTAATCTAATAGCCCTATCAAAATAAAAAAAAAAACCCTAGCCTAAACTAAACTACCAATAGGGCCTTTTGCGGGGCATTGCCCCAAAGAAAATCAGCTCTTTTTCCTGTAAAAAAAATAAATACAAACACCCCCCCCCAACAGTAAAACCCACCACCCACACAACCAAGCCCCCAAATAAAAGCCTAACTAAAAAAACCTAAGCTCCCTATTGCCCTGAAAAGGGCATTTGGATGGGCATTGCCCTTAAAAGGGCATTTAGCTCTATTGCTGCCCAAAGCCCTAACCTAAAAAATAAACCCACCCAATACATCCTTAAAAAATCCTAACACTAACCCCCGAAGATTCACTTACGTCTTTATCCAAGCGGCAAGATGTCCTCAAGGAAGCCGGCAGAAGTGGTCCTCCAGACGGGCAGAAGTGGTCCTCCAGACGGGCAGAAGTCTTCATCCAGACGGCATCTTCTATCTTCATCCTTCCGACGCGGAGCGGCTCCATCTTCAAGACATCCGGCGCGGAGCATCCTCTTCAAACAACGTCTTCTTCTGAATGAATATCACTTTAAGTGACGTTATCCAAGATGGCGTCCCTTAGATTCCGATTGGCTGATAGAATTCTATCAGCCAATCGGAAGTAAGGTTGAAAAAATCCTATTGGCTGATGTAATCAGCCAATAGGATTGAGCTGGCATTCTATTGGCTGTTCCAATCAGCTAATAGAATGCATGCTCAATCCTATTAGCTGATTGGATCAGCTAATAGGATTGAAGTTCAATCCTATTGGCTAATTGCATCAGCCAATAGGATTTTTTCTACCTTAATTCCGATTGGCTGATAGAATTCTCTCAGCTAATCGGAATCTAAGGGACGCCATCTTTGATGACGTCACTTAAAGTGATATTCATTCCGAAGAAGATGTCGTTTGAAGAGGATGCTCCGCGCCGGATGTCTTGAAGATGGAGCCGCTCTGCGTCGGAAGGATGAAGATAGAAGATGCCGTCTGGATGAAGACTTCTGCCCGTCTGGAGGACCACTTCTGCCGGCTTCGTTGAGGACATCTTGCCGCTTGGATGAAGACTTCTCCCGGTAAGTGAATCTTCGGGGGTTAGTGTTAGGATTTTTTAAGGGTGTATTGGGTGGGTTTATTTTTTAGGTTAGGGCTTTGGGCAGCAATAGAACTAAATGCCCTTTTAAGGGCAATGCCCATCCAAATGCCCTTTTCAGGGCAATGGGGAGCTTAGGTTTTTTTAGTTAGGCTTTTATTTGGGGGGTTGGTTGTGTGGGTGGTGGGTTTTACTGTTGGGGGGGTGTTTGTATTTTTTTTTACAGGAAAAAGAGCTGATTTCTTTGGGGCAATACCCAGCAAAAAGGCCATTTTAAGGGCTATTGGTAGTTTAGTTTAGGCTAGGGTTTTTTATTTTATTTTGGGGGGGCTTTTTTTATTTTGATAGGGCTATTAGATTAGGTGTAATTAGTTTAAAGATCTGTCATTTGTTTTTTATTTTCTGTAATTTAGTGGGTTTTTTTTGTGATTTAGCTAATTTAATTTATTTAATTGTATTTAATGTAGGTAATTTATTTAATTATAGTGTAAGGTTAGGTGTTAGTGTAACTTAGGTTAGGTTTTATTTTACAGGTAAATTTGTATTTATTTTAGCTAGGTAGTTATTAAATAGTTAATAACTATTTAATAACTATTCTACCTAGTTAAAATAAATCCAAACTTGCCTGTAAAATAAAAATAAATCCTAAGCTAGATACAATGTAACTATTAGTTATATTGTAGCTAGCTTAGTGTTTATTTTATAGGTAAGTATTTAGTTTTAAATAGGAATAATGTAGTTAGTTAATGATAGTAATTTTATTTAGATTTATTTAAATTATATTTAAGTTATGGGGTGTTAGAGTTAGACTTAGATTTAGGGGTTAATACATTTAATATAGTGGTGACGACGTTGGGGGAAGCAGATTAGGGGTTAATAAATGTAGGTAGGTTGCAGCGACATTGGGGGTGGAAGATTAGGGGTTAATAAATATAATGTAGGTGGCGGCGATGTTGGGGGCAGCAGATTAGGGGTTAATAAGTATAAAGTAGGTGGCGGTGGTGTCCGGAGCGGCAGATTAGGGGTTAATAAGTATAATGCAGGTGGCGGCGATGTCGGGGCGGCAGATTAGGGGTTAATAAGTGTAAGATTAGGGGTGTTTAGACTCAGGGTTCATGTTAGGGTGTTAGGTGTAAACATAAAATGTGTATCCCCATAGGAATCAGTGGGGCTGTGTTACTAAGTATTACACTGCTTACGCTGCTTTTTGGCAGGTGTTAGACTTTTTCTCTGCCGGCTCTCCCCATTGATGTCTATGGGGAAATCGTGCTTGAGTACGTACGACCAGCTCACCGCTGACTTCAGCAGCGCTGGTATTGGAGTGCGGTATGGAGCTCAATTTTACTCTATGCTCACTTCTTACCTTTTAACGCCGGGTTTGTAAAAACCTGTAATACCAGCGCTGTAGGTAAGTGAGCGGTGAGAAAAAACAGCACGGTAGCACCGCACAGCCCATAACGAAAAACTTGTAATCTGGCCGTAAGTATCTTTATTTGAAAAGCAGGAATGTAAGATTAGGAGCATGCGCATTTTTGGTTGAGCACCTGGGTAGCACTTTCTGATTGGTGGCTAAATGTAGTTATTCATTATTAATTCCTTCTGTTCCAGTTTTAAGATTGCAGCTTGTTGTTCTGTTAGTTTCATGGCCTCAATGTTCATTAAAAGTATATTTGCCATCATACGTTATCCAGTTTTGTGTATTTATAAAATCCGTACCTTTATTAGCTTCTAATGGGCATTTTATTTGGTTCATTGCATATGTGATTGACTCCTCATGAGTGAGTTGTAGCACCATAATCTGCAAAGCCCACTATCATTTCTCCAGTTTATTTGAATAGATTTCTTCCTTATAATGTTTCATCACAGTGGTTCCAGCAAGTTAACAGTGCACACGTTTCATGGACTTTAAACCCCAGCAAAGCATTGCTACATCACACTGAGGTTGAGGGGAACACTATTTCCCTAGTTAAACCCTAGAAAAGAATAAAAGTTGTCACCAATCAGCAAACACTACCCAGGTACTGAACCAAAAATGGTCTGGTTCCTAAGCTTACATTCCTGCTTTTCAAACAAAGATAACAAGAGAACGGAGAAAAATGATAATCGGAGTAAATTACAGTTGCTTAAAATTGCATGCTCTATCTGAATCATGAAATAAAAAAAATTGGGTTTCATATCCCTTTAAGCTAAAAAATAAATAAATCCCAATTTCTTTATATACACGTTCCCTGTGTTATGGAACATGCAAAAGTTGATTTTCAGTGTTTTTGAACATTTCAGCCAACATATTAATGTACATCAGTGAATTTCAATTTTGAAAATAAACGTTTTTGCAACACACTTGTATTAGCAAAAAATGTTTCTTTTAAAAGTTTTCACTGATCTCAGTGAGAGCTTTTACTGTGCAAGTCCATATAAGTCAGAGAAATAGCAATACCTTCATGTAAATTTTAATAATGTAAATAATCATTTCAAACGTGATACAAGACATAACATTTAAAATACCTGTGCATGAAGCATACCCAAATATGCTTCACACGCAGTGTCACTGAAAACAGTAATAGCTTTTAGTTAAAGCATTTTTGCTTAGACACTTGTTTTAAGGTACCGCATTGAGGTACACTATCCTCTAGAGGCCGCTAGTCAGCGTCAGTTAGAGGGTTCCCAAGCGATGGTAAAGTTTGTAGTGGAGAAGTAGCTGAGGGCAAAGGAAAGACGTAATGGAACAGGCAAGGTTGGCAACTGGAAGCAATGTGGCACAAAAGCATAATCCAAGAGAGTGGTCAAGATAGGCAGGAAGTTGATACTAAGGGCTCAATTTATCAAGCCCCTACGGCTGCAAGTTCTCACAAGAACTTGCTCGCCGTAATTTATCAAGCAGCGGTCACTAGACCGCTGCTTCCCTAAGCTCTTCGCCACCTCTAAGGTGGCGAAATTCAATCTCCGCAGTCGAGTACGACGAGGAGATTGACAGCTCCTGCCCACGCGTGATTGGTTGTGCGCGGGCAGGGGGCGGGATTGCACGTGAGCGCAAAATTGCGTTCGTGTGCAATGTTGATTACCTGCGGGTATTTTCGCCCCGCCACAGGCGAGCTGAGGCGTACAGGGGCGCGTATACGTATAAATCTAGCCCATAGTCTGGCAACGAGGTACAGAATCAGCAGGCCAAAATGGTTAGAGGACTAAATCAGCAATTCATAGCAAAGCACACCATAGGAGCAAATCCAACAAACAGGCATAGAGCACAGGAAGTGCTGAGTATTTATAGCAGCAGCTGATTGTAGATCTACCGCAGCTGGCACACAGGTGGAGCCAAAGAGTAAAAAACAGGTTAGAAAATGAGAGCAGAGACAAATTGTATTGCAAAAATGCTTCTGTTCATAAATGAAATGCATTCATGTTCTTTTTAGTTTTGGTTGGGATTTATTTATTGACAGTTATGCCCATACTAGCTCAGCTAGCTGCTAAGTAAAACTATGTAGGGGACATTTATATTTTCCAAACATAATTTTAACACTATTACCATAAAATATGTTATAAAAGACTGTGATTAGAGCATTTAATGGCATTATAAAATACTGTACATATATATTGGCCTAAACAAAGTATGCACCTTGATATTGAGCAACCACAGACTTAAAGGAACATGAAGCCCAAATGTTTTCTTTCATTTATCAGATAGATAATACAATTTAAAACACTTTTCAATTAATTTCTATGATCAAATTTGCTTCATTCTCATGTTATTCTTTGTTGAAGAGATATCTAGATAGGTAGTGTGCACATTTCTGAAGGTCCACACAACAGGAAATAGTGCTGCCATCTAGTGGTCTTGCTAATGTATAGCATTGTTGCAAAACTGCTGCCATATAATGCTGCAGACACGTGTACGCTCCTGAACTTATGTTCTTGCTTTTCAACAAAGAACAAGAAAACAAAGAAAAATTGATACTAGAAGCAAAATGGAAAGTTGCTTTTAATGATATGTTCTATCTGAATTATGAAAGAAAATTTTTGGGTTTTATGTCCCTTTAAGATTTATTCCAGTCTGTTATAAAAGCTGTGATGATAGCTATATTTGTAATTGTTATCAAACCAGGAAACAATTAAGTTTATTAAAAGAGAGCTGGGTTTGTGCAAAAAAGTTAACATTGTTTTCTAATGGACTGGAATGTCCTTGAATTTGCTGCAAAATGCTTTACAACACAATTTTACATTCTTTTTACTATACATCCTTTATATTAAAAAATAGTAATCTGAAGTGTTTTTTTTACTGTTACAATTGTAATCTTGTCCTTTGAATAATGAGGTTCTAATATCTTTGTGAGATGAGAAGAGGCTTTTTGTTTTGTACCATTTTGTAATAGCCTCATATCGCTAGTGCAGATGCCAATTGTCCCATAACCTAATAAACAACGTTTTGTTAGGGCAGAAATACTTTATCAATTAATACACACAAGGTATTAAAAAACAATAATACAAATAACTGGTAATGTACCGTGACAGAAAGGACATTTATATACAATAGGCCTCTGTTTTACAGGAGGCTCAGTAACACTCCTTTTTATTATATTGGTTTCATTTATTCTTCACATAATATACTTGAAGAATGAAAATAACAATAGTGCAAATTGATTTGGGAAGGGATACGTTTTTGTACCAAAAGGGTATGAAGTGAGCCATAGATAATGCCAGTTGAAATAAGCACATCATGCAAGTACTTCAGTAATTTACCTGCTCCTTTAATCATGCAGGTTAATAATTTTGTAAAGTCACATGACTCTCATAAACCATGGATTTTGTTTTACCCATAATGCATCATTCATAAAAGTAACGTGACCCTTCTAGCTATGTAATTTCTATACTGTCTCTCTGACATAGGCAAATACACTATGATCATTCTCTCTAAACATAATCGTTTTCATTCAACCGTTTCTGTATGTTTCATCCTTTTCCAGTTTCTTGTATTTAAATTTCCTGTTTTATTTTGGTTATACAAAGAATATAACCTTTAAAGTGTGTTTTTATTTGCATAGTGCTTTGTAAACTAAATGTATTTCTATTAATGGGTACTAAAATATAATGTTAAACGTACAAGTTCCAGGTGAAATTATATATATATATATATATATATATATATATATAGTGTTACAGTAATTGTATGGCTTCTACCTGTACGTAAAAATCATTACCATATTAAAACACAGAAAATACATCTGTGTGATTATACTAACTCTAAGTAATTAGAGCAAGAGTATTAATAACATATAATATAATTGTTAAATACATGGGTTATAAAGCTGCTGTTCCTAGGTATAGTTTGCTTATTGCTGATTACACTGCCAGTTGTGCTGTTATGAAAATCAGTTACACTTATATTCCAGCAGGTGGGTATAAAATTCTAACATGTATCTTGCACATGTCTGGCCTTCTATATACTATTTATCTCTGGCGTCAGTTGATAGCAGATGTATAAATGTTTGCTGACTGATGCTTTTCTTTGATATTTTATTATCTGTATTGGCTGTCACAGAGACAGTCTAACAGAGATTCCCAAGGCTCTGAAGGATGTCATTGTCTTTGTAATGTTACCACAGCGCTTTTTGGCTTCCTTGTCTTTCAATGGCTTTGAGAACAGGTTTTAGTTTGTGTCATATTTATTGAAGAATAAGGCTTCCTTCATCATAACGGAGGTAATACTTAATACCTTGTTAGTCTCTTTGGATATCCATTTCATTTTTAATTAAAATGATTTATTAGCATGTGGAGAGTAGAAGATAGTTTTTGTTTAGTTTTAACGGTGATGTCAACAAGTTGGTCATTATTAATTCCACTTCTTCTGTTCCAGTTTTGAGATTGCAGCTTGTTGTTCTGTTAGTTTCATTGCCTCACTGTTCATTAAAAGTATATTTGCCATTATACGTTATCCAGTTTTGTGTATTTATAAAATCAGTACCTTTATTAGCTTCTAATGGGCATTTTATTTGGTTCATTGCATATGTGATTGACTCCTCATGAGTGAGTTGTAGCACCATAATCTGCAAAGCCCACTATCATTTCTCCAGTTTATTTGAATAGATTTCTTCCGTATAATGTTTCATCACAGTGGTTTCAGCAAGTTAACAGTGCACACATTTCATGGACTTTAAAACCCAGCAAAGCATTGCTACATCACACTGAGGTTGAGGGGAACACTCTTTCCATAGTTAATCCCTAGAAAAGAATAAAAGTTGATAGGTGAAGATGCGTCCATGTAAAACAGTCATGAGTTGCAGATAAATGATCACTCACCTTTGGCTTTTCTCCCTCAGAAATGGGAGAGATTGATTTAAGGCATACTGGTCCACCTAAAACCCAGAGGAAATATTATTTCACATAACCAAGACCGATGTATGAAAATAACATTAAAAATAATATAAAAAGACCAATTATATTAATAGCTAAAGTGAAAGATAATAGAGATCTATTGTGGAAACAAGCAAAAACCTATTAGGGCAAAAGGTAGAGTGTATAAGACATGTACGTTACCTGTGAAGCTTTCACTTCCCTCTTCACTAATTTTGTCTGACAGAGACATCCCTCCAGGAGACCTAAGCCTCCGGGGACTGGGTCCTGATGTAAGTGCAAAACTGAGAGAGGATGGAGGGGTGGGGGTGGTGTGCTCAAAGGAGGGCAGAACTGCAGACGACCTGGTGCGTGAGCCTAGAACACACAGGTTAATGCATTACTAAACCTTTACAATGACTTGCTTCCCTAGATGCTCTATACACCTACCTCTTGCGGTCAGCAGAGCACTAACGGTTCTTTCACTTATAGCACTGATTCCAGCTTTAATGTCAAGGAAAGAACGGTGACTGGAGCTCAGAGAAGACGTATCCTGAGCCCTGTGTTCTGTAAGGAGAAATAACAATGGACATATGTTATGGGTCAGAAAACTAATAGTTACCTGAGAACCTGAAGACTCTCATGCAAATATGGTCAACCAGACAAAAAGGTCAGTGTATTTAAAGGTGGTCCATTAAGCTATTTTCCCAAACCATTAATAAAACCCTCAGTTTTATCAGTAACAACAGATTTGGATACTTAAAGGGAGTCAGGGACCATTGAATACAGCGGAATTGAATAAATCAACAAATACATAATAAAAGGGTAATGCAATCATTTTCAGTTTTCTTTTCATGTTCTTGTTGCCTGTATTATTTGACAGCTACCAGCCAATTACAGACCCTAAAGTCTTTTTTCAATGTTTCATCAGCATCAAATGCTCATGCTCAGTGCACATCCATGGGTGCTAATTTGTAAGTATGCTCCATGCACAATCCAGTGTGATTTTTTTCCCCTACTAAAAGTTTTTTTTCTTGATTCAGATCATACAATTGTTTTAAAAAAGTTTTCAGCTTACTTCTATTACCGATTTACTTTATTCTCACGGTGTTCTTTGTTAAAGGGAATATCTAGGTAGGTAGCATGAACGTGTTTGAAAAACAATATGGCAGCAGTTTTGCAGGAATGCTTTTGAACATTAGACAAAGTGTAACATTATTAAAAGGATTCTTGTAAAACTGTTGCCATATAGTTCTTAAGACATTTGCAAGCTCCTAAGCCTACTAACCTGCTGTTCAACAAATTATATTAACCCCTTAACGACCAGGGGTTGTACGACATTGGTCGTTAAGCTCTAAGTCCTGGGCTTTTCTCTGCCTTGATCTCGCTAAAAATAGCGAGATTGCACTATTTCTGCACTGCAGAAATAGAGTTGCAGAGTTACCGATGCAGAGAGGGCCACTTTGTAGCTCTCTCTGCATCGGACAGCGGTGGTGCTGATCCTTGGTGGGTGGAAAGGTAAGGAGGGAGGCAGGTGGGCGGCCCATCACTGGAGGGGGCTGGAAGAGGGCGGGAGCGCGTGGGAACGCTACACCACGCTACAGACAAGGGAAAATATAACAAAAGAGCTGCGGCAGTAAGGAGGGGGCAATGAGGGGATTCTATGTGGGATCCATTGAGGGACAGGGATCTGGGAGGGGGGTAGGGTAATGAGGGGGGCAGCTACAGATGTTTTAACATTATTATCTTTTTTTTTAAACTATAGCAAAGTGGGTACTGGCAGACAGTTGCCAGTACCTAAGATGACGGCTAATAGGTAGAGGGGGAGGGTTAGAGAGCGGTTTGGGGGGAATCAGGGAGGTTCGGGGGTAAGGGGGAATCCTATACTGCAGAAAGTATATTACATATATATATATATATATATATATATATATATATATATACCTTTTATTTTAGTACTGGCAGACTTTCTTCCAGTACTTAAGATGGGGGGGTGACCATTGTAGGGCGGGGGAGGGAAGAGAGCTGTTTGAGAGGGATTAGGGGGATCAGGGGGTGGGATGTATCATGTGGGAGGGTAATCTATACACTAAAGCTAAAATTAACCCTACAAGCTACCTAATTAACCCCTGGGCATAGTACAAGTGTGGTGCATTTAGCAGCCTTCTAATTACCAAAAAGCAATGCCAAAGCCATATAGGTCCGCTGTTTCTGAACAAAGAGGATCCCAGAGAAGCATTTATAACCATTTGTGCCATGATTGCACAAGCTGTTTGTAAATAATTTCTTTAAAGGGACATAATACTCATATGCTAAATCACTTGAAACTGATGCAGTATAACTGTAAAAAGCTGACAGGAAAATATTAACTGAGCATCTCTATGTAAAAAGGGAAGATATTTTACCTCACAATTTCCTCAGCTCAGGAGAGTAAGTTCTGTGTAAAAAGTGCTGAGGTCATGAACTCTTTTACTGTGATCTCATGAGATTTCACTTAACTCTCATGAGATTTCATAGTAAACTTCCTTAAAATGAATAGGGAAATAACATGAGTGTGCACGAAACTCACTCCCTTGCCTGTCCCGGGACAGGCATACTGATTTGCTGCTTAAGGTCCTTTTCAATGGGGTGTGAATACTTAGGACATTTTGCTGTATAATATCTTTCTTTTTTTACTTAGAGATGTTCAGGTGATATTTTCTAGTCAGCCTTTTACAGTTATGCTGCATCACTTTCAAGTGTTTCAACATTTGGGTATCATGGCCCTTTAAGAAACCTAAAATTGTGAAAAAGTTAAAGATTTTTTTTTTATTTGATCGCATTTTGCGGTGAAATGGTGGCATGAAATATACCAAAATGGGCTTAGATCAATAATTTTGGGGGTTTATGTACCTTTAACATTTTAAAGGACTGTACAATTGCAACAAATACATAAAAAGACAATGCAATAGCATTAACCTTGAATTTCAAATTAATTTGAAATGAGCAGAAGTTTTTTCCTGACAAAGTTCAAAGTTTTCTTTCGTTCCCATGCCCCCTGTATTATGTGATAACAATTAGCCAATCACATATAATGTAATATACACTGTGCTTAGTAGGAGCTGGCACCTCAGAAAGTGTGTACATACAGTAGCACCTCAGAAAGTGTGTACATACAGTAGCACCTCAGAAAGTGTGTACATACAGTAGCACCTCAGAAAGTGTGTACATACAGTAGCACCTCAGAAAGTGTGTACATACAGTAGCACCTCAGAAAGTGTGTACATGCAGTAAAAAGATTGCAAAGTTTGATAACGGAATAAACCAGTTTATTTTATTTATTTTTTTATCCCATAATCATCTAAAAGGTTAAGTTTGATGTCACTGTCACTTTAACATTAAACAATGTGTTTTGAATGTATTATGGCAAAAAAATGCCATATAAAAATAGTTATGAGCCTACTATTACTTGGCTAATCAGATGTCTGACATACTCCTTTCACCTATCCCTCTATTGCAACCCCCTATTTTAAAACCAACAGGGGTCCACTCCTGCTTCAACACTAATATATCATGGGTCCTCATCTCAATCAACTCATGCAAGAGACCCCTAACTTATTACACTTCAACCCTACAGGTACCTTATACCCCTCACCCAGAAGACCACCCCAACATGATCACCACAAAGTGCAAAACCCCTGGGAGCCAAAGCAAGTTATTACCTTTACCTTAATTAAAGGGACAGTAAAGTCACAATTAAACTGTCATGATTTAGATAGAGAATGCAATTTTAAACAACTTTCCAATTTACTTCTGTTATCAAATTTGCTTCGTCCTTTTGGTGTCTTTTATTGAAGAGTAAAACTAGGTAAGCTCATAAGTGCTCAGGAGTGTGCACGTGTATTTAATACTCTATGGCAGCAGTGTTTTGCAACATTGTATAACAAAGCTACAAAATACTGCTGCCATTAAGTACTAAAGACACGTGCACACGCCTGAGCTCTTACGAGCCTAACTAGTTTTACTTTTCAATAAAAGATACCAAGAATCATGACAGTTTAATTTTGAATTTACTGTCCCTTTATTCAAGATTCTAGCATTGTCTAATTTCTTTTATAAGTAGCTCATTAACGTTTTCAACATTTTAGCATTATACGTTTTTCATTTAATAATTAATAAAGGCCTGTCTTGAAGGAGACCCTTAATTCTCATCTTCAGTTCTTTTCTGGGGAGTATTCTTTCACCTCTAAATAATTCATTTATAGAACAAGTAGATAAAAAAACTCTGCCTTAAAGAGACAGAAGCTAAGAATCATGGGTGCTCATTAAGGGCTAGATTACAAGTGGTTTGCTAAAGTTAGCGTGCAATATAAGAATATAGCGAGTTAGGAATAAAATCAAAGTTGCACCAAACACAACATAAATACGTTAATATTTATATGACAAATTTTTCAGATAGTGTTTATATGAGTGTAACAGTATATTTTAACAAAAACAATAAGAGTTATATATTTGACTGCAAAGGCTATAATTAGGGTTGCACCAATACTAGTATCGGTGCAGATACAAAATATTTGCATGAGTACTTGTACTCATGAAAAATGCTCCGATACTTAAACTGAAATCTCCACTTCCCACCCACATGGCATTTTTTTCAAACTGCACGTTCCTATTTCATTTTAAGCTGGAGTGGAGACTTAAAGGGACACTAAACCCAATTTTTTTCTTTAATGATTCGGATTTCGGACAAAGCATGCAATTTTAAGCAACTTTCTAATTTACTCCTACTATACATTTTTATTTATTCTCTTGCTATCTTTATTTAAAAAGTAGGAATTTAAAGCTTAGTAGCCGGCCCATTTTAGGTTCAGCACCATGGATAGCGCATGCTTATTGGTGGATACAGTTAGCAAACCAATAAGCAAGCATAACCCGGGTTCTCAACCAAAAATTGGCCGGCTCTTAAGCTTTACATTACAGCTTTTTAAATAAAGATAGCAAGAGAACGAAGAAAAATAATAATAAGAGTAAATTAGAAAGTTGCTTAAAATTGCATGTTCTATCTGAATCATTAATGAAAAAAATTTCAGTTTAGTGTCCCTTTAACTAAAAATTGTTCACTTCTGTTCTGCCAATACAAATTGCTTTTATTTGTAACATTGTAGGAGAGATCACCCTATCTCGTTCAGACAAACCCCAGAAGTACTGGGCAGTTAATAAACTGACATTTCCAGCTCAGTCTAAAATTGCCCAAAAATATCTTTCTATCCCATGCAGTAGTGTGAAAAGTGAAAAACTGTTCAGCTTAGCGTCAAACGTCCTTACTGATAGCAGAAACAAACTTTTAGCTGAACATGCAGAGATGCTTCTCTTCCTTAAAAAGAACTTGCCACTAACTTTTGAAAAATTAATAATTGCTAGATTGCCTGTTACACTGCTAGCTCTCATCTTGCACAATTATGTTCAAAACATACTGTACTCTGAGGAACATCCTTAGCTTATATAATTGCAGGAAGAGTGTTCATAGGAAAAATTAAGTTAATTCCTATGAAGACTCATCTTACAATTATAGGACTAAATTTAGATTATATTTCTTTTTATATTTTTTCTATAAACCCTATTGGTCACACAAGTGGTGGTTACAGTGGGGGAGTACCTTGCATGAGGGGTGTCTTTTTGGTAGGTGAATTTTAGGTTAGGTATTCCCTTGGGTGGAATGATGATAGCTTAGGAAAAGGGTGGCATATGCTTAAAATGTAAAAGCCAAGACAAAAATTTAGGAGCCAAAGATTTTTTTAAAAATGTTTGGATGCCCAATAAAAAGATTAGTAAATAACCCCCCAAATGCATCAGTAATTAGCTTTTTAGATACACGAACACAAGGGCAGCAGCACCAGTGAAAAATAATCCTTTATTTAGGACAAAATTGAAACAGAACACAAAATTTCGGGGCTCACCCCTTAGTCATGTGTGCAATTCATTATATTTATACTCTTCAAGTGAGAGTATTCACAGGTGTATCAATCACAAGAATTACCCCATATTGCCATCTACTGGCATATAACTCATTACATTACTAGCAGGGGCGAAACTACAGGGGGTGCAGAGGTCGCAGGTGCGACTGGGCCCCTGAGGGTGGGGGCCCAGCTTAAAAAAAAAATATATTTTTTTTTAAATTATTTATTTATTTATTTATTTTTAAATAAAAAATGATAACCTACCACTGCCTGCACTGATATCATGTGAGTGTGACATGACTACAGGGGTTAGTGTTTCTGTTTTACCCATTGGTGTTTATGTGTGTGTATTTATGTGATTGTGTGTGTATTTATGTATGTATGTATGTGTGTTTGTGTATATTTGTGGAACCAGCAAATTACAGACCTTGTTACTAAAGCATGGGGGGGCAGGGGGTAAACAGTGTCACTATACAGTACCACTATATACAGTATGGGGGGTGGACCATGTCACAGATTACTGTGGTCACTTTATAAAGTACTGGGGCGGATTGGGTCAGGCCAGCCATCTCACCGGCAGATTACAGACGGTGTCACTGACTCACTATATACAGTACTGGTGGGTTAAACAGTGTCACTATATATATATATATATATATATATATACAGTAATAGGGGGTCAGACCATCTCACAGACTGTGGGCACAGGGTACATCCTTTTGCAGACATCTGATTCACATTTTTTTTCTGTGTTAAATTTAAAAAAAAAAAAATAATAAAAAATGATATGTATTAAATGCACCTTTTTTTTGGAGGGGGAGGGGTGGTGGGGGCCCCTTTTTAGATTCTTGCACCTAGGCCCTGGGGTTTCTAGTTACACCTCTGATTCCTAGTGATACATACTGTACATAAAACATACTAACACTGATAATCCTAGCAAAAAAATCACTACACATCGCCACCCACTGGTGAATATGTTAATTTACCGGATATTAAATTAAAAATAGCCAAATTTACGGTTACATATTTTAAACTGCATTTCATCATTGGAGGCAGAGGTACAGAAGATAGCGGCTAGGAATATATATTTATTCACATTATACATTAAATCTCTCATAGGCTATTAATGCAATAAAAACATAGCCAGAGCATTCAGAGATTATAATATTTTACAGAAACAATGACCAATCAAGGTCCCTATTAAGACCCCTAGGGTATAAGGTATTCAATTTAAATATCCAGAATGCCTCACGTCTCTTTAAAATTAGCTCTCTATCGCCCCCTCTCCTAGGTCTCTCTATCCTCTCTATTTGAAATCTTAACTGAAAAATTTGATGTCCAGCCCTCACAAAATGATTAGAGACAGGGGCTTCCTCATCACCCCTCCTTATATTAGTTTTATGTTGGTTCATGCATTCTCTGGCTTTCCTGGTGGACTAACCAACATATACCAAGCCACACTGGCATTTATATAAATATTTAATAAAGTCTGAATTACAGGTGTAGTAATCTTTTATATAAAATTTTCTAACAGTATGTGGATGAATAAATTGGCGACCTTTAATAATGTTACTACAACTAAAACACCCCAAACATCTGAGTCCACCAGTTCTTGCACTGCCAATATCACTCTTAATGAGGGCATCTCTTATAGAGGGTTACTTTTATATGCAGGCATTGGATATTGGCTAAACTCAGTAACCAAAGGGTTACAATCCCTAAGAATATGCCAATGTTTTCTAATAACATTCTGTATTAGTTTAGATTGTTTGTTATATTGCCTAACAAAAACTAATCTGTCTTTATTCTTATCATTCTGTTCACCCCTTTTCCTCTCTTTTAATAGGTCCTCCCTTTTTAATGCCAAAACTTTGTCAATGTTATAATTGATTAGTTCCTCAGGATAACCCCTGTTAATAAACAGTTTACCCATCTCTTTTAATCTACATTCTACTAGATTAGGATCAGATACAATCCTTCTCAATCTTAAGAACTAACTGTAAGGCAGGGAACTCAACAGGGGCACGGGGTGGGCACTTTCATACTTTACCAAATTGTTACAGTTAATGCTCTTTTTATGTAAGTCTGCACATAACTGGTTCTCAGCCTTGTATACGGATGTATAAAAAAAATCAACTCTGAATTCACTAAATGTGATTTTAAACTTAATAGACTTAGTAGAGCTATTTAGATCAGCCACAAATTCTAGCAGGGTTCCAATGTCACGCCCCAGACGCCAAATATATCACCATGTGGCACCATATTGAATAAACAGAGGGTTCTCATACACAAATTTTTTCTTCAAAATAATTCATGTATATATTTGCGTAATTGGGGGCGACATTGGAACCCATCGCCGTTCCCTGTATCTGCATAAAAAAACTGATCCTGAAAAATAAAGTAGTTACATTTCAAGATGATATTCAACAATTCTAGTAAGAAAGTACATTGTATTTTAGAGAACCTCCCACTGGAGGCTAAAACATATTCAACAGCTCCCAAACCACTGGAATGACAAATTGATGTGTAAAGACTTACAACATCCATGGTGACTCCTACATGCAGCTGTGTTGCCTATGTTTGCACATCCTGTTTAGTATGAGAGCACAGACAATAAATGTGTAGCCCTGGCCCTGGTACCCACAAAGAAGACTGCCATAGATCAAACTGTGGTGCTCATTGTAAAACTGGGGAAGATAGGAAGGGATCCCAAAGTGGTGCATCAGATAGGTCAGGGAGTCAGTGCCCTGGCAGAGATGTATAAGGACAGGTATCACAGAAGATGTTTGTGGTTGAGTGACACAGATACTTAGAGGTTAAGCTGCTGGTTTAGGTGTTTTCTAGGTAGGATCTAGAGCATGAATGTAAAACTGAGAGCTAGCTGACTATGAACATACTGTATGCTTCTCCAGTAGTGCTGCTTGAGAACTTACTTTAACTATGTGTTTATCTGAATTCCAGGCGTTAACCACAGGTATATACAAGCAACTGTGTAATAATACAATGTTTTTACACATTAGAGCATTTTCTTTAAACAGGCCTATGTGTACATAGAGAATAAAATGACTTCATGTAAAAGATAAATCATGTGAATCAGCCACATTCATCACTTACTGTTGTCCAGCATTCCCAGAAATGTGCAAAGGATGTTTTGGCTAATAACTAAACCACATCTCTGATTGTCAGCAAATTACAGGCAGACTCACAAACACATTATTGTAAAAAGGAAAACAAGGGGGTAATGAACTTATTACGCAATCATTTTGACACATTTTATTACTACACAATTTCAGTAATATGGATCTCACCTCTTTCTTTTATTAATTAAAAGGGACATGAAACCCCACATTTTTCTTTCATGATTCATGTCATTTTAACTTTCTAATTTAATTTTATTATTACATTTTTGTTCCTTTGGAAACTTTTGTTGAAAAGCAGGAACTGAAAGGGACATGACATTTTCATAATCCAAATAGAGCATAACATAACTTTACTTCTATTATCTAATGTGCTTCCTTCTCTTGGAATCCTTTGTTGAAGAATTAGCAATGTACTACTAGGAGCTAGCTGAATGCACTGGGTAAGCCAATAAGATAAGGCAAAAAAGTCCAGCCACCAATCAGCAGCTTCTGAGTATAACTGGGTATTTTTTTCAACAAAAGATCTCAGGAGAACAAAACAAATTAGATAATAGAAGTGAATTGGAAAGTTGTTTAAAATCACGTGCTCTGTCTAAATCATGAAAGAAAATGTTGTGTTTCATGTCCCTTAAAGCTCAGGAGCGTGCATGTGTCTGGAGAATTATATGGCAGCAGTTTTGCAAGAATGTTATGAGTTTGCAAGAGCACTATTTCCTGTCATGTAGCGCCCCAGATGCTACCTAACAAAAATACCATGCGCATGCTCTGTATTATGTAATCCGCATATGTTGTAATGCTATTATGTAATCAGTAGCATGCGCACTGAGAGGGAGCAGATTCTGACAAGGAACTTGTCCTATCGGATTTTTCTGTGGCTAGGAAATGTGCGCATGCGCTGTTGACATTGATTGTGCCAATACTGTAAAACAAATAAAAAGTCATATAAAATAGTATATATATATATATATATATACACACACATATACACAGGACACGCTTCCATTGTCGCCTTTTTCATTACTGTGACAAGTGATTGAACTGTGTCCTGTATTTATGTCTGTGTATATATATATAAACCACAGTATACGAATCTGCCCTCCAGGGACAACCACCTGAGCTTCTACTCCAATTATAAATATACACTGCATAATGAACAGTGAAGACTCAGGGTTTTTAAAAAAGGACAAATTTGTCCTTTTTGAAAAACGCTGAGTCTTCACTGTTCATTGTGCAGTGTATATATATATATATATATATATATATATATATATATATATATATATATACACACACACAAAACACGGAAGGGGACTGCACTCTCAGACCGGACTGGGTACACATCCCATGACCCTGCAACATGCTCAGCCCTGGGTGCTCACTGGCACTCACAGGAAGCTGTTCTGTCCCCAGAGTCACAGGCAGTTAACCCCAGGCAGGTCTGGGTGCAAGAACCATAGGGAAAATTACAAAACAAATTAATGCAACACACAGAGAAAGTCCAGCACTCACAAGCTCTCAGCTAAGATTAAAAGCAATAATGGAAGGGTTAGTTACCGCATTTGGCCAAATGGGACAAGCCCAGGTACCAAGTCAAGGTCCCTTCCAAAATCCTGGGACCCTAAAACAGCCACACAATTCAAGCTCTCAATCCAACAAACTGGGAACAAGTGAAGGGTGCACAGGCTTATGTAATCACCCCAGACATATCCAAAACACGGAAGGGGACTGCACTCTCAGACCGGACCGGGTACACATCCCATGACCCTGCAACATGCTCAGCCCTGGGTGCTCACTTCCTGTGAGTGCCAGTGAGCACCCAGGGCTGAGCATGTTGCAGGGTCATGGGATGTGTACCCGGTCCGGTCTGAGAGTGCAGTCCCCTTCCGTGTTTTGTGCTATGTGTGGCTGTTTTAGGATCCCAGGTTTTTGGAAGGGACCTTGACATGGTACCTGGGCTTGTCCCATTTGGCCAAATGCGGTAACTAACCCTTCCATTTTTGCTTTTAATCCTAGCTGAGAGCTTGTGAGTGCTGGACTTTTTCGGCACAGTCAATTTCAATAGCGCATGTGTGCATTTATTAGCCTCAGCAAAATCCTACAGCATAACTTCCTTGTCAGAATCTGCTCTCTCTCAGTGCGCATGCTGCCGATGACATAATCGCATTCCACACATTCCCTTTTAACATATGTGGAGTGCTATTACATAATACAGAGCTTGAGCAGTCAGAGATAGCAGATTCTGATAAGGTCCCAAAATCTGATAGAACATAACGGCTCAAGGACTTGCACTAATAATGTGCTGCCTGTGTAAGAGACTAAAATGACTCCCCCATCTCTCTTTTCACCACAGTCTAAACCTAACCATTGCACTGCATCCTAAAGGCAAAATAAATACATACAGTAGATATAAACAAGTGACTTGGGCACTTTTATATTATTTAAGACAAACATTCTTTTGATGTGCTGCACATGTTAAAGGGACACTGAACCCAAATTTTCTCTTTCATGATTCAGATATAGCATGCAATTTTAAGCCACTTTCTAATTTACTCCTATTATCAATTTTTCTTCATTCTCTTGCTATTTTTATTAGAAAAAGATGGCATCTAAGCTATTTTTTGGTCCAGGACACTGGAAAACACTTGTTTATTGGTGGATTAATTTATCCACCAATCAGCAAGAACAACCCAGGTTGTTCAACAAAAATGGGCCGGCATCCAAACTTACATTCTTGCATTTCAAATAAAGACACCAAGAGAATGAAGACAATTTGATAATAGGAGTAAATTAGAAAGTTGCTTAAAATTGCATGCTCTATCTGAATCATGAAAGAAAAAAAGTTGGGTTCAGTGTCCCTTTAAGTGCTGCCTGGGTCCCACTGTCCCAAAAGGACCCATTATAGCCAGCCCTGACATTTTTAATCAACCCAGTTTTTAATACATGCAGCTAAAAATTGAAAGAGAAATGAAGACACATTCAGCACAATAATGTTCCCTTTTGTTATACTTTGATACTTATATAGTCTTATTGTGATGCCCTATAAATAAACATACAAATTATCTTCTTGTTTAAAGAATCAGTCACATAGGGCTCTGTTCCAGTCTGTGAGTTGAGTGCTTTGGAATGTTCTTTACAGTGCAATTAGCTGTTTTCAAATTCAAAGCTTTTTACAGTCCACACGGAATCCTGGTTTTCACATGATTTTGAATCAGTATTTCAACTTTAATCCAGATATTTGATGCTGAGAAACCTAATTGATCCAATCCCAATAAATTAGAAAACACTTTTTTGAATATATTTTTTAACCCTTTTAATCTTGGCTTTTCACAATTCTTTTTGGCTGTCAATCTACTTTATGCTTAGTTTCCTGTTTAATTAAAATGTTTAATGTAATGCTCAAACCACACTTTAAAAAGGAACATCCTGTAAATCACTGTCCAAGTTTATATTTCTGGTGAGACATAAAACATTAAATTGTTATTCTTCTATTTTTCACAAGGTTTACACACTTCTCATTCCATTTTACAAGTGCATGAAAAATTCTTCAGGTGTGAAGAGAAACCTTACCAAAATTTTCACTTAACATAAATCAATTTGGTAGTTTTTACAAGAAAATTAGCATCTCAGGGTACGTTGCTTAGCAACTCTAACCTGATGATGCAGAAGACTTGTTTGTGTTTGTGTACACTCAACAGCAGCCAAGAAATACATTTATTAACATTTAATAAACAATGTAGTTTACAACAATATCACTTGTCTATTATGTTTAGTTCATATATAGTTTCAAACAAATATCTTATTTATAATGATGTATTCTTTGTTACTTTAATAAATAATATTTCACAATATCATATTTTATTGTAATTAAAGTTACATTGTAAAAAAAAAAGTATGTTTAATAAAAATTGTCTTTATGAAGTAATTGATCTGATATGTCATGAAAACATATATGAGTGCTTATATATATTTTATTAATCATATTATAGTATTTTTACAGTGACATGTGAGTACAAATGTGATGGCTTAGTAAGATTTTTCTTAATAGATCGTAGTATTAATTTAAAGGGGGTTAAACATTTAATTTCTGTACTTAAAAAGGCTAAATTATTAATTCAAATGAACATGTTTTATGATATTAATGGTGTTTTTAATAAAATGTCTGTTTATCTTATTAAAACATTTTTTTTGTTTTTTTGAGAGGTTTTGTAGACCAAAATTTCACTTCACCATAAGGGGCATTTTGACCCTTTAATTCAAGTAAAACAAAAAGTTGAGTCCATTAATGGTTGCATTCAAAAGACAAAAGCAGGGGGGCGGAGCTGGCAGCCGAGCTGGTAAGATGCACTTCTGATCAGCTCCGGCTATAACAGTTTAAAAAGCCTGATTTTAGAGCCCAAAAGCTATCGGAGGTTCGTTAAACCTGGGGCACAGTGCTTGGGAGTGATATCCGTGACTCCTACTTAAGAAGGGAGACATAAAAGCCCGGGGAAGATAAGGAGCAACCTTTGGAGATCGAGCGGCCCATGGCTGCAGCTGGGCCTTTTCTTGTTGAGCTGCCGGCTGTGTCTGCGGATCGGGAAAGGAGGTGGACGTCTGAATCGGAGCACAGAGGACTAAGCTACTGATTTCACAGAACGTAAGTCCCATATGACTTCGGACTACTAAAACATGCATTAGCGGCCTGTCTTAGAGGTTACGTTAGGTACAAGGCCCAAGATAGCTTTTTAGACGGAGGCCACGGAGGTCCTTGTTGGGGGCTGATGCGCACAGTGAAGTGGAACCATCTTTTGCACTGTGGCCATAGGTGTTACTCAACGCAGCTTATATCCTCCTTGCATTGACTGACTCGGCCCTGGTGGTTAATTGTTTGGAATCGAGGTGATACAGGGCTTGAGGGTCAGTGTTAGAGATGTTATTGTTAACCCTGATCATCTCCTAGCAGATTGAGTCATTGGCCTGTGTATTCCCTCTGAACTATAACCTGAGCACTGCTGTCCCTATACGCTAAGCTTGATCTGAGCTGGACTTGCCTGCTCTGAAAATGATATTAACCATCTGGGTGCATTACTGAGCCTTTACCCTCTACCCATCTCAGGAAGCCCCCAAGCCACGTGTCTCTGATTTCACAAAAAATGTGGTGCTAAATGTGCTGATTTTTTTTCTGTTTTATCACCGACTCACTCACTTCTTTACTTTGCCTATTTGGAACCTACTACATTATCATCATCTAGTGTCCTGGTGATTGACAAAGGTCCTAATGCAATGGCACAGCCTAATAAGAGGCGGCCTACATCTGCTGTGGGCCCTAAAAGAACAGTGGCAGACCACTTTAACCCCATACTCTCCTCAGCACTCTCAGGACAGTCTAACTATGTCCCAACCTGATACCATTGCCACAACTTTCCAAGCATTGCAAGATGCGGCCCCATCAAATGTGACTCCTGCTTTTATATTAGACTCTCAGATCCTTGCTAGAGGCACATCATTCCTCTTTTCAAACCCAAATCACTGCCTCTCTAAAGCTGATTTGCGGAGAGACCTCACTTCCACTTAAGAGCGGCTAGACAATGTGGAAAGAAAACAGGAAGATATGGCAGTGGACTAAGCCAATGTTCTGTCCTATGCTCAAAATCTAGCGGAGCAACTATCCACCTTGGAAGATAAAATGGGAGATATGGAGGATCGCTCCCGCCATAATAATTTGTGGCTGTGGGGAATACCGGAAACTGTGGCCCCTGGTGACCTACCAACGTTTCTGACGGAGTATTTTGGATGTTTGGCACCTCCTTCCAACCCCAACGAGACCTTATTGACAGGGCACACAGGGCTTTGCGCTCTAGAAGCTTGTCCTCTGATAAACCTAGGGAAATCATTGTGAGGCACTTTTACACGTATATAGAGAGGCTGGTGAGAGCATCTCTCTCTAAACCTACCCTCCCTGATCAATTTCAGAATATTAATATCTTTGCGGATCTCTCGTTTTGCACACTCCAACAGAGGAAATCATTTGGGCACTTTACAAGGCTTCTCAGGGTCCACAATATAAATTCCCATGGAGGACACCCTATCAGGCTCCTAGTGCTTAAAGATAATCAACAGCATTCCATCACTACACTGGAAAAAAGCCAATGTCTCATGAAACTATAGGACCCTCAGATGTCATCACGTAGCTCCTCACAAACTCCACTGGACCCGTCGGCCCCACAATGGGACCCACCTCCACAGAGAGACTCTGGTGCCTCTGCCATTCCGAGCCAGGCACAAGAAGCAGAAGATGGTTGAATAAGTGATGGTATCAAGGGTAACATGTTTGTTAATTATTTGGTATACCCTGGCCCCGCTGAAGGACTGTAAACTACCCTGAACTGTATGGTTTCCATACATCCTATGATATTGCTACAGTGAGTCGGTACAAATGTGTCTTTTTTTTCTCTCTCTCTCCCAACTAGGTTGTCATATTCATGAAGGACTGCCGAACTTTTTTACTATCCATTATTTATATTGCTCTAGTTTTAATGCTTCTATATATGTTGTCTCTTCCATTTAAAGAACCTTACTGTAGAGTGCTTATTTTTTCGGTCTCACATTCAGGCCATTATAATGTTTTCGCTTATACTGTGTGTTGGCCAAATTCCTATAGGTCTGTGTTTGGTGTGGGACCTGCCCCGTACACGGTCAGGCCTTCAATCTTCAACACCCTACTGTACTAATTTAGTGCACCTGCTTTAATGACCCTACCCACTTACACCAATTACCAACCCCTTAATTACTTCTAGGAGTACCCCTTCTTTTCTCTTGGCTGGGAGGAATTGGGATTCCCCCTCTGCGGGCCCTGGTTCTCCTTCCACTGCTTATATTGAATTAGGTCTCGGATCTCTGAGGGGGATGGTTAATTTTTTGGGGGATTCCAACTAGATTAGCTATTCTTGGGAGTTATCCAAGCACCTACTTCCACCTGTTTTGTTATCTGGCCACCAAAGTCACTAGGTGCACTTGGCCCCCAAAGTCAGGATGTAATCTAACCCCATGCATAGTGTGGCTCTGATTCTCCCACACCTTAGTACACTAGCCTGGTGCACTCACGTTAATATTTGCCTAAATCCCTTACTGGACCCTAACTTATCACTAGATACGTCTCTAATTGTGCTAGGACTGGGAGGCAATAGTGGTAATTGTTGGTCACACACTTAGATTCACTAATCACTGTTTCTACTGTTCTAGTTTTGACGCCACCTAAATATGGCAGTTTAGTTTACACAGAATTTAATTATAGTTCATATGTTTTTCTAGGTCATGTTTATGCACCAATATTGTCTTACCAGTATGCATTTATTATTTGACTGCTCTTATATTAAGTGGACTAGGTTGTATGCAGATAAAACATAACTTTATTCTATGCTTAACTTGTTCGACTCTTCCAAATGTTGATATATTGGCTTCATCAATTCACTGTTATAATTTGTTTTTCTTTCTTTTCGTTATGTTATTTATGTGTCCTTTGTTGTCCTGTCTGGTTTTCTTCTTATTATTGTGTTTTGTTTTGTTTGGTCTTCCCTGTAGTACTATATGTCTCGTCTCTGGTGTCTGTCTTGTCTTATTTTACGTTAATCTGTGTTCTTTTGTTTTGTTTTTTGGTCTGATGGTCTCCCCCCCCCGTCCCTTTGGCCACTGTTGCCACCTTGCTGCCAGCACCCTGTTTTTTCCCCCCTTTAAAGTACTCTGAATTTTATTTCAGAGGCTACCGATGCGGTTTATCTTTTTAAATACCGCACAAACCTTACTAGATAACTTGCTGATGTTATTGTCTTCAGGTCCTCGCTAAGTGACCCATAATTTTCTCCCTTTACCTTTTTTACCTTTTTTCTACTCTCTCTAACTCTTCTCTCTTTTTCCCTTCTCCCCTCTCACTTTTTTTTTCTTTTCCCCCATTCCAGAAGCCCTGTATATAATCCTCCCATAATGCCGTATAATTGCATTACTCAAAACATTAGGGGGCTAAATTACCCGACCAAGCGAAGCATATTTCTTCGGTCCCTCTATAAAAATAAGGCCCAATTGTTTTTTTTACAAGAAACCCACTGGTTAAGAGATACAAAGATTCCCATCCATTCCAAGCTGTTCCCAGTTGTTGAGGTGGCAAGCTTTTCTCAAAAATCGAGATGGGCAGCTATTCTTATTCACAAAGATATTTCCTACGAAAACATTCACGTCGAAGTTAACCCACAAGGTAGATACCTTATTCTTATCTGCAAACTTGATGGTGTTGTTTATACCTTAGTCTCGTACTACGGTCCTAACAAACGGCACATTTGAGTATTGCGCAAATTCCATACGCCAAGGTTTCCTCCTTATTGCAGAGGTTTTAACATTGTCTGGGACCCTCACCTAGACAAGAAATCTAATATGTCTCATAAATCTGATAAGGCATCAGCTGATCTCTCACACAAATTTAAGAACCTGATGTCCCAGTTTAACCTATTTGACGTTTGGTGTGCTCTTAACGCGTCTTCACGCGACTATACCTAATTCTCTTCGGTCCACCATTCTTATTCACAAATAGATTTTTTATTTTGTGAACCAAGACTTTTGGATTGTGTAGCCAGGTCATGGATCCCTCAATGCCCTTAGTCGGACCATGACCCTGTCCATATCATTTTAAAATCACGGATGAAACCTGCAGCATTCCCCGGCATGTCGGCTTTCCTCGACTTTATTCTCTACCCTGGACACTGCTGCTTCCATAGTTCGAGATCTTACGGAGTTCCTCGGGGTGAATGATACTGGCACTGTAGATGATTTCACGCTGTGGGCCTCATTGAAAGCCTACATATGAGGATCCTTTATCAAAATAGCGGCCGTGCAAAAAAAACGCAAAGGTGAGACTTTAGCACAACTCTTGGGGAATCTTCGTAAACTGTCCTCAGATCATAAAAACAACCCCACCCCTGAACTCTCTAAACATCTCTCAGACCTTAAATTGCAGATAGTCCAGTTAGAAACTGAACGGACGGCTGACAGACTCCTTAGGCTTAAGGAAATATATTATTATAAAGGCAATAAAGCCGATAGGCTTCTAGCCAACAAGCTAAGACAGCGGGCAGAGGCGGCTCGCATTCATTCACTCAAAGTGAAGGGGCAACATATTACCAACCCGACATTTAGCCACCAATCAGCAAGCACTACCCTGGTGATGAATCAAAAATTAGAAAGTTGCTTAAATTCGCATACTCTATCTGAATCATTAAAGAAAACATTTGGGTTAAGTATCCCTTTAATCATTTAAACGTGGTCATAAACAAAATCTGCTCATCATAATGAGCTATTAAGTGTTTGGTTATTAAAGGGACACAACGGAAATTAGATGCTCTCATTTGTTGAAGCATGTCATTTTGCACTAGCAACAATTGGCGACATTGCAAGTGAATGTGTTAAACACCATACAGATCACCTTCATAAGAGCCAAGTACAACAGTGCTACTCCCGGCAGGGCCCTCTACCCATTTGATCCCTATAAATGTTACCTTGTATACCGCCTATGTTTATAGCGCTGCAGAATCTGTTGGCGCCCTACAAATAACCAATAATAATAATAATACAAAGGTAAAACACATAGTCAAAAAACCTCAGAAGCCACAGAAGACTTTTGATCTTGAGCGGATACAGCCAGTGAGCCAATCAGCAATGCCAGTTGTACAGATGGGTCATACAACCTCGCTGCTTATTGGCTCAATGTCTGTTTCCGTTCTGAGCCAGCACTTCAGAGCATTAATTGAAAGCTAACAGAAAATGTCAGGAAGGGGTTCATTGCACACGTTATGAATTGAGATTGTTAGGACACAAGCACTTCTAGCCAACAAGCTAAGACAGCGGGCAGAGGCGGCTCGCATTCATTCACTCAAAGTGAAGGGGCAATATATTACCAACCCGACATTTAGCCACCAATCAGCAAGCACTACCCTGGTGATGAATCAAAAATTAGAAAGTTGCTTAAATTCGCATACTCTATCTGAATCATTAAAGAAAACATTTGGGTTAAGTATCCCTTTAATCATTTAAACGTGGTCATAAACAAAATCTGCTCATCATAATGAGCTATTAAGTGTTTGGTTATTAAAGGGACACAACGGAAATTAGATGCTCTCATTTGTTGAAGCATGTCATTTTGCACTAGCAACAATTGGCGACATTGCAAGTGAATGTGTTAAACACCATACAGATCACCTTCATAAGAGCCAAGTACAACAGTGCTACTCCCGGCAGGGCCCTCTACCCATTTGATCCCTATAAATGTTACCTTGTATACCGCCTATGTTTATAGCGCTGCAGAATCTGTTGGCGCCCTACAAATAACCAATAATAATAATAATAATACAAAGGTAAAACACATAGTCAAAAAACCTCAGAAGCCACAGAAGACTTTTGATCTTGAGCGGATACAGCCAGTGAGCCAATCAGCAATGCCAGTTGTACAGATGGGTCATACAACCTCGCTGCTTATTGGCTCAATGTCTGTTTCCGTTCTGAGCCAGCACTTCAGAGCATTAATTGAAAGCTAACAGAAAATGTCAGGAAGGGGTTCATTGCACACGTTATGAATTGAGATTGTTAGGACACAAGCACAGGACAGTTATCACACTTATCAATGACTCTTATTTATTAGCGTAGCTTCTTTTCAATTGTCTATTTTTTGCCTCTGTGTGAGAAATTCCATGTTTGTTATAGGGTTCTTGTTTACCCATTTCAAATGTAAAAATTCTGGATTAATCACACACATAATTTGCTCAATCTAATTAAAGTGACATGAACACAAAACAATTATTTCACGATTCAGATAGAGCATACGATTTTAAACAACTTTCCTATTTACTTCTATTATTTAATTTTTTTCCTTCTCTTGTTATCTTTTGCTGAAAGGTTTATCTAGGTAAGCTTAGGAGCAGCAGCTGCTGATTGCTGGCGGCCTATATATATATACCGATTGTCATTGGCTTACCCATGTCTTCAGTTAGAAACCAGTAGTGCATTGCTGCTCCTTCAACAAATGATACCAAGATAATGAAGCAAACTTGAAATAAACTGGAAAATGGTATATTCTACCTAAATCATGAAAGAACATTTTTGTGTTTCATGTCCCTTTAAGAGATACACTTCTAATTGATTGGAATGGTATCAGTAAGAAAGGCAAAAATGGCTTTATTGTAAAGCCCATAGAGTCTAAATGTTGTGTTATTTACATTAAGGGTAAAAGCAGAAAACATTGTGAAACTGAGAGTAGCAGCCTGACAACATTATTCCCATGAGCAACAGCACCAGAAAATACACAGTATCTAATGCAGCCTCCAGGCCCGATGCACTAATGATGGCTCAGAACTGAAAGTACAAGTGTGTGAAAAGCCTTTAATCTTGTTATTGTAAGAGTAATCCTAAGGAACTGCCTGACACAAGCAACAAGGCCTGAAATGCCCAGTTTTCACATCCAATAGAGTCACTAAGCTAGTTTTTGGGGTAACCACAGTTAGATAATTTACAGGATGTTCTATATGACCACATGATGGGTCTCATTTATCAGCAATAAACTATAATTGTAAAGTTATTCTAATATAAGAAATAATAATATTTAACTTAAAGGGTCAATAAATACCTTGAGATTTTAAAAGGTTTAGTAAACCAAAATACATCGTAAAAACGTTTAAATATACTATTTGTTATTTATTTTGTCCCCTTTTCATATAATTTAGCTCTGAATATTGTGGCTTTCCCAATTCTCAAAACTAAAAAAGCACCCAGCAGACTTCTCAAGGCTAAACCTGCTACATATCTTTCCTTGGTTATCTTTAACGGATTAGAACTGCAAAATAATGCACTAATCACCCATGCATTTAAAAGAAGCCAATAATCTCTATAACATGAAGTTGCAAAAACATTCATATTAGTCGGTGGGAAGGTAGAGTTGCATGTAAAAATATTTGGTTACATAGTTATATAAATCATTAGAATAAACTAAAATGTTCACTATGTTGGGGTATAAACCATATAAATGGATGATTTTACTGATACCGTTAGAAATCACCAATGCCCCTATTAGCTCACAAGTAATGCCCATCTGGGTGAGAGCTGCACCTATAGACACCTTTACAGTGCTAGTAAAATAATACGTTGCTGAGCCACTGCATATAGATCTATGCATTGCACAGCATACTCTTTGTTATTTTATTAAATAAAGGCTATATAAAGTGTTTCTTTCTTTCTTTCTTTATTACCTTCTTACTCACAACAGGCTTTACAGACCATTTTTATTTTAGTGGCAAAGCGGTTGTTACTGCTCACAGGGTGCAGTTCCCCCTTACTGCATATAGTATGTTAGTGTGCCACCTGCACTGTACTGTTTCTTTAAAATAATCATTTTTATGCTGTATATTTGCACTGCATAGACTGCAGAGATGTATGTGCTTCATCATTACTTAATAGCATTTAAATCGCCTTATGAGAGTCTGTAGGTTTTATTTACATAGGTCAGTATTCATTTATCAGTGGTGTCATTGATCATGAGATACCACATCACTTTCTTGTATTTCAAAAATAGCTTTTTAGTAAAAGTTGTATGATATTCAATAGCTGAACTTTCCCTGTTACTGAGTCTCATGTAATCTAATATAATCTCCCCTGTGGTTTGGTAGGTAAATGTCTTCCTATATAAAACCACAATTGAATGTGAGAGAAAACAAGATTTCTCCAACATAGGTGTGTCCGGTCCACGGCGTCATCCTTACTTGTGGGATATTCTCTTCCCCAACAGGAAATGGCAAAGAGCCCAGCAAAGCTGGTCACATGATCCCTCCTAGGCTCCGCCTACCCCAGTCATTCTCTTTGCCGTTGTACAGGCAACATCTCCACGGAGATGGCTTAGAGTTTTTTAGTGTTTAACTGTAGTTTTTCATTATTCAATCAAGAGTTTGTTATTTTCAAATAGTGCTGGTACGTACTATTTACTCAGAAACAGAAAAGAGATGAAGAATTCTGTTTGTATGAGGAAAATGATTTTAGCAACCGTAACTAAAATCCATGGCTGTTCCACACAGGACTGTTGAGAGCAATTAACTTCAGTTGGGGGAACAGTTTGCAGTCTCTTGCTGCTTGAGGTATGACACATTCTAACAAGACGATGTAATGCTGGAAGCTGTCATTTTCCCTATGGGATCCGGTAAGCCATGTTTATTACGATTGTAAATAAGGGCTTCACAAGGGCTTATTTAAACTGTAGACTTTTTTTGGGCTAAATCGATTGATATTAACACTTATTTAGCCTTGAGGAATCATTTATTCTGGGTATTTTGATTTAATAATATCGGCAGGCACTGTTTTAGACACCTTATTCTTTAGGGGCTTTCCCAAAGCATAGGCAGAGTCTCATTTTCGCGCCGGTGTTGCGCACTTGTTTTTGAGAGGCATGGCATGCAGTCGCATGTGAGAGGAGCTCTGATACTTATAAAAGACTTCTGAAGGCGTCATTTGGTATCGTATTCCCCTTTGGGTTTGGTTGGGTCTCAGCAAAGCAGATACCAGGGACTGTAAAGGGGTCTAAAGCTTAAAACGGCTCCGGTTCCGTTATTTTAAGGGTTAAAGCTTCCAAAATTGGTGTGCAATATTTTCAAGGCTTTAAGACGCTGTGGTGAAAATTTGGTGAATTTTGAACAATTCCTTCATGTTTTTTCGCAATTGCAGTAATAAAGTGTGTTCAGTTTAAAATTTAAAGTGACAGTAACGGTTTTATTTTAAAACGTTTTTTGTACTTTCTGATCAAGTTTATGCCTGTTTAACATGTCTGAACTACCAGATAGACTGTGTTCTGAATGTGGGGAAGCCAGAATTCCTATTCATTTAAATAAATGTGATTTATGTGATAATGACAATGATGCCCAAGATGATTCCTCAAGTGAGGGGAGTAAGCATGGTACTGCATCATTCCCTCCTTCGTCTACACGAGTCTTGCCCACTCAGGAGGCCCCTAGTACATCTAGCGCGCCAATACTCCTTACTATGCAACAATTAACGGCTGTAATGGATAATTCTGTCAAAAACATTTTAGCCAAAATGAACCCTTGTCAGCGTAAGCGTGGCTGCTCTGTTTTAGTTACTGAAGAGCATGACGACGCTGATATTAATATCTCTGAAGGGCCCCTAACCCAATCTGAGGGGGCCAGGGAGGTTTTGTCTGAGGGAGAAATTACTGATTTAGGGAACATTTCTCAGCAGGCTGAATCTGATGTGATTACATTTAAATTTAAATTGGAACATCTCCGCATTTTGCTTAAGGAGGTATTATCCACTCTGGATGATTGTGAAAATTTAGTCATCCCAGAGAAACTATGTAAAATGGACAAGTTCCTAGAGGTGCCGGGGCTCCCAGAAGCTTTTCCTATACCCAAGCGGGTGGCGGACATTGTTAATAAAGAATGGGAAAGGCCCGGTATTCCTTTCGTCCCTCCCCCCATATTTAAAAAATTGTTTCCTATGGTCGACCCCAGAAAGGACTTATGGCAGTCAGTCCCCAAGGTCGAGGGAGCGGTTTCTACTTTAAACAAACGCACCACTATTCCCATAGAGGATAGTTGTGCTTTCAAAGATCCTATGGATAAAAAATTAGAAGGTTTGCTTAAAAAGATGTTTGTTCAGCAGGGTTACCTTCTACAACCCATTTCATGCATTGTCCCTGTCACTACAGCCGCATATTTCTGGTTTGATGAACTGCTTAAGGTGCTCGATAGTGACTCTCCTCCTTATGAGGAGATTATGGACAGAATCAATGCTCTCAAATTGGCTAATTCTTTCACTCTAGACGCCTCTTTGCAATTGGCTAAGTTAGCGGCTAAGAACTCTGGGTTTGCTATTGTGGCGCGCAGAGCGCTTTGGTTGAAATCTTGGTCGGCTGATGCGTCTTCCAAGAACAAGCTACTAAACATTCCTTTCAAGGGGAAAACGCTGTTTGGTCCTGACTTGAAAGAGATTATCTCTGATATCACTGGGGGTAAGGGCCACGCCCTTCCTCAGGATCGGCCCTTCAAGGCAAAAAATAGACCTAATTTTCGTCCCTTTCGTAAAAACGGACCAGCCCAAGGTGCTACGTCCTCTAAGCAAGAGGGTAATACTTCTCAGGCCAAGCCAGCTTGGAGACCAATGCAAGGCTGGAACAAGGGAAAGCAGGCCAAGAAACCTGCCACTGCTACCAAGACAGCATGAAATATTGGCCCCCGATCCGGGACCGGATCTGGTGGGGGGCAGACTCTCTCTCTTTGCTCAGGCTTGGGCAAGAGATGTTCTGGATCCTTGGGCGCTAGAAATAGTCTCCCAGGGTTATCTTCTGGAATTCAAGGGACTTCCCCCAAGGGGGAGGTTCCACAAGTCGCAGTTGTCTTCAGACCACATAAAAAGACAGGCGTTCTTACATTGTGTAGAAGACCTGTTAAAAATGGGAGTGATTCATCCTGTTCCATTAAGAGAACAAGGGATGGGGTTCTACTCCAATCTGTTCATAGTTCCCAAAAAAGAGGGAACGTTCAGACCAATCCTAGATCTCAAGATCTTAAACAAATTTCTCAAGGTCCCATCGTTCAAGATGGAAACCATTCGAACTATCCTTCCTTCCATCCAGGAAGGTCAATTTATGACCACGGTGGATTTAAAGGATGCGTATCTACATATTCCTATCCACAAGGAACATCATCGGTTCCTAAGGTTTGCATTCCTGGACAAACATTACCAGTTCGTGGCGCTTCCTTTCGGATTAGCCACTGCTCCAAGGATTTTCACAAAGGTACTAGGGTCCCTTCTAGCGGTGCTAAGACCAAGGGGCATTGCAGTAGTACCTTACCTGGACGACATTCTGATTCAAGCGTCGTCCCTTCCTCAAGCAAAGGCTCACACGGACATTGTCCTGGCCTTTCTCAGATCTCACGGCTGGAAAGTGAACGTGGAAAAGAGTTCTCTATCCCCGTCAACAAGGGTTCCCTTCTTGGGAACAATTATAGACTCCTTAGAAATGAGGATCTTTCTAACAGAGGCCAGAAAAACAAAGCTTCTGGACTCTTGTCGGATACTTCATTCCGTTCCTCTTCCTTCCATAGCTCAGTGCATGGAAGTGATCGGGTTGATGGTGGCGGCGATGGACATAGTTCCTTTTGCGCGCATTCATCTAAGACCATTACAACTGTGCATGCTCAGTCAGTGGAATGGGGACTATACAGACTTGTCTCCGAAGATACAAGTAAATCAGAGGACCAGAGACTCACTCCGTTGGTGGCTGTCCCTGGACAATCTGTCTCAAGGGATGATGTTCCACAGACCAGAGTGGGTCATTGTCACGACCGACGCCAGTCTGATAGGCTGGGGCGCGGTCTGGGGATCCCTGAAAGCTCAGGGTCTTTGGTCTCGGGAAGAATCTCTTCTACCGATAAATATTCTGGAACTGAGAGCGATATTCAATGCGCTCCAGGCCTGGCCCCAGCTTGCGAGGACCAGGTTCATACGGTTTCAATCAGACAACATGACGACTGTTGCGTACATCAACCATCAGGGGGGAACAAGGAGTTCCCTAGCGATGGAAGAAGTAACCAAAATTATTCTTTGGGCGGAGTCTCACTCCTGCCACCTGTCTGCTATCCACATCCCAGGAGTGGAAAATTGGGAAGCGGATTTTCTGAGTCGTCAGACATTGCATCCGGGGGAGTGGGAACTCCATCCGGAAATCTTTGCCCAAGTCACTCACCTGTGGGGCATTCCAGACATGGATCTGATGGCCTCTCGTCAGAACTTCAAAGTTCCTTGCTACGGGGCCAGATCCAGGGATCCCAAGGCGGCTCTAGTGGATGCACTAGTAGCACCTTGGACCTTCAAACTAGCTTATGTGTTCCCGCCATTTCCTCTCATCCCCAGGCTGATAGCCAGGATCAAGCAGGAGAGGGCGTCGGTGATCTTGATAGCTCCTGCGTGGCCACGCAGGACTTGGTATGCAGATCTGGTGAATATGTCATCGGCTCCACCTTGGAAGCTACCTTTGAGACGAGACCTTCTTGTTCAGGGTCCGTTCGAACATCCGAATCTGGTTTCACTCCAGCTGACTGCTTGGAGATTGAACGCTTGATTTTATCGAAGCGAGGATTCTCAGATTCTGTGATCGATACTCTTGTTCAGGCCAGAAAGCCTGTGACTAGAAAGATTTACCACAAAATTTGGAAAAAATATATCTGTTGGTGTGAATCTAAAGGATTCCCTTGGGACAAGGTTAAGATTCCTAGGATTCTATCCTTCCTTCAAGAAGGATTGGAAAAAGGATTATCTGCAAGTTCCCTGAAGGGACAGATTTCTGCCTTGTCGGTATTACTTCACAAAAAGCTGGCAGCTGTGCCAGATGTTCAAGCCTTTGTTCAGGCTCTGGTTAGAATCAAGCCTGTTTACAAACCTTTGACTCCTCCTTGGAGTCTCAATTTAGTTCTTTCAGTTCTTCAGGGGGTTCCGTTTGAACCCTTACATTCCGTTGATATTAAGTTATTATCTTGGAAAGTTTTGTTTTTAGTTGCGATTTCTTCTGCTAGAAGAGTCTCAGAATTATCTGCTCTGCAGTGTTCTCCTCCTTATCTGGTGTTCCATGCAGATAAGGTGGTTTTACGTACTAAACCTGGTTTTCTTCCAAAAGTTGTTTCTAACAAAAACATTAACCAGGAGATTATCGTACCTTCTCTGTGTCCAAAACCAGTTTCAAAGAAGGAACGTTTGTTGCACAATTTGGATGTTGTTCGCGCTCTAAAATTCTATTTAGATGCTACAAAGGATTTTAGACAAACATCTTCCTTGTTTGTTGTTTATTCAGGTAAAAGGAGAGGTCAAAAAGCAACTTCTACCTCTCTCTCTTTTTGGATTAAAAGCATCATCAGATTGGCTTACGAGACTGCCGGACGGCAGCCTCCCGAAAGAATCACAGCTCATTCCACTAGGGCTGTGGCTTCCACATGGGCCTTCAAGAACGAGGCTTCTGTTGATCAGATATGTAGGGCAGCGACTTGGTCTTCACTGCACACTTTTACCAAATTTTACAAGTTTGATACTTTTGCTTCTTCTGAGGCTATTTTTGGGAGAAAGGTTTTGCAAGCCGTGGTGCCTTCCATTTAGGTGACCTGATTTGCTCCCTCCCTTCATCCGTGTCCTAAAGCTTTGGTATTGGTTCCCACAAGTAAGGATGACGCCGTGGACCGGACACACCTATGTTGGAGAAAACAGAATTTATGTTTACCTGATAAATTTCTTTCTCCAACGGTGTGTCCGGTCCACGGCCCGCCCTGGTTTTTTTAATCAGGTCTGATATTTTATTTTCTTTAACTACAGTCACCACGGTACCATATGGTTTCTCCTATGCAAATATTCCTCCTTAACGTCGGTCGAATGACTGGGGTAGGCGGAGCCTAGGAGGGATCATGTGACCAGCTTTGCTGGGCTCTTTGCCATTTCCTGTTGGGGAAGAGAATATCCCACAAGTAAGGATGACGCCGTGGACCGGACACACCGTTGGAGAAAGAAATTTATCAGGTAAACATAAATTCTGTTTTTTATTTAGAAAAAAAAACCCTCCCCTTCAGAGTGACTTGCTATTGAGACGTATCTAGTTACAGATCAGCTGCCACGCTCAAGGTTTACTGATACTGGTAACAATCAGCAGCTATTCTCTAGCTTTACTGAACATATTACGCGGCTGCTGCCACTCTCCCATAGCTTGGCTACATTTTCATTTGAAGTATAACATCTTTGAATGGATGCAAACAAAGATTATGAACTGTATCACTTTAATTACTTGTTGCCATGGGCTGACTCAGTATGAAAAGGCAAATTCATAGATTGGCCAATACCGTATTTTTAAAGACAATAAAAAAACCACCAATAATACAAAAACAAATAAAGGGTGACACGAGACAGCATGTGCTAACCTTTGCTTAGTCCTCCCTGGTCCCAAAGCAGTTTGGTGATCTCATTTACCCAGATTTCTTTCACTCCAGGGTTCTCTGCTTGTAAGACCAATGTCTCCCTGGATTTTGGACGGCGAAACCAGAGCTCAAATCTTGTGTCTCCTTCTGATACACTGTCTGTAAGACCCATGTCAGCTGTCTAAAAAGATAGAACATAGTTAAAGGGACATAATACTCATATGCTAAATCACTTGAAAGTGATGCAATATAACTGTAAAAAGCTGACAGGAAAATATCACCTGAGCATCTCTATGTAAAAAAGGAAGATATTTTACCTCACAATCTCCTCAGCTCAGCAGAGTAAGTTCTGTGTAAAAAGTTATACTCAGCAGTTGCTCAGCTTCAGGTAAAAAAAATGAAGACATGAACGGTAGCCAATCAGCATCAGCAGTGCTGAGGTCATGAACTCTTTTACTGTGATCTCATGAGATTTCACTTAACTCTCATGAGATTTCATAGTAAACTTCCTTAAACTGAATATGGAAATAACATGAGAGTGCATGAAAGCTCACTCCCTTAGCTGTCCCGGGACTGACATACTGATTTGCTGCTTATTAGTCCTTTACAATGGGATGCGGCTACTGCTGAACTTTTGAGGTAAAATATCTCTTTTTTACATAGAGATGTTCAGGTGATATTTTCTAGTCCGCTTTTTACAGCTATGCTGCATCACTTTCAAGTTTTTCAGCATTTGGGTATTATGACCCTTTAATAATTTTTAATATGTTACAAATTACTATGTACATAAATATTCATAATAACCAAAACAGCTCCTGACATTTGTTAAAGGGGTTTGAAACTCAAAATGTTTATTTCATGATTCAGACAGAGCTTAACATTTTAAAGAACTTTCCAATTTACTTCTATTATTAAATTTGGTTCCTTCTCTTCGTATCCTTTGCTGAATGAGCAATAAAACACTACTGGAAGCTAGAGGAACCCATCTGGTCAGCCAATGACAAGAGGAATATATGTGCAGCCGCCAATTAGTAGCTAGCTCACAGTAGTACATTCTGCTTTTTCTACAAAGGAGAGAGCAAAGCAAAATAGATAATATAAATTAATTGGAAAGTTGTTTAAAATTGCATGTTCTATTTGAATCATGAAAGAAAAATATGGGGTTTCATTGCCCTTTAAATATTCACTGCTGGAATTAACTGTATATTATTATTATTATCAGGTATTTATAAAGCACCAGCAGATTACGCAGTGCTATACAAGTAATAATAAAACATTACAGGGGGGTGCATTACATACACAAACAAGTACAGTATTGGGGTACATTACAGTTGTAGGTGCAATAATTGAGCTATACAAAAGGAGAGGAATGCCCTGCCCTTGAGCACAATTTTGTGTACAACTAACATTCTATTTGCTTTCATACCTTGAATGATTGTTTGTAGCCATATGTCTCAAGACCTCCCTCTGCTGTCTTAAGCTTGCTGAGTAGCAAAAGTTTCTGAAAGAGGAATACATGTCGCAGAGACTTCTTTCTTCCGGAGCAGACAGTGAAGGTGTCTTTGATCAGAAGACGGCCATGTTCTTTCTCGTCAACCTGTTTGAAAAATAAGTAATTAGTTCCATCCAAGTAGCAGCGAATGGGAAATATGAGCATCATATATAGGTGATAATTGCAAGAGCTGTCTGATATTAAGCAGAATATTGATTATATATGTTTTTTAACCTTTTAATTTTTTCTGTTGTAATGGTGCCCTCTAGTAGTGTATATAATGTGAGTTGAATCATTTGTTTGTATGGCATGATTAAGGGAACAACTCCCAAAACATTGCTTTGTCTATTGACACTTTCTGCTTGAATAAATCATTCTTGATATATGCTGCTTTTTCTGGACTTGTTTGTGCTTGATATCAAGCTGTTCCAGGAATGGCATTATGTTAACTATTTTGGGGAAAAGGTCCATCATAGAGTTAACAAAAAAAAAAATAAGCCCAATAGCTCTGAATATCTGACGTAATGAAAAAGAGGACAAAGTGTTTCCAAAGAAGAACAAAATGGTCCTGAATCATTTAACAGTGGCCAAGATATAATTAATGCTTACTGGGTCTGCAAGATGTAACAGCAAGTTCTGTAAGGTCTCTCAATGGGTTAACTAAAATTAAGTGTTACTCTTAAATGTCCCACTAGGGGGCGTTCCCTGCATTTCTGGATAAGAAATAGGAAATAAAACAGTTTAGAAAGCACAGTAGATACACAAAAAGTACACACAGTTTATTTGCTGCAGACTTTGTGTTCTGCGTGTAGCTTTGTCTATATGACTTTGACTACTATTTTATTTTTATTGTTTGCTATGTAAACTGGGCCTCGCAATATCAGCAAGTGTTCTGAATATGTTTTTTATGGGCTTTGCTGATGTTTTTCACAGAACTTGCCATTTCTCTGTTTATTAGGCTATTTAAAAATAAGAGACAATCTTGCAAATATATGCAAAACTAGAATCAAATACAAACTAACCTGCACCAGTAACACTGAATTTTACCTTTGCTTAAATCTTTAAACAGTGGCGAATGATGATACGAGAACCACACAACTTCTGTCACCTGCTATTTTCCAGGATCAGCCCCTTTTCTTACTAATTTCAGTCAAGACTGCCCCTAAGAGGCCTATGGTGTGCTGGCTTTATAATATCTAGGTTGGTAACTATATCTATTTTTTGTCCTAATTACTGTGCAATGTTCTAATCTATACAGTTTATTCCAGAAATGTAAAATTGACAAAGTCCGGAGCTGCAGTTTAAAACTTCAAGGTCTTTATTGTTGTCTTAAAAGCGGTTACATGCACAGACACATAAACATGCCCTTGGTGTACAAAGCTTACGCGTTTCGGCTGAACCGCCGTACTCATAGCTTTCTGACCACCCTCTCACTAATGGGCTATTTAAGAGGATTAAAATCATCTGATTCGTTAAGTTTTCATGTTTAAATTAACTGTTTCATTACTGATTTTGTTTAGCCTCAATACTACTAGGCTAATTAGCCCTACTCACTGAACAAAGCTAAACATTTAGAAACAAACAATACATATAACACACTTTTATACATTGAATGCAACATTTGAGATTTAAAGAAAAAGTTACACTTTATAACACATTATAAAAATTCATCCAGTTTGCATACATCATTTGTACCATATAATAGCATACAATTCAATATATTTCATAAACCTTTAACAAAATGGCAATCTGTTAGTGATAAACTAAAGTGGATAAATCTGGCCATTATACTAATGCAATGTACAAATACTTTATTATATGCTCATACCTTATATTACAAAAGTGTCTAATGTGCGGTCTTAGAGTCGCTACTTGACTACAAATATATATTCTCTGACGGGTCAGCTATAGGGCCACTTACTAAAGGAAAAAGGTTTCTTTTTATTTCGGTATATAGTGGACTCGTTATTATACAAAAGCTGTTGAGGATATATAAATAGGATTATACCTATTTACTTGGAAAGTAATATAAAGAAGGGGTGAGGATGAATTACAAAGTGTAGCTAAATCCCTCCAACTGATTTCCCTACTTGGATAGAGCTAAAAAGGTTTCTATCTCGAACCCCTTGTCCAACCCAAACAGAAGACACTAGCAATCAATTATATCCGATGTGCTTCTACTTGGGGAGGCAGGTATATATAGCTAAAAATACGTCCCAGAGTTTTTATTGTCTGCTACCAGATTCTACAACTACAAAATGATTCCGGTAGTATAGACTAATTCCAAAAATTAATTAGATCATAAGAGGAATTCAGTCCCTTCGGGTACCTAGTCTGAAGATGAAAAATCTTGTGTGTTATTCAAGGGTCTCCCCTTCACAGGGGTTATTAATTATTCCAGAAATGTGCATCTATTATATCAATCAGCATTTACAGTAACATTAATATTATCACTATGATCATTAATAATAATGCGAAAATCCAGAACAACTGCACTAATTTAAAGAAAACTAAAAAATGCTGACGAAGCTGATCAGTAGTCGTTTCTTTCCTTTAAAAGATTCCTTTAAGGGTTAAATGCTTACCTCTAGGAGAGCTGTGTTAATTCAAACCCTTCTTCACAGAGGCCCAGGCCTCACTCATAGGAGGCTTAGCACGGCAGTCCCAGAACCTTAAAGGAGAAGGTCCTTTAGTGCCAGCCCTGGGATTTGCATCTCTAAGACTCCTTTTAGCGCGGCTCAGGGCTGTGTGAAGAAGGGTCGGGATTAGCGCTGCTCTCCAGCGTACTTTAGATAAGTATAATGCTACAGGTGAACTTTTTCACCAGTAGCAAAGGAACATCTACATTCGTTTATCGAAAGTGAATGTAAATGTTCAATAAATATTCAGTATTTAGTTAATAGCGAATAGTGCAATAGACGAATCTTCGTAAAAACAAATTTTTCAGAATAATCGTTCCGAATGATCTGTATGAATGTTTTGCTGCTGCACATGTCTAATAATAATAGTAATATAATAATAATAAAAGGTTATAGATGAACTTTCATGGGTTTCAATTTGAAAACCAATTTTGTATAATCAAAAAAAAAAACTTTCCAATTTATTTTTTTTATCGAATTTTAGTATCCTTTGTTGAAAAGCAGGTAGGTAGGTTTAGGAGCATGCACGTGTGCATCACTATACTTAACACATACATTTGTGTTTACCCATGCAAAAGTTTTAAACACATAGTTAAAGTCATATCCAGAGCAGCAATGCAGTACTGAGACCTAACTGAACACAGCTTGTCAGCCAGTAACAAGAGGCATATGTGTGTAGCCATGAATCACCAGCTAACTCCCAGTAGTGCATTATTGCCCTTGATAATATCTAGGTATGCCTTTCAACAAGATACCAAGAGAATGAAGTAAATCTGATAGAAGTAAATTGTAAAGTGTCTTAAAATTACATTTTCTACCTGAATCATTAAAGTTTAATTTGACTTTCATGTTCCTTTAAGCTGTGCATAAAAAAAATCTGTATTCTACTACATCATATATAGTGAAATCAAATGAGCTGAATACATAACGTCCATAGTGACGTAATACAAAATGTATAGAAGAATTGATGTTGCCTGTGTTGTTATACTGTGCATATGTATTATATCACTAATCTGAAGCTTAACATCAACGAGATCTCTCTCTATAACACATTTTATGTAGATTAATACCGCAGTAAATCAATTTATAGCTGCATTGAAAAATGGAAATTCTTGCAGATGTTAGGTTACTTGGAAGTTTCACTTCATACAATTAACCCATGGTTGCCAGGAACACATAAAATGTATTTAACATACACAAGGCCGGCTCAAGATATTGTGCTGCCTGGGTCAGAGAATGCAATGACGCTCCCCCAGTATTAACATTACTGATAACTATATCAACTTACTAGCCTGGCTTCTGCCCTTACTAAGCCTGCCTACCTGCAACCAATGCTTTTGCACAGGAAAGGACTGGTCTGGATCTGACAGTGACTGACTCTCAGTCACTGAAGTGCTGCCCCTTGTCAAGTGCTGCCTGGGTCCATTGGACCCACTTGGTCCCATGGTTGAGCTGACCCTGAACATACACAGCACAGTAATTAAAATCTTGGTTGTCTTACACAAACACAAAACTGCAATTTAACACTTTAGTTGTCAGTTTGTTTGTTTTTAAAATAGTTTAACTCCTTAGCTACACTGTAACACACTATTAACCTCTTGGTTCATGCACACAAACACAATAGTTGTGTAGCAGTGGCTTACCTACTAAATTATTAGAAAACTACAAAGAGCAGTGACTTAATCAGTTGATTGTCAGTAATATACAAGCAGCAATGATTTAACCCCTTGATTTAAAGAACACACAGGCAACAGTGATGAAACCTCACATCAGTACCTGTTTTTACTGCTGCACCTTTTTTTGTTTATCTTCCAGTTTTTGCATCAATTTATTGTGGCAGCTGCTTTTAGAGCCATTTTTCATGGTAGTTGCTTTCTTTGTCATTCTTGGAGCAAATTGATACATATTTGTGACGCGGTTTTGTCTCATTCTTAGCCCTTTGTTGATCTTGGGTGTCCTACTTCTGTGATTTCTGCTTACTGACTGCTGTTTTCAACTCTGCCTTTAAATTCTGGTTTTGTCTGTTCTACAGTGTCCCAGCTTCTGACCTTTCGGCTCCTCTGATTCTGGTTTGTGATTTGGCACATCTGCTGTTTGGCTGGTTTTGACCCTTGGCTACACTGGCCCTCATTCTGGTTTGTGATTTGGCACCTCTGCCGCCTGGCTGGTTTTGACCCTTGGCTACTCTGAACCCGATTCTGGTTTGTGATTTGGCACCTCTGCTGTCTGGCTGGTGTGAATTTGGAGCAGGTGTGTTGAATAGGCGATCAGCGCCACTCTGATTGGTGAACCATTAGTGGCGCTGATTGCCTATTCCCTCCCATCTTGTGGCGGCATGGCATGTTTGATGCGCTATCGGCTAATAACCAATTATCCTGTTTTCTGTGCTCCGTTGTGGCATTGGGTAAATGTGGATTGGTATATCAGTCATATGGGATTACTCAGTGATGAAGGGGGTGGGGTGTATTATCTATCAATGAACTGTTAGTTTGTGAACATTAGGGGTAGGGGGGGTGTGTGTACAATTTTGATCAGTTGTTACGGATTGGTTAATTATGGTTAGGGTGTGTATCCCGGATCCCAATCAAGTTTTGAGCTAGGTTTTTTAAACCTTTCTGACCATTTGTTTTTTATGAGGCTATGAGTAAGGCTCACGCCGAAACGCGTTGCCATCGTTTCTGTCACTAGCTCTTATATATTTTTCCACCTCCTCTGTATTGGGGATTCATTCCCTGTGTATTCTTTGTAACAATTTATGCTACAATTTGTTAACCTGTTCATTAAATACTTTGAAACGGCTACTACCAGGTGCTTCCGTTTTTCCTTTTTTGGTTTCATCACGTATCCAGGCCGGAGTGAGCACTGGTAATAGGCTGTGAGCTGCTGACTTAGTGGACCTGAGAGGGACAGCCTGCAGGACCAGGGGTCGATGACAGTCTTCTATTCTCAGTTTGGCATACATCATTGCAGTCCGGTGAGATACATGGGAAGCCGCTGGAGCAACGCTTAATGAGGTATTTACCTAACTGACTTTAAGGGTGTCTGTTACTATGCCAATGTGAACTGTTTGGTGCTGCTGCTCCACAAATTGGGAGCTCTCTTGGCTTGTAACCTTAGATCCGATTTCCTGCATGCACACCTGCCTTCAGGGAGAGAGGAACCCTGTAGGACAGGATTGAATTTGGGCTGTTCACTATCAGAAGATCGTTAATAGGTGGGTTCAGGCTGTTTGAAGCTTTGTGCTTTTTCCACTGCGGATTATGTTTCTAACCACCATTATTAACAATTACACATTTTCTGTTACATATGTAAACACCCACTTTTCTCTATTCCTCTATTTTTGATTGATCACGATTAGAATATCATATATAGAGCTATTGATCACTTTATATTTTGGTCTAGTACCCTTTACCAAACCATTGGGAATCATTGAAGGATCATACAAGTGCATGGTTGAAACATGAAACAGGCTGTCTTGCCCTTACCTCAAACCCTCTTATAGCTTCTGCAGCCAGTAGATTTTTCCCATGAGGCACTAGAGAGATGACCAACTCAGAGGCAGCCTGTAGAGATTGGCGTTCCTGCTCAGACTCCTGGTCACACTCTTGAATCATGTCACCAAGGAAGCGCTGGTACTGATCTAATTGCTCCAGTGGTCTATGTAAGATTCCCCAGGATTCCTCCTCTTCCTTCTGGTCCCTACGTCTACCCTGTGAAAGAAATATGGTAAAGCGGCATTAAAGAAAACAAGGATAAATCTGTCCTAGCCCACTAACTGAGTTTGGCTCTAGCACTTGATAACAGCTACACTTGACGTGAGGCTTTTACTTATCTATAAATGTTTTTGGTTTTTTGTTGACTGCACAAGATTTGACTGTTTTTCACGTCTAAGTAAAGAAAGCTCAAAACCCCTGGTTTAAACACCTTTTGGCTCTTAATGTGGTTTTTCTCTTTTTTCAGATCCACATTAAGCCATTGTACAATAATTATTGCAGCAAAAGTGCCACAGTACAGTAATTGACACATCTTAAACTTCATTAAAGGAATCTGAAACCCCAATTTTTTCTTCTATGATTCAGACAGAGCATACAATTTTAAATAACTTTCCAATCTGATTCTGTTATAACATTTGCTTCATATCCTTTATTGAAGAAGCAGCAATTCCATACTGGGAGCTAGTTGACATATCTGTAAGCCAATGACAATAGGTATATATGTGCAGCCACCAATCAACAGATAGCTCCTGAGCCAACCTAGGTATGCATTTCAGCAAAGGATAGCAAGAGAACTAAGCAAATTAGATAATAGAAGTAAATTGGAAAGTTGATTACATTGTATGTTCTATCTGTTTAACAGTAAGAGGGAAGTGATGTATCATACGCGGTGATCATGCACAAGTCTGACTGGTAATTGGGAATCATGTTTTAAATTGCTGTAAAGACTTTTATGGGTTCTCCAATCCACATGACCTTATTTGTGCAATATGAATTTTATATTAAGAAATGGCGGAAGTGAAGGATCAAGTCTGCAAAAATGGGGAGCTAGTGAAGGGTTTTTACGTACAGAAAGATAGGTCTAGATTCCAATCTTTTATTACTGAACCCAGACATTCTGTGGATAATCTAAATTATGTTATAAACGGTAATTTACATCACCTATATGTGAATAATAATGGAAACCTACCACATAGGTCACACATCCTTCAGATAATGTCCATATCCATTTAGTAACCTATGTATGGCTTAAAACATAGATCTTCTCTTACTAATTATGGACTTGAGTCTTAAAGGTGGCAACTATACAACCAACATCAGACTCCTGAAAAGCATTTAAAAGTTGTCATTTAAAGAGATATGAAACTCAGTTTTTTTTCTTTCATTAAGATAGAGCATGTAATTTTATGCAACTTTCTAATTTACTCCTACTATCACTTTTTCTTCGTTCTCTTGGTATCTTCATTTAAAAAGCAGGAATGTAAGCTTAGGGGCCAAACCATTTTTGGTTCAGCACCTGGGTGGCGCTTGTTGATTGGTGGCTAAATGTAATCACCAATCAGCAAGCGCTAAGGTGCTGAACCAAAAATGAGCTGGCTCCTAAGCTTACATTCCTGCTTTTCAAATAAAGATAGTAAGAGAACAAATAAAAATTGATAATAGTAGTAAATTAGAAAGTTGCTTAAACTTGCATACTCTATATGAATCATGAAACGAAAACTTTAGGCTTCATATCCCTTTAACACCCCTGTCAGTATTTAGAATCCTAACCAGCTGTGTTATAAGTCCATAGGGTGGGCAGTATGGGTTTAGATTGGCTGTAGCATATACTGATGTTTCCTAAGAATGACCCAGACCCATCTATAAATGAGCCCATAAAAACGGCAACTGTCCATAACATAGCAGGAAGTGATGTAACAGTACCAGTTAAAGTATAGTGACATCTATTCCTGGACCTCTGACTATTTAAGCCAGCATGAAGCTACCAGAAACCATACAGTATTAATTCAAAGGATTAAAACCATAGGGTGCAGAATGAAAGGAATGCCGTAGATATGGTCTCCTTTCTCCAATTGCTTCATTCTCTTTTGGGATTGGAAATACAGCCATAAAACCACAGAAGCAGGCGAAGAGGCATTGAAAATATTACATTCCCGTGCCTTAAACCAAAAGCATGTACCAGAGTCCCTAACAAAAAGAAGTCTCTTCAGAAAAAATTCATACAAGATTAAATATAAATAAAGAGGAATTTAAAAAAAAGATGATAACCTAAGTGTTTATTAATTCTTTCTGACATAATGATTGATCAGAAATGTGATTTAGAGTGAATTAGGCCCATAAGTAATTAAAATGCCTTGCTTTGCAATACATCTGCAATATTCAGTTTGAACAGCAGAGGGAGCAAGGAACTGTATAGAATGTAGTAAAATATTTTTCTGGACTCAGAAGTGAATGGAACAAGTTATTTCAGGATTGAATGGAAATAAATAGTAATATTAATCATATGGGTAAAGTGAGAAAATATAAATGAGCGTTAAGGCATTAAGCCCAATAGAGCATACCAGCACACTGATGAAACCACCACCCATTTGAGTTCTGAGGAATGCATGCTGGCGTGCCTTAATGTTTTTCTTGTGTACCATAAATTGATGATATGTTTCTGGATTTTTCTGTGTTATACCCAGTTTTGTGTAATTTTCAAATTGTGTAATATTTGGATGGTTAGATAGTTTATACTTACTTGTTTTCTGCATAAACTGCAAGATGTTGAATAGTGACAAAAATAATTGTTCTCTTTTCTGATTTTCAATTGTTAAGTTTAATTAAACCATAAATTATAAAATCTTACATTTTGCTGTCTTTTAGGAAGGTAAACTGATGTCAAATGTGGGACAATAAAATGTGTGTTTGAAATATTTAGGGAATAATGACTCCCACGCTGCTATTTACTATGTACACCACATCAAATGACATAAAAAATTAGTAAAAATCATTTGTTGACATTTTCTCATATTATGATATTTATGTAAAGTTCAGCAAGCGCAACCCAGACGCAAAACCAAAAATGGGCCGGCTCCTCAGCTTAGATTCCTGCTTTTTCAAACAAACATAGCAAGAGAATGAAGAAAAATTGTCGAGGAGTAAATTAGTCAGTTTCTTAAAATTGCTGCTGTATCTGAATCATGAAAGAAGAAAAAAATGGGTTTAGTATCCCTTTAATTCAGGTTTTTACATTTAATTAGTTTTATTCCCAATCAGTTTCCAAATGATCTGGAATGAAACAAAGTACAATTATTTATCTGTTATTTTGTCTTTTGTGCAGAAGATATTTTTGCACTTTTAAATACATTACGGTGTAACTGAGAGCTGATTGTCCTATTAGGCAATACCTCAGGTGACAGACACAAGGGTGACAGGCATTTGAGAGGTAATAAAAGCAAGACAATGAAACTCATTTCATGTCATCTGCCAATTCCATCACTTACTTTTAGACTTCCACTGGGAGCTGGGAGGAACAGTTCTACCTTTTGCCTGTTTTTCACATACAGAGAATATAAGCGCAGCTGATCTGCCTGAAAATAGAAAGATAAAGAGCTTAAGATGCTTTCATTAGAGGCAAAAAGAAAACAGATATAAAATCACTCAGTCTATATCACTGGTTTTCAAACCTGTCCTCAGGCCTCCCCAACAGGTCAGGTTTTCAGGATTACCTTAGATGAGAGCAGATAAAATAACCATGTTTACTAATCAGCTAATTATTTCAGCTGTGCTCTAGTACAGATTTCCACAAAGTGTGTTCTGTTAGAGAGGCCTGAGGACAGGTTTGAAAACCAGTGGTCTAATGGAAAAGTGACACACACACATATACAGATACCTGACATGATAAATGATGGAATACTTTGCATTGCTTTTATTTGTGTGTGCTATTCATGTAGCGCTTGGGAACAAATTACAGAAATATGATATTATTTTGCTAATGAATTGTATCATAACCTTAAAGCAACCACTATGAATCTTCTAATTCGGGGACTGAGGATGATACATGGATTATTGTTCCTTTAACTGTAACAAGTGAATGGCAGCTGCCCAGAATTAAAAGGAGCTCTTGTATAGATACGTATTCAAGGCTAGATTACGAGTGGAGCGCTATCATTTGCACTCAAGCGATATTAGGATTTCAAAGCTGTTTGCGCTCAAGCTAAATACCGCTCATATTAAAAAATAAAAGTTATCGCTGAAATGATTACCGCATATTCAGAGCTCTGGTTAACTGTTTTGCTGTTACATTTAACAGTATAGCCACATTCATAATAGCATTTTTTTTTTAATTGCATAAAAAGTTAAAAGGGCTCAAAGATATGAGATCTCAGGTTTTAGAGAGAAAAAAAGGCAGTCAAAGGGCTTCAACAATGAGATACATACATATCCATGTCTAAAGATGTATATGTATGTATATAAATGCATATATGTGTGTACTTATGTATTTACAGACATATATACACATATAAACACATTAATAAACACATAAATACACATGTAAACATATATAGACATATTATAAGTGCATTCGAGCCCTTTGCAGTCAAGTAGAAAAGACATGAAAAAACATATTTATGCAATATTCATATTTAATAAAATGTTATACTGTAAATAATATACATTCCAATGTTCTGCACATAGCAGAATATGTTCTACGTGTTTTAACCCCTTAACAACTATGACGTTCCCTGTATGTTGTTGGTCATTAAGAGTTTTCTTGGGTATAATAGCGCGGGATTCGCAGAGAGCCTCAACTTTTTGACTCTATTGAAGTCTATGGGGAAATCAGATTTTGCGTTTGTGACTTCTCAAAGTCTATTTGTTACCATCACTTTGCGAACTCGAGAGCACAAACTTTTTATTTTCAACCCGTAATATGTGCAACAAAATTACTTCTAGAGGTTTTAACGCTCTAACGCGAGAGCAAACTACCGCTCCACTCGTCACCTAGCCCTCAGTGTTAGAACAGGAGCAAATTTAAAAGTCTCTTAAAATTGCATGCTGTATCTGAACCATGAACGTTTTATTCTGACTTTCTCTTGGTATCTTTTGTTGAAACATATTGACAAAATACCTAGGCTGGCTCAGGAGAGTGCACAAGTCTTAAGCACTGTAGAATTTGTGAAATGTTGCTTATCATATGTGGGTTAAAAGGAATTATGGCACATTGAAGAGCAGGTGGGAATCTCGTTAATGCTTTTCCACAGTCCAAAATTATAGTTTGATTTCTTTTAAACACCTCTTGGTCTTTAGCAAAAATTGTGTTTGACACACATTCCCTAAAGAAGTCAAAAGGCAAATTCTGTAACCTGCAAATCAAATAACTGTTTTAGGCAATTTGCAGCATTTTTAAAACCTAAGTTACATCATTTGTTTTATAGCCTCTTTAGGGAGCGTGGGACAAAGCACATTTTTACACAAAAGTTTCGAGGTGCTTAATATTAATATTGCTTTAATGAAAGCTGATTTAAAACGATAATGATTTAAGGTATGATAAAAATGGAAATCGCACTGTAAGAGATTGACAGCAACTTTAAAATGAAAGCAGAGTTATGACACTAGCAAGTTATTAAACAGGAGAACAGGAACACAGCATGACTCACATGTTGCAGGAAACAGTATGAAACAGTCAGAGGGTGAGACACACAGGTCTGCAGGTCTCGCAGGAAATGAGTGTGGAAATTTAAGAGCTGTTCCAAGCTGCCTCTCAGTGCCAGGCCCGCGGGACATGACCCTCTGACCTCTAGGGATCGTCTAAGTGACTGGATATAACTCCGCTCAGAACACAGAAGGTCTAGAAGCATACGCTGCGGGGACCTGCAACAAGAGCACAGTGTTCTTTATTAACAGCATTAAACACATATATACAACACAATGTAATAGCACAACATGATAAACCATTATTTCAAGCAAAACACTATATGAAAATGAAAATAAACAAAAAATGCCATATATGTATATACAAATCACCGGGGTTTCATATTATTGCAAAAAGCCAAAAATATGACCATCATTTGTCTTAGTATATTTGCGCAAATCTGAAGTATTACCAGTGAGACCTTAATTACTGTGTAAATCAAAGAGATGCAAATAGATTTATCAAGTGATCACTGTTGCTATGGTGATCACTTGATAGTGAACTTTGAGTTAGGCCCTTTGTTTAAAAGAAGGGCCACTTGACCCATTTTAGTTCTTATAAGGAGATGCTAGAGTCCCTTTTAGAGTCCAGACAACACTAAAAGTCTAAAGGTGATTATCATTACTATGGCAAATCACTTGCTACCTAGAGGGGCTCAAAAATTTTTATTTGAAAGGGCAGACCCTTTTTTATATCAGGGGTATTGTGTTTTGTCCTGTCTTTGGAGCCATTACCCCCTATTTGATAAATACATTCGGTCATTTACTGCCATCTTTTTAGAAGCCACCTATTGTCAGGGTATTCTGGGGGCACAAAAACCCAGAAAATACATTATTATTATCATTTATTTATAAAGCACCAACATTTTAAGCAGTGCTATACAAAAGGTACATTACAATCAGTGACGTGCGGTGAGGTCAAAGGCTGTTGAGGCCCGAGAAGCCCATATATGAACCCAATAGATGTAGCTTAAATATACGATTAAATTAGCAGGTTGCACAAGGCAATTTAGCATTATTTACAACGCACGCATACAGGTAAGAAACGAATTAAATTCTTATTATATAGGCAAATCTAGTTCTACTATTTATTCTCTCACTAGAAACAAATTAAAGGGCATAACATTTTACAGGACATTGTCCCTTTAAGTTTAAAGAAAAGAAAAAAAAGATTAAAAAAAATGCAATGTTATCATAGAAGACTATGTAAAAAAAAAACAGTGGCATCTTGACTGTTAGACATATTAAGTGTAGCTCTGCGAGGCACAGCAAGAATAAAATACTAAATAAAGGATAATAGCCCTTATTATAGTCTATTTAACAAAAGTCATTTTACAAGCATGACTAAAACAGTATAAGCCATTATTTTATATACATACATATCTAACAACAGTGATTATTGTCAGTGGTTTAAAAAAATTCTTTAAGCAAGTAATTGATGCAGAACATTACTTAAGGACAATGCCAGCATGAGTTTATTTATCACACTGAGCAACATTTACCAGGACTAGTGGCTGCAACGAAAACCCTCCTCGCTGTATTGCAGGCATCACCTTTATAAGAGGCCATGCCAACCAGTCCTTCCCACTCTGTGTCCACTTCGTAGCCCATTTAGTAAATATTTCTAAATATATTATTCATAAAGGAGCAGCTCACCTTTCAGTCATACTGTTTTTATGAATACACGTTATACAATGCAGACAGAGGGAAAAAAAAGTCACAATTCTAAACATGTAGCCTCTAGAGGGAGAGCACCAACTTAACCGCATCTCCCTTATCATCAGCAGCAGCTTCCCCAGTGCTGTCTTCCAACAAGGAAAGCCAGTAACTTGATGTAGGCCACAGAGGAGGAAGCCCCTTCTCTTCTGCAGTTACCTCCCACACAGCAACGGGGTTATTCTCATAGAACAAATACATATGTATGTGTATTTTATAAATATACACTTATTCCCGTTGTTTTAAGCAAACCCAATTAGTTTGTACATGCGTAAACTATTCCATCATCCTGTTCACTGATTGTATATAGTAATCCACCACCTAGCCAGACAAAGTACGTCTACCTTTTTCCCTCATAAAGCACATCAGCATCAAACACTCAACCGCTGGGCAGCTTTTACCTCCTCGCCGTGAGAGTCCACAGCTGCATTCATTACTTTTGGGAAATACAGAACCTGGCCACCAGCAGGAGGCAAAGACACACCAGCCAAAAGGCTTAAATACCTCCCCCACTTCCCTCATCCCCCAGTCATTCTTTGTCTCTCGTCACAGGAGGTTGGCAGAGAAGCGTCAGAAGATTACAGACTAGTCTCTTATTGAGGGTAGTACTCTTCTAAATGGGACAGGAGTTTTAAATAGTCCTGTCAGCCTCTCAGTGAGAGCATGGATGAAATTTAGAGTCCAGAGATGCAGGGAGAGTCTTTCTGCGAAACCATCCCGACTCATATTAACAGCTCCATAAGCAATCAGCATTGATGAGTTTCGCTGCCTGCTTTCTTCACTTAAGTCCATGTCAGACGCGACGCTACTGTCTGTCAAACTTGATGGACCGTGTTACTGTTCCACGGCATAGATTCCGGTAAGATCGTTACATTTTCCTTTTCATTGTGATGTAATGTAAATGATAAAATGGTCTCAGTGGGACTCCTTTATCTTTATGGAATTAAGGGTTAATATCTCCTGAGGGGGGTTATTGAACAGTGGGGGACTTTAATCATGCTTGTTATGTGATTCTGTCTGCTTATGTTTAGAGATGTTGGGGCTCCTGGCTATTGCGGAACGTATACTTTTTCTTCGAGCTGTGCAGTTCTTGTGGACTGGCGCACTTTTTCTTTGGCCTACATGTCACACCTCGTGACCGGGCGTGGTCACGTTTTCGTTCTCCATTTCTGTATTCGTGACCGAGTGTCGGTGGAGAGGGTCTGTTTCTCTACTTGTCTGGGTAATAGGAGGTGGTGAGTGCCCCAGCCATTGGGGGTGTAAGGTGCCAGTTGTTTTTGTCCATAATTTAATCAGTCATGATATGGAGGATTCTGATTTTTTGGAGAAGGATTTCTCTGATTCAGATTCTGTTACTTGCATAGATTATGGGGAAGCCAGGGTAATCCAGCCCAATCAATTATGTTCCGTATGCTGTAATAGAGTGCTCTCTTCTCCCTCTGGGGAGAGGTTAGAGACTGCTGAGCTGTCTGCCTCTGTGAATTCTGTGTCACTTGAGGTGCGTTCCCTAGAATCTTCTGTTCCTACACAGGCAGTTGTCCCGCATACCATTACCCCTTCTACGGAAGGAGGTTTATTTCCACCAGAGGTTACTGCACAGTTTTGCATGGCCATATATTTGGCATTGGCGCATTTACACCTTCCTGATTGCAAGCGAAGAATTCATCCATGTCCTCTTAACCTGGGTACATCAGGTGCAAGTTCGATTATATTGGATCTTTCCTCTGGGGAAGTGGTTACCTCTAAGTCTTCATGGGTACAACCTTCAGGGTAGGGGCCTTCAGATGCCTCGCCGGAGGTAGATTTTGCCTTTAGATTCAGACTGGCGCGTCTGCGTGTACTGCTGTGGCATGTGTTGGCAGCATTGGAGGATACCAGTTCTGATTTGTCAACGAATCTTCAGTCTTCTGAATCAGATGGCGAACAGCGCTAGACGAGTGGAAGGATGGAGATCCTACTCCTGGTAGTCTTTTGTTTTGTGTGTCTAATCCCAGTTCTGAGCTCTTGAGGAATAGGGTATCTGACCCTGTTAGTGTTTCCTTTTTTGGCATTTACCTGCTGGTGCTGCCTAGTTTCTTTTGATCCAATTAGGATGTGTTTTATTTCTTTAATTTTAGACATCGTGACTGTTCTAGTTTTTCCTTTTAGGAAAATTATTTCTTCTCTGGGATTTTGATGCTAGTGATTTTATGGTCGCGATAGATGTTACTTCCGGTGGAAGTTAAAAAAAAATAAAAAAAATAAGACAATGTTTAAGCCCCAGAGCTTATTTGTCTAACATTTGTCTGTTTGTTTAGTCTAGCACTGCTAGGGTTTAGAACTTTCAGTTGGCCCTTGATTAGTTCAGTTGTACCCTGGACCTCAGGCTGGTCCAGGTTGGGTACTAGTTCACTCTGTTCTTTTGAGGTTTATATCAGATATGTTGTATCCTTGACAACAGGCTGGTCCTGTTTGGGTACTAAGTTTGCTTGCTTCTTGCTAGGAGCTTGTTTTCTTGTTTTTACAATTTAAAGAAAGCCATTCTTTCCTAGATGTCAGGCTGGTCCTAGTTATTTCATTTTGGTGGGCCGTCCGACGTTGGTTCATACTCAGTACTAAGTGTTCTATCCCTGCATAGTTTGCATGGTTAGCTGGGATTACGAATCCTGCTGTGGCAGTATATTTGTAGTTCCTGAGGTCCTTTGGACAGGAGCTAGAGTCTGGATTTGTCTGGATTTGTTACCACATTTTGTCTCTCATAGTTGAGGTATACCTATGATGAAGTGTACCCTCCCTTTGGGTTTCTGAGGGGAAGTAAGGTTAGGTACCCTGTGACCCGAGCTAGTCTCTCTGGGTGTCGGTGCCTCTTTCATCCTTCTTTTCCTTTAGAAATCGTGGCTGGAGATTCGTTATTTTTTTTTTGAAAATAATTTTTTTATTGAAGTTAAAACATATATCAACAAACAAGACTCGCCCTAAGGCAAAGTTACAACAGAGAGAGAAATACATTGTCTATACATAGGTATTGTTGAATAAAGAAATATGCATATGCGGCAAGATAAATACATATCAAATCTGAATATGAAGATAGACAATAGTTTAGGCGAGATAAGATAGAGCTTCATTTTATATTATATTATTGACGTATAATCTCCACAGAATAATAGAAAATTACCTGAGACCAAGATATCAGCCTGTGGAGAATTAACATATGTATCAGCCACTCTTGGGCCGAGATATACAAGGGGGAAGGGGAGATTCAGCGGATAAGCACCGCTATACACATAGGGGAAGGGGTGTAAGTGTAAGTAGGTAAGGGTAAGTGTAAGTAGGTAAGGGTACACGATGGTAACTTAGAAGTGCCTGATCATAGAGACCTTAGGCCTGTCATCAGGGTCATTGTAACCATAAGTTAGTTGTGCCATGGAGAGTTAAGCTACTTAGAAATATGTGGTGACATGCAGTGACATCTAAACACAATGAGGGGCAGCTATATAGGGACCTTAAGGCCGCTCTACCTATTAAACATTATCTTGCATCGAGTGTAATTATTCTACATGGGTCTGAGAAAGGAAAGTTAAATAACTATAGTCAGATTTGTGTATCTACATAAATGCAATGTAAATGGACCCATCGACCTAAGCTCAAACCTTATGTCCTGCAGTCAAACTAAATGAGTATATTGCAGTGATCCTTCATTGGGGCATTTTTTTTTCCCCTCTTTTCACTTCTTTCGTTTTTCTTTCCCCCCTAGATATAAGTATTTCAGATGTAGCTAATCGCTTTTTAGCATATAGTAGGATATAAAGGAGGTTTAAAATTTCAAGCAATCCTGAAATGATACTTCCTGTGTGCTCCAAAAATCTAATACATTGCTAAGATCACACTGTCAGTGCTGAAGTTACATATAAACCAGTGCCTAGACCTAGATGCATAAGGATACATAAACTGCACAATCAACTATATCCTCTTAAAATATATAGCCATAGCACAGTAAAAGATATATAAAGAACAGCGTATGGGCGAACCATGAAATACCCCTCCTACAGACTGTAAAGGGCAAGATAAGTAATACGCCAAATATGTGCTGAGTTTATATAGAAGAACATTATATAGGGTAACCAACTATGACAAATAGTAGGTCACATTGGAACCGATATTAGCCAGTATGTAACTTCTGATAGGAAGCTATAGTTTTAGCATGCTAGGTATGTCTGCAGGGTTAAGCTCCTTTAAGCACTGTAATGTGTTTTTCTCCTTCAGCAGCAAACCTACAAATCAACTATATAAATAATACATACTAACAACATAGGCATTCTTTGACAAATCACTAATGAAACTAGGGTCACTAAAAATTGAGTGGCAAAATATGGTTAGTTGGCCCTCATCAAAACATCCTCAAATATTGACCATTGCAAATGCATGCAGCGTACCCTACAAAATTGATTTTTCATCTGAAAGCATATGAGAAAACGTATGAAAATAAGTCATGGACTGGATCTCACATTAGTATTCAGTACATATAATAACATTCTCATGTAAATTGCTAACGTACTATACAGAATATTTTAACTGCAGTGACAGAACAATATTATATACATTTATAGACCTAAAGGTAAACAGGCTAGTTATATGAGCGTCTCTCAACTGGAGGAAGTGTAAACTTAAATAGAGTATATGAGACTATAAAATCTATGTAAAAAGTATGCAGTGTGAAGCTATACATATCAAACAGTGCCCAGGCCAAGAACATTTCAGACACACAAATGCCTGTAAAGGCAGTGGGACCATATCGTTGACGCAAGCGTCCCAAACATTAATCTAGGATATACATCTGTGAATGTATAGTCCAAAACTATCCTTAGCCGACAATAAATGTTATTAATTTGGGTCAGACCTCAGAATTCTACGTCTTCGTCACAGTATAAGGGGTAGTCTCTGATTCCCTGGAGTGACTTTACAGCCCAGAAATATATATGAAATCAGGACTATGCATTTAAAAGTCCTGCCAGGTTGCATAAGTTCACATACCACCGTATCAGTTACTCCGGTATTCAGCCTGTGGTAAAGTAAAAATAACAAAGAGAAAGCAAGCCACCTGGATCAAAGTTCCTTCTCTGCCATCCAAAGAGTATTATGTAGTTCAGCCTTCGGGTTCTCTGGCTCAGACTCGGGTATTTATTTGCAGCGCAATCGCGACCATAGCCGCTCAGATGCCAGAAAGGAAGAGGTTGCATATAAGCAGGTAGTAGAGGTGTCTTATCTGCGACGGCCATTTTCGAAGAGATATCTCCGTATCTCGAGTGTTCCCAATAGCTTGTGTCGTAAGGCCAAGGGCCTCCTGTTTATTATTGATCATGTCTCCCGTATCTGGATCAAAGGATAAGGGCATGCGACTCACTGATGTGCTCCCGCAAGTATAGGCTAGTTCATCTACGTCTCCATGTATGTACTCCACTATTTGTGCATCTTCTTTGATCTTAGTGAGTGTCATGGGTGTAGATCTTACCGGTACTTTGTGCACGTTTTTAATTATAGTTCTGAGGTCTTCATACCCGGCGGTTAGCTTTTGATCTAGCTCTATCAGTAGGGTGCGGATAGTAACGGTCGTCTCCTCCATGTTCAAAGGGAGAGATCAGGTAAGTAGCATACACTGGCTGCACCGGTATCTTGGTGGGACTTAGCGTTAATGTTGTGCAGAGTCGTCTCCCCGAGATTCGTTATTTGATCTCCGGGCCTTGTTGATGCTGAGATTTTTTAATCTCTCTAGTCCTTTGGACCTTGCCAGTCGCTTCTCTGATAGTTCAGTTCGATCAGTGTAAGGGTCACAAATTCTGACTACTCTGTCTTGGGTATCGACCACGTATCATGTCTTCAGAGTGATCTTTTCCTTAGGTTGGGAGACCTTACAGTAGGTTCGGGAACCTTCTCTTAGCGGGTAGTTGGTTCTTCCTTATTGGTCAGGGTGTTCTCCCTATCCCCGTTTTCTAGTAGGGGGGGAGTTGGTCCGCCCTGCTTTCTGAGTTTTTTTCTCTTGTTCCATCCCTGGAATGTCCTGGTGCAAGTTTGCTAGCTAATCAGTTGGCTAGTTATTATGGTTTGACATTTAGTCTGACTGCCTATCCGATGGAAGCCTGCGGCTTTCGTTTGGGACATAAACGGATATTACTATTCTGTTCCTGTTCTGCTCCCGGGTTTTTTTGGACCAAGGCGTTCAGTTTCTCTGTACCAGATAGCTGTCTTTGGTAAGATAGTTTTGTTCTACTTTGTCCTTCCGGGACTCAGGTTCTGGTTAAGGTTTTACATTGGTTCCTTTTGGATCCATGTAGGAGGTGGTCTGGAATTTTTCCTTTCTTTGCTCTCCTCCGTTGGTAGGGTATTCCCTACGGGGCTTTGTCCTCTTGCAACCTGGTAGTCCGCTCTTTTTCGAGTTATGCTAGGGGCTTCTCTCGCTGTTTTTTTCTTTGAGTCTTCGGGGAATGTTTCTGGAGGTTCTTTCGGACCTTCTTATCTGATTCTTGATTTCCTTTTAGTTAGGGGGAATGTGGTGTGGGGAGTTTGCTGATTGTTTCCCTTGCCATTGATCAGGGAGAGGGTTTAAATGTGTGTGCTTCTAGACAGTGGGACTTTTGTCTCCTCAGAGGCTTTTGTGCTCAGTCGAGTCCAGAATTTATGTATGATCGCTAACAGGGATCCTTATGGTTCTAATTGATGGGCAATTACCTTGTCCTCTTTCCATGTTTTGTTTCCTCCTGCTTCTGTTGAAGTAGTTTTTTGTCTGGAATCCGGGTTGTGACTGGCTAAGGTGCCATCAGAATGGGCTGCCTTTTTGTTCCCGCCCGTTTTGCATTCAGTGTCCTCTATAAGCTTATTTATTGATTTCCCAAAAGTAATGAATGCAGCTGTGGACTCTCCCCGTTTTAAGAAGAAAAACTTAAATTATGCTTACCTGATAATTTTCTTTCCACAGCTCCCCGCCCTTTTTTTCTGTGGGTGGCCTTAACATTTTTTGTTATTCATTCTTCTGGCAACTTTTTCACCCTAATATTTATCCTACTGTTCCTTGTTCCCTTGGCAGAATGACTGGGGGATGAAGGAAGTGGGGGAGGTATTTAAGCCTTTTGAGTGGGGTGTATTTGCCTCCTGGTGGCAAGGTTCTGTATTTCCCAAAAGTAATGAATGCAGATGTGGACTATCGCTAAAATGATTAGGTAAGAATAATTTAAGTTTTTAGCCATTCTGCAGCACAAACCATGACCTGGTGGCACAGCATATTGGCTACTGGTAGCAAAGCATGCTACAAGATTTTGCAATAGAGAGAAAGACGACCCCTATGCTGCCTCTCTCTATTGCGCAACATAGAGAAATAAAAATTATTATTTTTTTTTTTTTTAAATAAAGTTGAATTTTCAATTTAAAAATGCCCCAAATAACAGGTGCGGCAGTGCCTCATCTGCCTCCTATGACTGCACGTCCCATATGTGTACAATACAAAACTTACAATGAGACATTATGTAAGGCTATATACTGTACATTACTACACTTACATTGACAAACATAAACAGAAGGGGAGGAGCTCCCACCCCCAACCACAATCAGTTGTAGATGCTCTTTTATACAAAGTGAGCTACAGTTAGAGAGGCTCTCAATCTATAGGAAATAAATAGGAGAGTTGAGGGAGAGGGAAACATGTAGCAGAGACATCTGTTTAATGATGCATATAAAACTTACTTTAAGGAACATAAGTTGGGATAGAGACAATATAATTATTTGTACTTTAATTACTTTACCTGCAAATGTATACTGCAGTGCCTCGCCATTAACCTTTTCTTTTAAGTTTCCAAAGTGTACAGCTCTAACTCCCCCCACATATTTCCTTCTATGGCTGTATCTATATCTACCTTTGGTTTGGTAGAATGCAGCCTAACACTCATCTGCTGGAACATGCCTAGAAGCAAATTAGCTGCTGTGAACTCAGTTATTATTATTATCGGTTATTTATTTGGTGGAGGGAAGGATGGGGGGGGCAGACTACTCCAGACAGTGTGGCTATGTAAATCATTTTGCTTATTTTTGAATATTTTAAAATACTTGCCAACAATTTTTAAACAATTTTTGAATGCAAACTATTTTTACTTAATTAGCCCTTTAAGGATATGCACAGATTTCAAAATGTTTTATGGCACTTTAAATTGTATTTTTAAGGAACACTTGAAGATTTTGTGACTAAAAGGAAAGTCTGACTGAGCGAGGAAGGAGTTCTATAAAAGTCTTGCAGATGAGGGTGTGAGGAAGTAATAAGAGATGAGAAGAGAAGTAGGTTTTGGGAAGAGCGGAAGGGTGGGTTGGGGAGTATTTGCAGACAAGGACAGAGATATAGGAGGGTGCAGTGTTGTTGAGGGCTTTTGTATGTAAGGGTCAACATTTTGAATTTTATTCTTGAGGCTAAGGGAAGCCACATACACACACACTCACCATATACACACACACTCACCATATACACACACACTCACCATATACACACACACACACTCACCATACACTCACCATATAAACACACACTCACCATATACACACACACTCACCATATACACACACACACACTCACCATATACACACACACACACTCACCATATACACACACACACACTCACCATATACACACATATACAGTATATAGTTGTTTTGTGAATTTGAACAATTCTGTTATACTGTTACCCCATTTAGAACATGATATGCATAGCTTCAGATAAAATAAGGTCTTAGCTGAATCAGATGATGCCAATGAACAACTTATTTTACAGGTTGTTGTCAAATTCTTTTTATATATTTGTTTTTTACTTCTTTTTTTTTTTTTTTAAATATACAATTTTTATTAGTTTTTAGTTATTATACAAAGGTTGCCCAACGATATTATTAGCAATAATTAAACAGAAGACAGAACCCGGTCTATCAACTTAATAGCGTACCTACAATTCTCATGTGTGCCTGAACTTAAAGGGACATAATACTCATATGCTAAATCACTTGAAACTGATGCAGTATAACTGGAAAAAGCTGACAGGAAAATATCACCTGAGCATCTCTATGTAAAAAAGGAAGATATTTTACCTCACAACTTCCTCAGCTCAGCAGAGTAAGTTCTGTGTAAAAAGTTATACTCAGCTGCTCCCAGCTGCAGGTAAAAATAAAAAAAAATGAAGAAATGAACAGCAGCCAATCAGCATCAGCAGTGCTGAGGTCATGAACTCTTACTGTGATCTCATGAGATTTGACTTAACTATCATGAGATTTCATAGTAAGCTTCCTTTACCTGATTGGTGAAATAATATGAGAGTTCACAAGGCTCATCCCCTAAGATGTCCCAGGACAGACGCACTAAAATGCTGCTTTGAAATCCTTTACAATGGGAGGTGGCTACTGAGAAACTTTTGAGGTAAAATATCTTTCTTTTTTACATAGAGATGTTCAGGAGATATTTTCTAGTCAGCTTTTTACAGCTATGCTGCATCACTTTCAAGTGTTTAAACATTTGGGTATTATGGCCCTTTAACTTACTATACGGCTAGATTTAGAGTTCTGCGGCCAAAGGGGTGCGTTAGCTACGCATGCTTTTTTTCCCCGCACCTTTTAAATACCGCTGGTATTTAGAGTTCACAGAATGGCTGTGTTTTCAGTGCGTTAGGCTCCAAAAAGGGAGCGTAGAGCATAATTTAACGCCACTGCAACTCTAAATTCCAGCGGTGCTTACGGACGCGGCCAGCTTCAAAAACGTGCTCGTGCACGATTCCCCCATAGAAAACAATGGGGCAATTTGAGCTGAAAAAAAACCTAACACCTGCAAAAAAGCAGCGTTCAGCTCCTAACGCAGCCCCATTGTTTTCTATGGGGAAACACTTCCTACGTCTGCACCTAACACTCTAACATGTACCCCGAGTCGAAACACCCCTAACCTTACACTTATTAACCCCTATTCTGCCGCCCTCGCGATCGCTGACACCTGCATATTTTTTTAACCCCTAATCTGCCGCTCCGTAAACCGCCGCTACCTACATTATCCCTATGTACCCCTAATCTGCTGCCCCTAACACCGCCGACCCCTATATTATATTTATTAACCCCTAATCTGCCCCCACAACGTCGCCTCCACCTGCCTACACTTATTAACCCCTAATCTGCCAAGCGGACCGCACCGCTACTATAATAAAGTTATTAACCCCTAATCCGCCTCACTCCCGCCTCAATAACCCTATAATAAATAGTATTAACCCCTAATCTGCCCTCCCTAACATCGCCGACACCTAACTTCAATTATTAACCCCTAATCTGCCGACCGAATCTCGCCGCTACTGTAATAAATGGATTAACCCCTAAAGCTAAGTCTAACCCTAACACTAACACCCCCCTAAATTAAATATAATTTTTATCTAACGAAATAAATTAACTCTTATTAAATAAATTATTCCTATTTAAAGCTAAATACTTACCTGTAAAATAAACCCTAATATAGCTACAATATAAATTATAATTATATTGTAGCTATTTTAGGATTAATATTTATTTTACAGGTAACTTTGTATTTATTTTAACCAGGTACAATAGCTATTAAATAGTTAAGAACTATTTATTAGCTAAAATAGTTAAAATAATTACAAAATTACCTGTAAAATAAATCCTAACCTAAGTTACAATTAAACCTAACACTACACTATCAATAAATTAATTAAATACAATACCTACAATTATCTACAATTAAACCTAACACTACACTATCAATAAATAATTAAATACAATATCTACAAATAAATACAATGAAATAAACTAACTAAAGTACAAAAAATAAAAAAGAACTAAGTTACAAAAAATAAAAAAATATTTACAAACATTAGAAAAATATTACAACAATTTTAAACTAATTACACCTACTCTAAGCCCCCTAATAAAATAACAAAGCCCCCCAAAATAAAAAAAATGCCCTACCCTATTCTAAATTAAAAAAGTTCAAAGCTCTTTTACCTTACCAGCCCTGAAAAGGGCCCTTTGCGGGGCATGCCCCAAAGAATTCAGCTCTTTTGCCTGGAAAAAAACCACATACAATACCCCCCCCCAACATTACAACCCACCACCCACATACCCCTAATCTAACCCAAACCCCCCTTAAATAAACCTAATACTAAGCCCCTGAAGATCTCCCTACCTTGTCTTCACCTCACCGGGTCCCGATCTGTCCAGAAGAGCCTCCGATGTCTTGATCCAAGCCCAAGTGGGGGGCTAAAGGGTGACGTCCATCCTCGGGCTGAAGTCTGGATCCAAGCGGCGGCTGAAGAAATCCATCATCGGGCTGAAGTCGGAAGTCCATCATCGGGATGAAGTCTTCTCTCAAGCAGCGTCTTCAATCTTCTTTCTTCCGGAGCGGAGCCATCTTCTTCCCAGCGACGCGGATCCATCCTCTTCTAACGACGCCTACTCGCCGAATGACGGTTCCTTTAAATGACGTCATCCAAGATGGCGTCCCTCGAATTCCGATTGGCTGATAGGATTCTATCAGCCAATCGGAATTAAGGTAGGAATATTCTGATTGGCTGATGGAATCAGCCAATCAGATTCAAATTCAATCCGATTGGCTGATCCAATCAGCCAATCAGATTGAGCTCGCATTCTTTTGGCTTTTCCGATCAGCCAATAGAATGCGAGCTCAATTTGATTGGCTGATTGGATCAGCCAATCGGATTGAACTTGAATCTGATTGGCTGATTCCATCAGCCAATCAGAATATTCCTACCTTAATTCCGATTGGCTGATAGAATCCTATCAGCCAATCGGAATTCGAGGGACGCCATCTTGGATGACGTCATTTAAAGGAACCGTCATTCGGCGAGTAGGCGTCGTTAGAAGAGGATGGATCCGCGTCGGCTGGGAAGAAGATGGCTCCGCTCCGGAAGAAAGAAGATTGAAGATGCTGCTTGATAGAAGACTTCATCCCGATGATGGATTTCTTCAGCCGCCGCTTGGATCCAGACTTCAGCCAGAGGATGGACGTCACTCTTCAGCCCCCTGCTTGGGCTTGGATCAAGACATCAGAGGCTCTTCTGGACAGATCGGGACCCGGTGAGGTGAAGACAAGGTAGGAAGATCTTCAGGGGCTTAGTGTTAGGTTTATTTAACGGGGGTTTGGGTTAGATTAGGGGTATGTGGGTGGTGGGTTGTAATGTTGGGGGGGGTATTGTATGTGTTTTTTTCCAGGCAAAAGAGCTGAATTCTTTGGGGCATGCCCCTTTTCAGGGCTGGTAAGGTAAAAGAGCTTGTAACTTTTTAAATTTAGAATAGGGTAGGGCATTTTTTTATTTTGGGGGGCTTTGTTATTTTATTAGGGGGCTTAGAGTAGGTGTAATTAGTTTAAAATTGTTGTAATATTTTTCTAATGTTTGTAAATATTTTTTTATTTTTTGTAACTTAGTTCTTTTTTATTTTTTGTACTTTAGTTAGTTTATTTAATTGTATTTATTTGTACTTATTTTATTTAATTAATTTATTGATAGTGTAGTGTTAGGTTTAATTGTAGATAATTGTAGGTATTTTATTTAATTAATTTATTGATAGTGTAGTGTTAGGTTTAATTGTAGATAATTGTAGGTATTTTATTTAATTAATTTATTGATAGTGTAGTGTTAGGTTTAATTGTAACTTAGGTTAGGATTTATTTTACAGGTAATATTGTAATTATTTTAACTAGGTAACTATTAAATAGTTATTAACTATTTAATAGCTATTGTACCTGGTTAATATAATTACAAAGTTGCCTGTAAAATAAGTATAAGTAAGTATTTAGCTTTAAATAGGAATAAGTTATTTAATAATAGTTAATTTATTTTGTTAGATAAAAATTATATTTAACTTAGGGGGGTGTTAGTGTTAGGGTTAGAATTAGCTTTAGGGGTTAATACATTTATTAGAATAGCGGTGAGCTCCAGTCGGCAGATTAGGGGTTAATGCTTGAAGTTAGGTGTCGGCGATGTTAGGGAGGGCAGATTAGGGGTTAATACTATTTATTATAGGGTTATTGAGGCGGGAGTGAGGCGGATTAGGGGTTAATAACATTATTATAATAGCGGCGCGGTCGGCAGATTAGGGGTTAATAAGTGTAGGCAGGTGGAGGCGACATTGAGGGGGGCAGATTAGGGGTTAATAAATATAATATAGGGGTCGGCGGTGTTAGGGGCAACAGATTAGGGGTTCATAGGGATAACGTAGGTGGCAGCGGCGTGCGGTCGGCAGATTAGGGGTTAAAATTTTTTAATAGAGTGGGGGCGATGTGGGGGGACCTCGGTTTAGGGGTACATAGGTAGTTTATGGGTGTTAGTGTACTTTAGAGCACAGTAGTTAAGAGCTTTATAAACCGGCGTTAGCCCAGAAAGCTCTTAACTCCTGACTTTTTTCTGCGGCTGGAGTTTTGTCGTTAGATTTCTAACGCTCACTTCAGCCACGACTCTAAATACCGGCGTTAGAAAGATCCCATTGAAAAGATAGGATACGCAAATGGCGTAGGGGGATCTGCGGTATGGAAAAGTCGCGGCTGCAACGTGAGCGTTAGACCCTTTCCTGACTGACTCCAAATACCAGAGGGCGGTAAAAACCAGCGTTAGGAGCCTCTAACGCTGGTTTTCACGGCTACCGCCCAACTCTAAATCTAGCCGATAGTTATTCTTGGCCAGCCTGTAGACATTACCCTCTCTGAACCAATTTTAAACATTAGTTAAACCATCCATTTCCTCCTCAACTTTATTCAGTTATTGAACTTCATAACTGATATTTTGAGGATATTTATATTACAGAGAAGGGGAACTTACTAAACAGGTAGTCTTTAGGCCCAGCTCACGGTTGACCTCTTTCCTGAGATAAGACAATTATTTATACACAAGATTAGCGGGCTTTTGAATTCCTATCCCAAAGTAGTCGTGATCACTATGTTAATCACTTTTTAGAATTACTTATATTAATAATATTTTAGCCTCAAGGGGAAGGGAGAGATGGAGGGAGAGGGGGGGAAAAAGGGGGAGAGGGGGAGAAGCTTAGCAGTACCTTACCAGATGTCCAATAATACTAATTCTGTATTTCTAAATGGATAGATTAGTTGCTCTATTTCACTAGGAGGAAATATCTTAATAAACTTTGACCACTTTCTAAAGAAGGTAATAATCTCCTGATCAGAATTCAGGTCTGTGGCCATCTGTTCAATGACACATTGCTTTTGAGATAATTTTTAATTTCTGCTATTGTGGGAGTCAAATTACGCTTCCACTTCTTTAATATTAAGTTCGTAGCTGTTAAAATTGTTAGATTTATTATTGTATTCTCTGAGAATGGTAATTTGTTATCCAATAAAAGAATTACTTCATTCAAGGATATTGACATGGGGGTAATCTTAACTATGTTTATTAGCCAATACTCCACTCTTCTCCAGAATTGAAGTATTTTTGTACATGACCAAAACATATGAACTAAATTTGCAGCAGGTAGTTTACATTTTGGGCATACATTAAAGATTATATTGTACAATTTATAACCTTTTTCCCGGGATATAATATGCCTGGTATATTAATTTGAGATGGGACTCTCCAGGTCTCAGAAATTGTGGTTCAATATAGCAGAGTTAGTGAACGTTTTACTTGTTTGTCCATTTTTGAGCCATACCATTTATATTTGATTCCCCCTTTTGAGATATAAGAACATTGTACCAAATAGAAATGTATAAATGCCCCGCTTTGGCCAGAACTGGCCACTGATTATATTTCCCCCATGACCATTTCCATGAATAATTATTGACTAACTTAGAACATAGGCATCTACTTATCAAGCCGTCAACTTACTTGCATTCGAAGGCACCAATATGCTCGCCTAAGATCGCCTAACTTCGTTGCCGCGGACCTGAATACGTTCTCCAAAGTTACCAAAAAAGCTGTCAAAAGGCCGCGCACTAAGTATGGGGCGATGATCAGCAGACTGTTGTTAACTGACAGTCATCGATCTCGCTGCTCTTTGGCTTTTTCCCAGCTTTATTGGTATACTGTCACCAAACACCCACACTATAATACACTGTTTTACCCCTATCCCGCTGCTCACGGACTCCGCCACAACTAAATAAAGTTATTAACCCCTAAACCGCTGTTCCTGGAGTCCACCGCCACTCTAATAAACGCATTAACCCCTATCCTGCCTCTCCCGGAGTCCACCGCCACTCTAATAAACGTATTAACCCCTATCCTGCCGCTCCCGGAGCCCACCGCAACCTACATTATGTTGTTAACACCCCTAATCTGCCACCACCGACAGTATACTTATTAACCCCTAATCTGCTGTCCCCAATTTATTAACCCCTAAACCTAAGTCTAACCCTAACACCCCTAACGTAAATATAATTAAAATAAATCTAAATAAAACCTACTACAGGGAGTGCAGAATTATTAGGCAAATGAGTATTTTGACCACATCATCCTCTTTATGCATGTTGTCTTACTCCAAGCTGTATAGGCTCGAAAGCCTACTACCAATTAAGCATATTAGGTGATGTGCATCTCTGTAATGAGAAGGGGTGTGGTCTAATGACATCAACACCCTATATCAGGTGTGCATAATTATTAGGCAACTTCCTTTCCTTTGGCAAAATGGGTCAAAAGAAGGACTTGACAGGCTCAGAAAAGTCAAAAATAGTGAGATATCTTGCAGAGGGATGCAGCACTCTTAAAATTGCAAAGCTTCTGAAGCGTGATCATCGAACAATCAAGCGTTTCATTCAAAATAGTTAACAGGGTCGCAAGAAGCGTGTGGAAAAACCAAGGCGCAAAATAACTGCCCATGAACTGAGAAAAGTCAAGCGTGCAGCTGCCAAGATGCCACTTGCCACCAGTTTGGCCATATTTCAGAGCTGCAACATCACTGGAGTGCCCAAAAGCACAAGGTGTGCAATACTCAGAGACATGGCCAAGGTAAGAAAGGCTGAAAGACGACCACCACTGAACAAGACACACAAGCTGAAACGTCAAGACTGGGCCAAGAAATATCTCAAGACTGATTTTTCTAAGGTTTTATGGACTGATGAAATGAGAGCGAGTCTTGATGGGCCAGATGGATGGGCCCGTGGCTGGATTGGTAAAGGGCAGAGAGCTCCAGTCCGACTCAGACGCCAGCAAGGTGGAGGTGGAGTACTGGTTTGGGCTGGTATCAAAGATGAGCTTGTGGGGCCTTTTCGGGTTGAGGATGGAGTCAAGCTCAACTCCCAGTCCTACTGCCAGTTTCTGGAAGACACCTTCTTCAAGCAGTGGTACAGGAAGAAGTCTGCATCCTTCAAGAAAAACATGATTTTCATGCAGGACAATGCTCCATCACACGCGTCCAAGTACTCCACAGCGTGGCTGGCAAGAAAGGGTATAAAAGAAGAAAATCTAATGACATGGCCTCCTTGTTCACCTGATCTGAACCCCATTGAGAACCTGTGGTCCATCATCAAATGTGAGATTTACAAGGAGGGAAAACAGTACACCTCTCTGAACAGTGTCTGGGAGGCTGTGGTTGCTGCTGCACGCAATGTTGATGGTGAACAGATCAACACACTGACAGAATCCATGGATGGCAGGCTTTTGAGTGTCCTTGCAAAGAAAGGTGGCTATATTGGTCACTGATTTGTTTTTGTTTTGTTTTTTAAATGTATATTTGTGAATGTTGAGATGTTATATTGGTTTCACTGGTAAAAATAAATAATTGAAATGGGTATATATTTGTTTTTTGTTAAGTTGCCTAATAATTATGCACAGTAATAGTCACCTGCACACACAGATATCCCCCTAAAATAGCTATAACTAAAAACAAACTAAAAACTACTTCCAAAACTATTCAGCTTTGATATTAATTAGTTTTTTGGGTTCATTGAGAACATGGTTGTTGTTCAATAATAAAATTAATCCTCAAAAATACAACTTGCCTAATAATTCTGCACTCCCTGTATTAATAACTAAATAATTCCTATTTAAAACGAAATACTTACCTATAAAATAAACCCTAAGATAGCTACAATATAACTAATAGTTACATTGTAGCTATCTTAGGGTTTATTTTTATTTCACAGGCAAGTTTGTATTTATTTTAACTAGGTAGAATAGTTAGTACATAGTTATTAACTATTTAATAACTACCTAGCTAAAATAAATACAAAAGTACCTGTAAAATAAAACCTAACCTAAGTTACAATAACACCTAACACTATACTATAATTGACTAAATTAAATAAATTATATACAATTATCTAAAGTACAAAAAACATTTTTACAGAAAATAATAAACAAATTACAAGATCTTTAAACTAATTACACCTAATCTAATAGCCCTATCAACATAAAAAAGCCCCCCTAAAATAATAAAAACCCCTAGCCTAAACTAAACTACTAATAGCCCTTAAAAGGGCCTTTTGCGGGGCATTGCCCCAAAGAAATCAGCTCTTTTACCTGTAAAAAAAAAATACAAACAACCCCCCAACAGTAAAACCCACCACCCACACAACCAGCCCCCCAAATAAAATACTAATTAAAAAAATCTAAGCTCCCCATTGCCCTGAAAAGGGCATTTGGATGGGCATTGCCCTTAAAAGGGCAGTTAGCTCTTTTGGGGCCCAAAGCCCTAACCTAAAAATAAAACACACCCAATACACCATTAAAAAACCCTAACACTAACCCCCTGAAGATCGACTTACTGTTCTGAAGACCGGACATCCATCCTCAAGGAAGCGGCAGAAGTCTTCATCCAACCGGACCGAAGTCCTCAACAAAGCCGGGAGAAGTCTTCATCCAAGCCGGGCGAAGTGGTCCTCCAGACGGGCAGAAGTCTTCACCCAGACGGCATCTTCTATCTTCATCCATCCGACGCAGAGCGGCTCCATCTTCAAGGCATCCTCTTCCTTCCGACGACTACCGACGAATGAAGGTTCCTTTAAATGACGTCATCCAAGATGGCGTCTCTTTAGATTCCGATTGGCTGATAGAATTCTATCAGCCAATTGGAATTAAGGTTGAAAAAATCAGCCAATAGGATGAAATCTCAGTCCTATTGGCTGATTGCAACAGCCAATAGGATTTTTTTTCAACCTTAATTCCGATTGGCTGATAGAATTCTATCAGCCAATCGGAATCTAAGGGACGCCATCTTGGATGACGTAATTTAAAGGAACCTTCATTCGTTGGTAGTCGTCGGAAGGAAGAGGATGCTTCTTGTCGGATGTCTTGAACATGGAGCCACTCCGCGCCAGGTGGATGAAGATGCCGTCTGGGTGAAGACTTCTGCGGGCTTGGATGAAGATTTCGGCCGCTTCGTTGAGGACTTCTTGCCGCTTCGTTGAGAACTTCTCCCGGCTTCTTGGAGGATGGATGTCGGATCTTCAAAACTGTAAGTAAATCTTCTGGGGTTAGTGTTAGGATTTTTTTAAGGGTTTATTGGGTGGGTTTTAGTTTTAGATTTGGACTTGGGCTGCAATAGAGCTAAATGCCCTTTTAAGGGCAATGCCCATCCAAATGCCCTTTTCAGGGCAATGGGGAGCTTAGGTTTTTTTAGTTAGGGTTTTATTTGGGGGGTTGGTTGTGTGGGTGGTGGGTTTTACTGTTGGGGGGTTGTTTGTATTTTTTTTTACAGGTAAAAGAGCTGATTACTTTGGGTCAATGCCCCGCAAAAGGCCCTTTTAAGGGCCATTTGTAGTTTATTGTAGGCTAGGGTTTTTTATTTTGGAGGGGGGCTTTTTTATTTTCATAGGGCCCTTAGATTAGGTGTAATTAGTTTAAAGCTTTGATCATTTATTTTTTATTTTTTGTAACTTAGTGTTTATTTTTTTGTGTAACTTAGTGTTTGTTATTTTTTGTAACTTAGTTAGTTTTTTGTAACTTTGTAATTTTTAAGTGTAGAATTAAATAATTTGAGTAGGTTTAGGTGTTTAAATATATAATATAGTTAATTTAATTTGTAGTTTAATGTAATTTTAGTATAAAAGTTAGGTTAGATTAATTATTAATTTAATATAGTTTAATGTAATTTTATTATAATAGAATAGGTTAATTATTAGTTTAATATAGTTTAATTTAAATATAAAGGTAAGTTTAAATTTATTATAAGATAGGGATGAGTTAATATTTAATGTACAGTTAGCGGGTTGTTAGGTTTAGGGATTAATAGGTTAATTTAGTTTATGGCGATGTGGGGGGCTGGCGGTTTAGGGGTTAATACATTTATTTAGTTGCGGTGGGCTCCGGGAGTGGCGGGATAGGGATTAATACTTTTATGTAGGTGGCGGCGGTGTCGGGGCGGCAGATTAGGGGTGTTTAGACTCGGGGTACATGTTAGGGTGTTAGGTGTAAATGTAACTTTTATTGTCCCATAGGAATCAAGGGGATATCGGGCAGCAGCTAACATGAGCTTTCGCTTCTTTCAGATTCCCATTGATTCCTATGATTCTCCAGGGCGGCGGATTGAAAACCAGGTACGCTGGGCCGGAATAGTGCCGAGCGTACCTTGTAGACATTTGTGAACTAGCAAAAGTAGTCAGATAGTGCCGAATTTGCATTCGGAACATCTATATTGACGTAAGCATCGATCTGTGTCGGACTGAGACCGGCGGATCGTATGTTACGTCACAAAATTCTCCTTTTGCCAGACTGAAGGCTTTGATAACTAAGGCGTATCAAGCTCGCCACAATTACGCTGCGGAATTCCAGCGTATTTGCGGTTGACTGCTTGATAAGTAGATGCCATAGTGTGTGGCCTGAAGATATGCAAAAAAGTCTGAGTTTACCAAGTTAAATTCCTGTTTTAACTCTTCAAATGATTGATATTCTGATCTGTTTGATTTACCAGTTGTGACACCCAATAGAGGCCTTTCTTATGCCAAATCTGTAGTATAGTAGATTGGGTGCCTTCTTGGTATTCTGGATTGCCCAGAAAGGTCTGAAATTTTGGTATATTCATATCAATTAATGCCAAAATCCTAATTTTTTCCAAGCCTGAATTACTGTATATATTGATTTGTATTGTTTCACCTGTTTAGGAATTAAGCTCAAAGGAGAGTGAATCAAAAAGATTGGAGAACATGGGTGGATCATACTAGATTCTAAACTGATATCTGTGAAGTAGTCTAGCTCTGTGATCCAATCTATAACAATTCGGCCCCAAAACACCAAATTATATACATATAAATTGGGAAGAGCAAAACCTGCAAACTGTTTTGATACAAATATTTTTAGCATAGAAATTCTATGTTTTTTAGTTTGCCAGATAAACTGACGAATTACAGTGTTAAGATTCTTTATATCCTTATTTTTAAGTAGAACAGGAAGATTTTGTAAAATGTATAGAATTTTAGGAAGAAGCACCATTTTAAATAGTGCAATACGACCTGAAATCGATAAAGGGAGGTTTTGCCAATTCTTCATACTTAATTTAATTTGCAAGAGAATTGGAAGAATATTGAGATCATACCAGTTTTCGGGGTTAGGAGATATAATAATCCCAAGATATATGAAAGAATTTGTAACTAATTTGAATGGAATATCAATTTGTAGATATTTACACTGAGATTACGAGTTGTGCGGTAACAGGGGGGCAGTGCTAACGAGCCTTTTGTTCCCACCGCTCCCTTAAGACAACGCTGGTATTACGTTTTTTTTTAAACCTGGCATTAGCTGCAAAAAGGTGAGCGTAGAGCAGAATTTAGCTCCACATCTCACCTCAATACCAGCGTTGCTTACGGTAGTGGTAAGCTGGCTAAACGTGCTCGTGCACGATTTCCCCATAGGAAACAATGGGGCTGAGCTGGCTGGAAAAAAAAACTAACACCTGCAAATAAGCAGCGTCCAACTTCTAATGCAGCCCCATTGTTTCCTATGGGGAAAATAAATCTATGTCTACACCTAACACCCTAACATGAACCCCAAGTCTAAACACCCCTAATCTTACACTTATTAACCCCTAATCTGCCGCCCCCGCTATCGCTGACACCTACATTATATTATTTACCCCTAATCTGCTGCTCCGGACACCACCACCTACATTATCCCTATGAACCCCTAATCTACTGCCCCCAACACGGCTGAACCCTACATTATAGTTATTAACCCCTAATCTGCCCCCCCCAATGTCGCAGCAACTATATTAAATTTATTAACCCCTAATCTTCCGACCCCAACGTTGCCGCTACTATATTAAATTTATTAACCCCTAAACCTAAGTCTAACCCTAAGTCTAACCCCTCCCTAACTTAAATATAATTTAAATTAAACGAAATAAATTTAACATAATTAAATAAATTAATCCTATTTAAAACTAAATACTTACCTATAAAATAAAACCTAAGCTAGCTACAATATAACTAATAGTTACATTGTAGCTAGTTTAGGATTTATATTTATTTTACAGGCAACTTTGTATTTATTTTAACTAGGTACAATAGTTATTAAATAGTTATTAACTATTTAATAACTACCTAGCTAAAATAAGTACAAAATTACAATGCCCCGCAAAAAGCCCTTTTAAGGGCTATTTGTAATTTAATATAGGGTAGGGAAATGTTATTATTTTGGGAGGATTTTTTATTTTATTAGGGGGATTAGATTAGGTGTAATTAGTTTAAAAATCTTGTAATTCTTTTCTTATTTTCTGTAATTTAGTGTTTGTTTTTTCCGTGATTTAGTTTAATTGTATTTAATTTACAGGTAATTTTGTACTTATTTTAGCTAGGTAGTTATTAAATAGTTAATAACTATTTAATAACTATTGTACCTAGTTAAAATCAATACAGAAGTTGCCTGTAAAATAAATATAAATCCTAAGCTAGCTACAATGTAACTATTAATTATATTGTAGCTAGCTTAGGGTTTATTTTATAGGTAAGTATTTAGTTTTAAATAGGATTAATTTATTTAATTATGTTAAATTTATTTTGTTTAATTTAAATTATATTTAAGTTAGGGGTGTTAGGGTTAGGTTTAGACTTAGGTTTAGGGGTTAATACCTTTAATATAGTAGCGGCGAAGTTGGGGGTGGCAGATTAGGGGTTAATAAATGTAAGTAGGTGTCGGCGATGTTAAGGATGGCAGATTAGGGGTTAATAAAATTTAACTAGTGTTTGCGAGGCGGGAGTGCGGTGGTTTAGGGGTTAATATATTTATTACAGTGGCGGCGATGTCCGGTTGGCAGATTAGGGGTTAATATATTTAAGTGTTTCCTATGTGGGGGGGCCTCGGTTTATGGGTTAATAGGTAGTTTATGGGTGTTATTGTACTTTTTAGCACTTTAGTTAAGAGTTTTATGTTCCGGCGTTGGCCCATAAAACTCTTAACTATTGACTTTTAAATGCGGTAGAAGTCTTGACAGGAGAGGGTCTACCGCTCAGTTCTTCCAAAACTTGTAATACCAGCGTTAGGCAAATCCCATTAAAAAGATAGGATACGCAATTGACGTAAGGGGATTTGCGGTAGCCTCGAGTCGCGGAAGAAAAGTGAGCGGTGAGCCTGTACCTGTCAGACTCGTAATACCAGCGTTAGGAAAAGGCTAACGCCAAACTCGTAATCTCGGTGTTAGGCTTTTTCAGCCATAGTAGTTCTGATTTTGTGGTATTGATTTTATAACCTGAAAATTTACTAAAAGCTTCAATGATCCCCATCAATTTTGGGATATTTACTGCAGTGTTTGCCAAATAGACTAACAAGTCATCAGCGTATAACGCCACCTTCAGTTCCTTATTCCTAACTTTTATACCTTCTATATCGTTCCAAATCCTAATAGCCAGGGGTTCTATTGCAAGATCAAAAAGTAATGGGGATAAAGGGCATCCCTGTCTCATACCTCTCTCAAGAGTAATTATATGTGATTCGACACCATTAATAATCAAGCTTGTTGAAGAGTACAGATTGCTAATCAGATTCAAAAATGTATTTTCAAATCTGAAGCAACGTAAAACATCTATCAAATGACTATGATGTACACAATCAAAAGCCTTTTCAGCATCAATGGCCAAAATAGCCACATTCTGGTGATCTTTGGTCTTCTCATTTTCTAATTTTGAGAAATAATCAATGGATAGAAGTAATTGTCTGATTTTTGTGGCAGAACTGCGATTAGCAAGGAAGCCAGCTTGGTCTTTATAAATAATTTCTGATAGACCGCATTGAAGTCTTCTAGCCAAGATTGAGGAGAACAGTTTATAATCAGTATTCATCAGGGCTATAGGCCTATATGATTCTTTTTGTTTGGGGTCTTTTCCTTGCTTCAAAATTAGAATTGTTTGAGATGCCGCAAAATTCAAGGGAATCTGAACTTCTTCTGTGAAATAAAAAATAAATAATTTAGTTAAGAGTGGAACAATAGAAGGTGCGAGAATTGAGTATACTTCATTTGGTAAAGAATCAGGGCCTGGGGCTTTATCTAATTTTAAAGCTTGAATTGCCTGTAGGACCTCCAGTTCAGATATGGGTAGCTTTAAACTCAGGTTAAAATCCGTGCTAATAGGTGAAACATGAATATTCTCCCAAAATTTCTCCTGCACTTCGCTTAGCGCTGGTCTAGAAGAATAGATATTTTTGTAATAGTCGTAAAAAGAATCTAGTATTTCTTCCGGTGAAGAGAGTAATTTGCTGTTTTCTTGTATTACTTCTATCAGAGAAGATTTTTTTGTGTTTTTTACTAAATTTTATAATAATTTACCAGATTTATTACCATGTTTGTACAGCCTTGCTTGATATTATAAATCTAAATATGTTGTGTGTTGTAAGAGAAAAGTATCCCGCTCCTTTTTTTTCTCTGAATATCTCCTCCAGTTTTGCTCTGAGGGGACTTCTAAGTAACTGTTATACGCATTTGATACTGCAGCTGTAACTTCTTTTTCCCTAAGTCTATATCCAATTATTTCCCCTCTTATTACTGCCTTTGCAGCATCCCATAACACTGAAGGGTTATCGACCGAGCCTAAATTAAAATGAAAGTATTCATCCATCTTAGTTTTTACCCAAGCTCTGAATTTAGAGTTTTTATTCAGGTATTTTGGATAGATGAAATGTCTTATTTGCCCCGTGGATTTTTTTTAAATGAAATATCTAACAATACGGGGGCATGATCTGAGCATGATCTGAGATAGTTATTTCTGAAATTGCAGGTTTCACCCCCAATCTATATAAACTTTCACTTATCAGAATGAGGTCAATCCTTGAGAAGGATTTAGAGGAGTTGGAATGACAAGTATAAGCACGAGTATCTGGGTGATAAGATCTCCAGATATCCCTGACTGTGAGAGTTCTAAAAATAGCATTGAACAACTTAGATTCTAAGTTGTCTATTTTAGTTTTCTTTTGAGAACTACCTTGTCTTAATCTGTCCAATGGATAACGTGGGGACATGTTAAAGACCCCTGCTACTATGAGATGGCCTTCCGTTAACTGAAGAATCTTAACCTGGAGAGAGTCCCAAAATTTTAAATCTAAAACAGTTGAGGCATAAAGGTTACAAAGAGTATAAATTATATTTGCTATTTTTAATTTAAGAATCAAAAATTGACTATCTGGATCGATAATCGTGCATAATATTTCATAATCTAACTTTTTTCCTAAAAGGATTGCCACTCCTTTTTTCCTTTTAGAGGCAGGAGATGAAAATACCTCTCTTACCCAACAAGTTTTCAATTTCTTAGTTTCTTCAGCATTTAAATGTGTTTCTTGAATGAAAGCAATACTTGTATTAAGTTTCTGTAAATGTGTTATAATTGTTTTATTGGTGACATTATGCCACCAACATTCCATGAGGTTAATCTTAATACGTTATCCTTGGACATAGCTTATCAGTTGAGGTAAGGATATACAAAAACACAACACAAGGAGAAAAAAAAAAAAAAAGGGAACGGGGGCACCCCCCACTGTATTGTTGATTCATTATATCTTTGAGTCCCATACTGCTACCTAGCTGCATAAAAGCTATGGGCATCTTATTTTTTATCTCTTATTTGGATCGATACTCTGCTAGTTTTTTTTTTTCCCTCTTTCTCCTTTTTTCCCCTTCTACTTTTTTCCTTTCATCCCTTTTTCACCAATATTTTCTTCCCTCTACCCTTCTCATTTTCCTAATTCTCTCAACCTTCCTTTTTGGCTCTTATAAATATCTCAATGTGACCACTTCTCCAACTATCCTAGTGATAGTACCTTGACTCAAAAATGTGAAAAAAACATTCGTGTGTAGTGCTTAAGGCCAGCGACCTCTATATACATCAGCAACACATTTAATTTGGGCTCCAATCTTAGAACAACCTATTGATTTCCCTCCTCTATGATGACACTCCTCAAGTACAATTATTCAAAGCAATAAACAATGAGTACCCCTCTAAATGATCTTTTCTAAACAGATCTTGACATTAATAAGGCAATATATCTCAGTAAGCAGTTAAATCAGCAGACTACTTAATGTTATCACTGTAAAAATAAAACAAAAAAAGTTATTAGTCCATCTTTGACTTAAACTAAAAAAGACATAAATTTTATCTCTCTCTTTTTTTTTTCTTTTAAACAAGCCTGGTCTCCTCGAGCTGGAAGGGACTTTTATGCCCAGCTGAAGCGCCGGTCAGGACTTCACAAGTTTAGAGCAAGTCTCTGGTTGAATTGTTATAAAAAAAGGCACTGCCAGGCTTCTATGCAACCTTGACTTTATCAGCAAGCAAGGTTTAACAGATTAATGGGAAGTTCTCCAGTATCCCCTTCAGAATGGGGCAATGTCCCAAAAAAACTAAGGGCAAATTCTCCAGCCACCCGCCTCCTTCAGCGGGTCGGGTACACGCCAGAATCACCAATACACAAATGGTTTAAGAATACAGTTAGGGACACAGTTAAATAATACAAAGTGAGAAACGTCCCACTAATACTTGCGATACAACAATGCCTCTTCTGGGCCGGCAAACTTCGGTCGGGATATTCTTCACAGGAGCGCTGTTCCTAAAAGACCTATGCCGACACCTCCGCTGGCTACAATACCCTTGACCTTGCTGCTACAGTCGGCACCTCGACTCAGCTGTTCCAGGAGAGCGTGACTTCCGGATCCTTCCGCGTAGCCACTCGCTCTCACTTTCTGAGCGAATCCGTGCTCCAGGAAATAGAAAGAATTACATCCTCCGGCAAGGCTATCACTCCGGGTCAACACCTCCACAACTCCAGCTATCCACCTCTCGCGGATCTCGAGCTCCTCCTCGCCTCAGACAGCACTCCAGCCTCTGCAGAAAATAGCGAGTCCAACAGGTAAATTTTTAGCCTCAGTAGAAGATGTCAACAGGAAACTTATTGCATGTTTATTGGCTTTCTTCTTCTTAGATAATTGCTCAGCAGCGGTTAACCCGCAGGCACATACAGCCTTGGAGGTTTCCTTTCCATCTGGCGTTATTATGCCTAGCTAGTGGCCCCGCTAAGTCTAGCAGAAATGGGGCAAAGAATGAAGGCTAGATCATAAGCGACGGCTAACACGCCGACATGGAGCAGCATGAACTTCAGCTCCGCCTTCTCACCGGAAACCTCTCTGATACTCTGCTAGTTTATCTTCTGCTTCCTTTGCACAATCAAAAAATAGCATGTGACCTTCCAATATTACCTTTAATCTGGCTGGATATATAACTGTGGCCTGCCACCCTGCTTTAATCATCTTACCACAGACTGGGGAGAGCTCCCTTCGCCTCAAGGAAGTTTCCAGGGAGAAATCCTGAAAAAGCAGTATTTTAGTTTCGTTATATATTATCGGTTGGTTTTTGCGGTAATGCTGTAGAAAAAGTACCTTATCCTGGAAATTTAAACATTTAACGATTATAGGTCTAGATTTAGTAGCATTCCTTGAGGCTTCAGAGAGTCTTCCCAGTCTATGTACTCTCTCGATCAAAAAGGGGGACTTAGGTGGGGTGAATATTTAATATATGTGGAAGAGTTTTAGTTACAAATTCCATTAAATTCTCCTGGGGGCTAGATTCCAGCACCCCTACAATTCTTAAATTATTTCTTCTAGATCTATTTACAATATCTTCTAGTTTGGGCTGTATTTTCGCCAGTTCCATTTGATTACTATCAACTTTTGGCAGATATGAATTAGTCACATCTTCCAAGTCAGAGATTCTCTGCTCAGCTTCTGATAGTCTTTTGGAAAATTGTCTGACTTCTGAGGTCAGGGACAAGATGTCATGCTTAATTTCTGATATTAATAGATCAAATGTGGGTGTTATAGCATCAATTATATTAGAGACTATTGCTTGTACTTCCTGATTTGACATTACATTTGAGATATTTGAAGCAGTAGTTTCAGGATGAACTTCTGCCAAGGTTTCTACAGAGTTCTTATTTCTTTGATCCCTGTGCTTGGGGAACTTCAGGTAAGCTGTTTTGTAGCGAGACGCCCAGGTATCTTTAAGCCACTTTTACCGACTCTGAGGAGAAGGAAGGAGCTACCAATGTGATGTGGGATGGCGAGAACTCAGATCGCAGTTTCCAGCTTGCGCTGTATTAACTACTGGCTCCCTCTCGCAACACCAGTGGGAGGGAGGTGGTCTCAAGGTGATGATATTTAGGTTGGAGCCTAATGCAGTTTCTGCCCGCAAAACCGGGCTCCCTTAACTTGCTGATCAGCTCCCTCTCGCAACATCCATGGGAGGGAGTCGGTAACCAGATTATTAGAAACTTTTCCTTTCGGAGGGTGGTACAGTTTATACCCAGGTAACCCGATGTAGTCAGCGGCACTGCTCAGTTCCTCTTCGCAACCCCGCTAGGTGGAGAGAGTTTTTCAGATAGCTTGAGGGACTGCTTCGCCTCGTAATTGGTAAGCTTTTAGCCTACAGCTCCGGACTCTTGCAGCGCTTACTGACTCTCTCCCTCACCCTGCTCCGCCGGAAGGTGGATAACACAGCCCATAACAGGAAGTTTTGTAATTAAATACGGGAGAGATTCTCCTCCAAGACGTGGCTATCTACCCCCCTTACGCAGCACTCGTGGGAGGGGGGACTACTGTTGATTGTTTTATTACCTCCAGGAGTCCTAGTGCTGAGTTAAACTCCAAGGCACCTGTTTTTAGAACGCCAGCTGGAAAGATGCATTAGTAAAGTCCCTCTTAGCGCTGATCGGCTTCCCTGCAAGAATTTACCCCGGTCTCCAGGGTGTCCGGCACGAGAAACCGCCAGTGGCTCCAGTTGCAGGGCTCTGGGGCTGTGCACATTGAGACCAGTGCAAAAGCTCCTCCTCCCTAACCTCCGAGCAATCAGACTACTTCTTTTTTTTTTAGTCTTACAATAATTCCTTTATTCTGTGAATGAATAGCTATTTTTATAACATACATATATACTGTATATAATTTGGTTCTTTGGGCAAGTTTTTCTCTGAAATTCATAGCAACGAAGGTGTTAAATTAACATATAGAAAATGAGGAAGGGGATGATGCAATCCCCAAAACATCATGGAATAAATTTTACACATCTTAAAAAAAAAAGTAGGAGTGCTTAATTAGTAACAGATTTTAAAGATACATTTAGCTCCCAGGTAGTTGACCCCCCCAGTATGCAATTTCATAATGGATATATATATATATATATATATATATATATATATATATATATATATATATATATATATATATATATATATATATATATATATATATATATATATATTATAAAATGTATCTATTTACATAAAAAAAGATATAGATATATTTTTATATTAAAGGGACACTGAACCCAATTTTTTTTATTCAGATAGAGCATGCAATTTTAAGAAACTTTCTAATTTACTTGCTATCTTTATTTGAAAAAGAAGGCATCTAAGCTTTTTTCTTGGTTCAGACCTCTGGACAGCACTTTTTTATTGGTGGATGAATTTATCCACCAATCAGCAAGGACAACCCAGGTTGTTCACCAAAAATGGGCCAGCATCTAAACTTACATTCTTGCATTTCAAATAAAGATACCAAGAGAATAAAGAAAATGTGATAATGAATAAATTAGAAAGTTGCTTAAAATTTCATGCTCTATCTGAATCATGAAAGAAAAAATGTGGGTTCTGTGTCCCTTTAATAAAATTGTTTTGACAGTGATTAAAAGGAATATGGCAAGGTATTAGACTACAAAGGTAATTATATATATATATATATATATATATATATATATATATATATATATATATATATATATATATATATATATATATATATATATATATACACACATACACAAGCACAACTCACAGCTTGCGCTATTCCCTGGTAAATCTTTTTTTTACCATTGACTTATATCAGATTGTGTGCTATTCTTAGTACAAGGTCAGGATATCCATAGCGCTCCTCATGTAATTTGGGCAAAATTAAACTAGGGTCAGTTATGCATAATGACTACTAAAACAAAGTAATGTTATGTTTTTCAGTATTAAAAAGATAGGCATTTTCATTTTTTTAATTCCTGAACATATTTAATTTATAAATTTGGACAGAGGCTGGCACCATAAAGATTGCCACCACCTGCGTGCAGCATATAAACTAAGAAGAATACGAAACCCATTAATTTCTAGGAGCTGAACTCATAAAGCTGTATATTAAACACACTTTATTCAAGAGTACAGGTCAGACTCACCTCTTTCCTTCAGGTCTAGGAATCCCTCCCCAAGGTGCATCTGGTCCTCTCCCATCACCTCTGCTCAAAACATGACCCCGCGGGGGACTACAGGTCCGATCTGCTAGCTCTCGACTGCTAACTTCTAGACCCCGAATCCGAACTCCGACCTCTGTCTTTCTATCCTCGACCTCTGACACCTGAACACGATCTTCCTCTGGTGATCGTGTCTGCACACATTTAGAACACAAGAACATCATTGTAATTCATTACCTACACCGAATCTAGAGGTTATTTCCTATATATTGTGTTTTCCTTTCCTATAAGGACAGAGTTGTAGCTACAGTGCAATATATTTAGAACTTAATTTGGCTCTGTAACTTATTTTCCTGCTAATATTTAGGGATAAGAAAAGGAGATTTGAGCATGGACTATTACCACTGACCTCCACTGGTGGGATCCCATGATTCTCCCCTCCTAGATCTCTATGCCTTGATTTGTCTTGCAGAGCCAGAGGATCCTGTAACCAGATTTAAATGTCAGCCAGAAAAGTCGCTTGCAGATAGACAGCCTGGAAAGCTGGATGAGGTTAAGTTTCTTTATCCAGGTTTAAAATAACAGACAGGAAGGAATGTTGTGTACAAGATCAAGAGATGTGCAGTACTGTGTGACATATAAAAATAGTCTTTGTCTTTTAATAGCAGATATATATGCTATTTTTTTTTTTTAATGGTGAATCTCTCTCTGTAAAAGCTAACAACCCAAATTATGGTGCACCTAGCAGCAACTGCTACTCATTAAAGTGTATAGAAGTCAAGATTAACACTATATGACAATATGTGTATGGTTGCCTGAACCTACTGCAGTATGCTCTCATGGAAAGGAGCTACATTTTAAAATTTGATGAAGGAAGTAAACTGGATTATATTTAAATTGTGAGCTCTATCTGAATTATAAATGTTTAATTTAACTTCCACGTTCCTTCTGTTATAAGGCCATAATTGCCAAAACAGTTTAACACTCTAATTTATTAAGCACATCATTTTAAGATGTTTCAAATGCTTACATTGTTGTAGGACAGTATAATTTGTTATACTGTATGTCTTCAGACTGGCAATCACTATACAGCTGTAAATATTGAAGTAAATTGTTTTTTTTTTTACTTATTTTAGGTAAAGAGACACTAAACCCAAATTTTTTCTTTAATGATTCAGATAGAGAGTGCAATTTTAAGCAACTTTCTAATTTACTCTGAATTTTTCTTCGTTCTATTGCTATCTTTATTTGAAAAGTAGGAATGTGAAGCTTAGGAGCCAGCCCATTTTTGGTTCAGCACCTGGGTGTGCTTGCCGATTGGTGGCTAAATGTAAGTTTTACTAGAAACATTTTTGCAAAAGCATGTGTACTTTTCCTACAGGTTTCCACTGTGCGGTAATCCATTTTCATATTCAAAGTAATTCCAATCCATTAGAAAATTTAGTTTGCTATTGCTAATCAAAATACTTTGCACTGTGTTAACTTGTACACGCCAAACCCCAGTTGTATTTCAATCCATTAGAATAGGCTTAATAATTTTTAAGATCTTTTACCTTTTGAAAAAACATTATGGTTAGGGCCATGTTAAAAAACACACAGTGGGAGAAGGTTTGGTCATTAATCTAACATATGAGTTCACACATTAAAGAGGGAATACATTGCTCTTTTAAACAATTAAATATGTTGAAAAATAAAATCTGGTCATATGAAATGTAACAAAAAAAACCCAATATTAAAGAGTTAACTGCACATGATTCACTCTCTAACAAACTGCAGCTAAACACACATTGCAACCAGCAGCTATAATGAATCATGGATGAGGTTCTTTGCCAGACTCATTTTTTTGCTACTATGTTGATCTGTGAAACGTCTGATACATATAAAAATCAGTAGATGAATGAATGATTTTGTAAGGCAGAGTCTAGGGAACAATGTGACATTTAATGAATCATTTGGAACTATTTTGCACACCATACTGGTGGTAGGTACTGAAGTACAGCCAAATGGTTTTTCAGTTGTAACCCAGGGGTATGTTCTAGTCTTCTATAAGAGCTTTGTGTGTGGGTTAAATCTGTGTATTAAGATATTTTCAAATTTAAAGCCATCAGAATACAATTATAAAAAAAAAGTTTTTGTAGAGTTTTCAAAAGATTCTGCACTGTATTAAATGACAAACATTACATGATACAATTTGTATTACATGCTTAAAGGGACAATGCACTGTAAAATGTCTTCCCTTTAAAGTGTTCCCAGTGAAACATTTTTTGTCATTTGAAATAGCTGATTTTGCCTGAAAAGTTCAATACTGCAGTAATTGGTACAGAAAATGTATGTAAACAAGATCTAGCAGAAGAAAGTATACTCCCAGTAGGGGATAGACTAGATAGGTACTAAAATGTTTTTTTAATTATTATCTGAGACAGAAATAAGATAAGGAAGCCTTTGTGATAAAATCATGAGATATGTTCTCTCTACAAGTTCAGCCCTTTTTAATGGTTTGTGGTTTTAAAGGGCAAAAACAGCTGTTTCATATGCAAAAATCCTAAACAAGTAAATTCCCACAAATTTTAAACACCGGAACTGGTATAACAAGTAATTTGAACACCTTATGCGGAAATCAAGTTTACATTTTGTTGTATCTTTTTTATCCTTGAAAATATATTAAATGCACAGGTAAAGTTCCTCAAGCATTAAAGCATTAGAGTAGGACATTGTCAGTGAGCCAATCACCCTTATGTCCGCAAGAGTTACAGGGGTTAAGCAGATAGTAATCCCCAGTGCTACCATAAAAACAGACTAGGGGTCAATATCCCATAAGCTACTGTCAGGATTCCATAAGCTCTGTTCATGCTAAAATGCAAACTGCACAGTGCCCTACCTGGGATAGAACCAGGGGCTCAAGGTTCAGAATTTGGCTTACTCTGTTTGTGCCACTAGAGGATGTTTACTTGCAGGGGTTTGTGGAAGAATATTATCATCAGTATATGTGTCCTAGCTCCACCCCCTCTGGATGCTAACCATTCAGGGAAGTGCTCTCTGACTACATATGATCAGCCTATGCCTTCAGTTCTTGCTCTGGCATTGCTTGGACTTTATAGTTTCCCAGCTCCAGTACCTTGCCTGCTGTGACAATTTGTTGTCCTGTCTTCAGCGCTGCCTTTGCTGAGGCCATGAAATGGGTCTTCCAGTACTTGGCTCTTGTCTGTCTGAACTTGAACATCAGCTATACTGGTTTGTATAGTTGTATTCATTTAACTCTTGCTTGTACCTGTTTCCTGTTTTCCAGTATAATCAATTTCAGGACATTACTTGCTATTTAACTGTGTAACTTTCTCCTAATAAACAAGCCTGTTGTATATATTTGAGTTTCCAGTTTATTGCTATGCAATCTGCCTAGTTTCCTACTAACCTTGCCATTTGGCTCCATCCTATTAAAGAGACCAGATTTATCATGACACTAGGCGAAAATTTAGGTGCAAATTTGATGCATTACATAATTTTCTATTTTAATTTGCATATTTATTGTTTTGCTGCCTAACTTTGGCTTCATATAGGGACCATATGTTGTGGCATAAAGGCTGCCAGCTGTTAAGAGCACACAAAAAAAACTGATTTAGGAGCTATGATTTCTAACAACAAATTGTAAAAAAATTGAATATACCCCCAAATGTCTAAATATAGCAATTCTAAACTGAAGCTGGTTAAATTTACATGACTACTAACAGGAAATACGTTTGACATATGCTGTATTAATTCTCATTGGCTGATACAGACAAGACCTACAGTTGGATTGGTAAAGTAAATAGTCAGTAAATTGTATAAAGTGTCCCTAATACAACCCTATACTTAGGCTAATGTCTCTACGTTTCTGTGTCATATTTTATTTGATAGATTAAACATCTTCATGACTTTTCTTTGCTCATGTCTTATGAGATAGTTTTGCTTGTATCCAATGTGTATACTAGTGCCTGTACATATGTGTATACTAGTGCCTGTACATATGTGTATACTAGTGCCTGTACATATGTGTATACTAGTGTCTGTACATATGTGTATACTAGTGTCTGTACTTATGTGTATACTAGTGTCTGTACTTATGTGTATACTAGTGTCTGTACATGTGTATACTAGTGCCTGTACATATGCGTGTACTAGTGCCTGTACATATGCGTGTACTAGTGCCTGTACATATGCGTGTACTAGTGCCTGTACATATGCGTGTACTAGTGCCTGTACATATGCGTATACTAGTGCCTGTACATATGCGTATACTAGTGTCTGTACATATGTGTATACTAGTGTCTGTACTTATGTGTATACTAGTGTCTGTACTTATGTGTATACTAGTGTCTGTACATGTGTATACTAGTGCCTGTACATATGCGTGTACTAGTGTCTGTACATATGCGTATACTAGTGTCTGTACTTATGTGTATACTAGTGTCTGTACATATGTGTATACTAGTGTCTGTACATATGTGTATACTAGTGTCTGTACATATGTGTATACTAGTGTCTGTACATATGTGTATACTAGTGTCTGTACATATGTGTATACTAGTGTCTGTACATATGTGTATACTAGTGTCTGTACATATGCGTATACTAGTGCCTGTACATATGTGTATACTAGTGTCTGTACATATGTGTATACTAGTGTCTGTACATATGTGTATACTAGTGTCTGTACATATGTGTATACTAGTGCCTGTACATATGTGTATACTAGTGCCTGTACATATGTGTATACTAGTGTCTGTACATATGCGTATACTAGTGCCTGTACATATGTGTATACTAGTGTCTGTACATATGCGTATACTAGTGTCTGTACATATGTGTATACTAGTGTCTGTACATATGTGTATACTAGTGTCTGTACATATGTGTATACTAGTGTCTGTACATATGCGTATACTAGTGCCTGTACATATGTGTATACTAGTGTCTGTACATATGTGTATACTAGTGTCTGTACATATGTGTATACTAGTGTCTGTACATATGTGTATACTAGTGCCTGTACATATGTGTATACTAGTGCCTGTACATATGTGTATACTAGTGCCTGTACATATGTGTATACTAGTGCCTGTACATATGTGTATACTAGTGTCTGTACATATGTGTATACTAGTGTCTGTACATATGTGTATACTAGTGTCTGTACATATGTGTATACTAGTGTCTGTACATATGTGTATACTAGTGCCTGTACATATGTGTATACTAGTGTCTGTACATATGTGTATACTAGTGTCTGTACATATGTGTATACTAGTGTCTGTACATATGCGTATACTAGTGTCTGTACATATGTGTATACTAGTGTCTGTACATATGTGTATACTAGTGTCTGTACATATGCGTATATGGATCTATACACACATACCACCTGTATTTGTGTATGGTCTCACCCCTAGAATCCAGTCTGCATGTGGCGGCAGCTTTGCCTCTAGCTCTTGAAGTTTCTGGTTAGACAGCTGCACAAGTTGATGCAAAGCTTCATCTACCTTCTCATACAGCTCGAACGTAGCTGGGTCATACAATCTGCAAAAAGTGAGACGGTCAGAATGAAAACTGTCTCTTTATGTCCCTAGCTATCTCTTAGAGGTGTCTGGTTGGTGCCTCTGGCAGTACCTGAGGTAAGAAGACTTTTGCAGTCTAGCTACAAGTGTGCCACCGTCCCTTTGCAGCCGCTGCAGTCTCTCGTCATTCAGCGTTCTCTTCATGGCATCTCGGTGGTGGGAGATTAACCCCTGTATATCCTGAGAAACCACAACAGTCACGAGATGGGAGCTAGAATAGCACTCTGAGAGACAGCTGAGTTAAGAGTGCAGTCTGAGAGACTGATGGCTGGCAAGAGAGAGCTCTCTAAGAGACCACCAGGATTACAAGTAGTAAATGGAAGGGCAGGAACATGATTAATTGGAACAGAACAAGTATCTATACAAGAGCACCTCTTAATCCTGGGTAACTTTCATTCACTCATTACAGTTAAAGGGAGATGAAACCCTGATTTTATATTTCATGATTTAGAAAGAGCATGCAATTTTAAACAACTTTCCAATTTACTTCTATTATCTCATTTGCTTCATTCTCTTGATATCCTTTGTTGAAAAGCATATCTAAATAAGCTCATTAGCTGCGATTGGTGGCTGCACATAGATGCCTCGTGATTGGCTCACCCGTGTGCATTGCTATTTCTTCAACAAAGGATATCTGAGCAAATCAGAATAATTATTATTGTTTTTAAGATTTACTCTACACGTATCCATTTGTAATTTGCTACATTAAATGGGCTTCAGTGGAATTTTAATACATGGGGTGTTTAATCTCAGTTTAGTTCTTCTAATGGTGCTGACACGAATCTCCAAACGCTTATTTTTTTCTGTTTAATGATATGTTATTTATATATTGTTTACTAAATAACGATTAATATTCCTACCGGCTGTTAATTTTACAAATAGAATGTGATTTAGTCCTTAATTAGTGTCCCGCAAGGAAGCCTTTAGAGTAGAGTTTCCCCAATTACCGTCCTCATGAACCTTCATAAGTCAAATGATAAAATAAAATCTCATACTTTTCTAACCTTTTCCAATAAGTAGAATGAGAATTGAAGCCCATTGGGACGTCATTGGAGGAGAGGGATCTACAAAACCTTCAAAGATTCTTATATTTCTAACCAGGCTTACATCATAAGGGGAAGCAGGGAATTATATCACCTAAACTAAATACGCTAAAGTTCTACTAAAGGAACATGAAAGTCAAAATTGACTGCATCCAGATGCGTTAATTCAGCTAGCTCCTAGTAGTGTATTGCTGTTCTAGAACTGACTTTAACTATGTGTTTAATCCATTTAAAGGGGTTAAACATATATTAATAGGCAAGAAATAGAGCATTAATAAAATGCACTTTTCTGTCCCTTTAAAGGAACAGTCTAGTCAAAATTAAACTTTCATGATTCAGATAGGGCATGCAATTTTAAACAACTTTCCAATTTACTTCTATTATCAAATTTGCTCAATTCTTTAGATATCCTTTGTTGAAGAAATAGCAATGTACATGTGTGAGCCAATCACACAAGGCTTTTATGTGCAGCAACCAATCAGCAGCTACTGAGCATATCTAGATCTGCTTTTCAGCAAGTGATATCAAGAGAATGAAGCAAATTAGATAATAGAAGTAAATTAGAAAGTTGTTTAAAATGAAATGCTCTTTCTAAATCATGAAAGAAAAAAAATTGGGTTTCATGTCCCTTTAAGTAGTGCTACAGAAATGCAAAATACAAGCTAAGTAGGGGAAATGACACATTTCAATAACTCTGAGTTGTAGGTAGATGCCAGTGGAGAAGAATGAACAAAAAGCGAATAAAAAAACATTATTAATTGTTTGTTAGGAAGTAATATGTATTACTAGACATGCTGGTGATTGCATTGCTGTAGCTAAAACACTTTAATACAAGTTATGGTTTCTCATCTAAAGATAATTCTAATAGAGTTTATGCCCTAAGTAATTGTTTTTAGACAAATAGAAACCATTGGAGTAGAAGTGGGTGACCTACCTGTGTGCTCTCCGTATCCAGATCTTTAGTGACCTCTTCCAGAGAGTGCAGCACATCAGAGCATAAAGCAAACAGACTACCCAGAGACTGTAAGTAATAGAGAGGAAAGTCATGTGATGTAACATAAAAGATGCAGGGGCAATACACAATAGTGGGGCCCTGGCCAAGATACATTTGTGGGGCCCCTCAGCCTAGTGCCCTTATTTCCCTCCCTTGTATGCCCTGCCCCTTGTATGATCCACTCCTGTGCCAACATTTATTGATACCTATATAACAAATAACACAAAATATTAGACCTCATGATTTCAAACAATTCTCATAAACTAAATACAGCATATAAACCATCTCATAATCTAACCCCTGACATTGCGGGACCCCCAATGAGCAGGGCAGGTGCCCCTCTCACCCTGCCCAAAGGACAGCCCTTACTAATGCTGTGTATTATTATGTACATAGTGCTGTGTATTGTTGTGCACACTAGCACTGTGTATTGTCGTGCACACTAGCGCTGTGTATGTTCGCGCACACTACGGCTGTGTATTGTCGTGCACACTAGCGCTGTGTATTGTCTTGCTCACTAGCGCTGTGTATTGTCTTGCTCACTAGCGCTGTGTATTGTCATGCACACTAGCGCTGTGTATTGTCGTGCACACTAGCGCTGTGTATTGTCGTGCACACTAGCGCTGTGTATTGTCATGCACACTAGCTCTGTGTATTGTCATGCACACTAGCGCTGTGTATTGTCATGCACACTAGCGCTGTGTATTGTCGTGCACACTAGCGCTGTGCATTGTCGTGTACACTAGCGCTGTGTATTGTCGTGTACACTAGCGCTGTGTATTGTCGTGCACACTAGCGCTGTGTATTGTCGTGCACACTAGCGCTGTGTATTGTCGTGCACACTAGCGCTGTGTATTGTCGTGCACACTAGCGCTGTGTATTGTCGTGCACACTAGCGCTGTGTATTGTCGTGCACACTAGCGCTGTGTATTGTCGTGCACACTAGCGCTGTGTATTGTCGTGCACACTAGCGCTGTGTATTGTCGTGCACACTAGCGCTGTGTATTGTCGTGCACACTAGCGCTGTGTATTGTCGTGCTCACTAGCGCTGTGTATGGTCGTGCACACTAGCGCTGTGTATTGTCGTGCACACTAGCGCTGTGTATTGTCGTGCACACTAGCGCTGTGTATTGTCGTGCACACTAGCGCTGTGTATTGTCGTGCACACTAGCGCTGTGTATTGTCGTGCTCACTAGCGCTGTTTATGGTCGTGCACACTAGCGCTGTGTATTGTCGTGCACACTAGCGCTGTGTATTGTCGTGCACACTCGCCCCTCACCAACTTTCTGAGAATTTGCATGATTACTACCTCGTGATGTCAATTAAACATGTATAATCCATTTACTAGCCCCTAACAGCTGTTTGACTCACCCGCTGGCCTCTCACACATTCATGGTGTACATATGGCTTGTTTCCCCCAAGATTCTCCGGGAGTTCTTCAGTCTCAACAAACTGGGGTAACTCTGACTCTAACACAACCAACACCTACATCACAAAATGCATTCAGAAGTGAGATTAGCCTATTCTGTAACTTAAATAATAATCACAAACCTAGAGAAAGATTTGTTAATGATCTAAACCAGGGTTTTCCAATTCTAGTCTACTGGACCCAATGGCATATCTTATTTTCTGGATTGTCGCAATACAGTATAGACAATATAGGGCTAGATTACAAGTGGAGAGCTTATTTAAATTTGTCCATTTGGCTGGTTATTGCTACCGTGAGCTTGCGGTAGCAATTAGTGCTTATAAAATTAACCAGAGATTAGATCGCTGATTAGAGATTAGATCAAAAGTTGCACAAAAACAAAATGTATGTATGTAGTTACAAAACACATAATAACCCATTGGGATCAATATAATACCATTCACAGTTTTATATGATAATTGACGTGGCAACACCTAATTAATAATTTGGATGTATCATTACAGATATACACATCTTGAATATGGGTTGATTCTATAGCTGAATGACTATAGCTCTATTGGTGGTCAGTGTGATCCAAAGGTGGACTACTGACAGTACATATCAATTATTATATCAGTAACTGCTGATTTTATATTTACGTGTAGCAGAATGCACAGGCATACTACTAATGATATATTGTAAATATTGAGTATGATATAATTAGGCCTGAGCACCTGACAGAGATGGGTCACCTACTAGCGCAATGCGCTGGACTAACACTATTAGAAAATAGCGATGTTTGAAACAGGGTTTTACGTGGTTATATACCGGGTATCTAGTAACAAGAAATATATTAATCATAATAGAATTGACATACAAGTATATCGGTCAATCCTAGCGATGTGTGTGTTAGATCAACTGGATTGCTAACCAAACATGGGCAGCTGTTTATTGTGTGCTTGTCTTTGAAGGCATGATTAGCATTGCAATGTGCTTGATTAGGACTGCTGTGTGTTTATTTATGTATTTATTTAACAATGGTTTGTACTGTGATACAAAAGACTTGAGATTCAGTTCTGACTATATAAGCACATGAGTGACTGATGGGCTATTAATTGACTATTGTGAAATATTCCTGTGACTTGTTTAATACAGTATGATGGGTTACTTTAGTATACAACAGATTGTTCGTTATCAAGTAACTGTATATACTTCAGATTACGATAGTACCTGTTTAACTGATTCTGGTTATTGCCTAATATGACTTTGCTTGGCTGAATTGAATTGTTCATTATAACGATTAATTGCTGAATAATTGTGTATTGAGTATTGCATGGAGAAATGTTATTATGTGCTTAACTTTGAATGTGCATTTACACTTTGCTTTTTCATGCGCAGTAGCGTTAACGGGACGTCAGTCCTGCACACATGAGTTGCATTAGCTGCACGGTGTGGGGTATATATAGGAGGGTAAGTTTGATTATAAATATATGTTTTTTTATGGTCTGAGGAAGGGGCTAAAGACCCCGAAACGTCACAATAAAGAAACTGTGGATCTTAATACCAGGAGAGTGCCTGATTTCTTTTGGATTTACATGTTATTGTTCAAGAGTACCCTGGAAACTGCATGATTGTTTGGAGAGTGCTGGTCTGTATTTTGATTTTATATATATATATATATATATATATATATATATATATATATATATATATATATATATATATATATATATATATATTTACAGACATATAAACACATAAATACATATGTAAACATATATAGACAAGTATAAAAGTGCATTGGAGCCATTTGCAGTTAAGTAGATGAAAACATGTTAGAGCATATTTATGCAATATTCATTTAAAATAAAGGTTTTAAATATGTATTTAGTGTAAATATTTGACATTCCAATGTTCTGCACATAGCAGAATATGTTCTTTGTATATCTAAATAGATATTCCTATATATATCTGTACATATCTATACCTATATATAATCATCTATCTATCTATCTATCTATCTATCTATCTATCTATCTATCTATCTATCTATCTATCTATCTATCTATATTACACATACAAAAAACATCAGATATATGTATATGTATTGTGAAGAATGCTGGAATGTGAAATATTCATATTTTCATGTTGGGTTAGCGAAAATGAGAATATGCCATCGCCTTTGTGTGAGAGTGGGGTGTTAGGATTTTTTCCCACTTTTTTTTTCTCAATTGACTTCTATGGGGGAATATGTGAACGTGCACACGATATTCTAACTTCAGCTTTATGCACTTGTCGGGTTAGCCCAAGAGCAAAAACAGTTTACTTTCAACTCGTAATATGAGCGCAACCCGACAAGCACAAAAAGCTTACTTCTAGCACAATTAATGCTTGAGCTGAAGCTTTAATTTGCACTCCACTTGTAATCTGGCCCAATATGTTAACTCTGAAGTTGGCAAATGAAAAGCACACAATTTTCAGAGTTAAATTATAGGAAGGGGACAAAACAAATTATATATACATAATAGAGCAAAATTAAAGTATTTAAGATTTCTTTAATATAGATTGTCTCACCTGTGCATAGAGAAGGTCTTGTGGGACAGCACCAGCATTCTCCGAATTACAGAGAAATAGAATGCAGTGTAAACAATGTTTTAGCGAATCCTAGGAAAACACAAATATAAGAATAAAAAAAACTTTGTGACGTAACGCTACGGTTTTAGTATAGGATTAATAAGTGATGCCAACAGTATCTAGAAAGCAGTATAATAGAAAGCACATTTGTTGGAGGATATCATTTTTGTTTAAATGACCCTTGAAAACAATATGGTTACCCCCACCCCCCATCAAGGGGTTATTCAAGCATGAAACTGCAAGTAATTGGCAAATATGTGTGATGTACTTTTTCTTTCCTTAGATATGGAGAGTCCACAATGTCATTCCAATTCCTAGTAGGATATTCACTCCTGGCCAGCAGGAGGAGGCAAAGAGCACCCCAGCAGAGCTGTTAAGTGTCACTTCCTTTACCCATAACCCCCAGTCATTCTCTTTTCCTCTGTCAATGGAGGATGTGAAGTTGGTGTCTGAAGATATTTATTCCTGTAATGGGTACTTTTCCCTGCAAGCAAGGATTGGGGTTTAGCTGTGTCCACGTCAATCTCTTGAGTAAAAGTAGTGGTGGCTTTTAAGCAGTTAGAAAGTGGTGAGGTGGTCCTTGCTTTGTTTTCTGACATAATTTCAACCCTAGTTATAGAAAGCCAGAGTTGGATACTCTGTTCTTTCTTTTTTCTACAGGTCTCAAACTGGCCAATTTCTTTATCGCTGATGCTGACATGCAAGTCATTAGACTGGGAGCCAAGATGTCTGACTTCACTGTCCTAGTCCGCAGGGCTCTGTGGCTAAAATCTTGATCAGCTGATGTTACCTGAAAGTCCAAGCTCCTGTCGCTACCTTATAAGGGTAAGACCCTGTTTGGTCCTGGTCTGGCGGAGATCATTTCTGAAGTTACGAGTGGAAAGGGGTCCTTTCTACCACAAGACAAGAAGAATAGACCTAAGGGACGTCAAAATTCTAATTTTTGCTGCTTTTAGTAACTTCAAAGGTCAAAAGTCTTCCTCTCCCTCCTCCAAACCAGAGCAGTCCAACTCCTCTTGGAGATCCAATCAGACTTGGAATAAGGGTAAGCAATCAAAGAAGCCTTCATCTGAGACTAAATCAGCATGAAGGGTCTGCCCCTGGTCCGGATTGGATCAAGTGGGGGGCAGACTTTCCTTGTTTCGACAAGCTTGAATATGTGATGTCCCAGACCCTTGGGCTGTGGACATAGCATCTCAGGGTTACAAAATAGAGTTCAAGACTCATCCGCCCAGGGGCAGATCCCTCCTATCAAGATTACCTGCAGATCAGGTAAAAAGAGAGGAATTCTTAAGCTGCGCTCAGGACCTTTCCTCCCTGGGAGTGATTGTTCCAGTCCCAGTAAGGGAACAGGGTCTAGGATTCTATTCAAATCTGTTTGTGGTTCCCAAAAAAGAGGGAATTTATCGACCCATTTTAGACCTAAAGTGTCCAAACAAATTTCTCAGGGTACCGTCTTTCAAAATAAAAAACATTTGTTCCATTCTTCCTTTGGTCCAAGATGGTCAGTTCATGATGACCATAGACCTTCATGTTCCCATCCACAGGGATCATCACCAGTTCCTGAGATTTTCTTTTCTAGACAAGCACTTTCAATTTGTTGCTCTTCTGTTTGGCCTTGCCACAGCTCACAGAATTTTCACAAAGGTTCTGGGGGCTCTCTTGGCAGTTGTCAGGTCTCAGGGAATTGCAGTGGCGCCTTACCTGGATGACCTATTGGTTCAGGCGTCATCTTTTCAACTAGCAAACTCTCATACAGAGATCTTGTCTTTTCTACGTTCCCACGGATGGAAACTGAATCTGGAGAAGAGTTCCCTTGTTCCAACTACAAGGGTGTGTTTCTTAGGGACCATCATAGATTCCCAATGAAGATTTTTCTGACGGAGGTCAGAAAATCCAAATTTCTCTCATCTTGCCTCTCTCTCCAGTCTACTGTTCGGCCATCCATGGCTCAATGCATGGAGGCAATTGGTCTGATGGTCGCTTCCATGGACATCATTCCCTTTGCTTGATTCCATTTGAGAGCTCTACAATTATGCATGCTCAGACAATGGAACAGAGACCATTCGGATCTGTCTCAGAAGATAGATCTGGACCAGTTGATAAGAGACTCTCTCTTGTGGTGGACTTCTCAGGATCATCTGTCTCAGGGCACATGCTTCCGGAGACCCTCTTGGGTGATTGTGGCCACGGACGCCAGCCTGCTAGGCTAGGGAGCAGTCTGGGACTTGTTAAAGGCTCAGGGCCTATGGATTTGGGAGGAGTCTTCTGTCCCCATAAACATCTTGGTGTTGAGAGCGATCTTCAATGTCCTGATGGCTTGGCCTCAGATGTCCTTAGCCCGGTTTATAAGATTCTAGTCGGACAACATCACCTCAGTGGCTTACATCAACCACCAGGGTGGAACTCAGAGTTCCTTGGCCATGAAGGAGGTGTCTCAGATTATTCAGTGGGAAGCTCAAGATTGTCTTCTATCTGCCATCCACATTCCAGGAGTGGACAACTGGGAGGCGGATTTTCTGAGCAGACAGACCTTTCATCCCGGGGAGTGGGCTCTCCATCCGGAGGTGTTTTCCAGGTTAACCCTAAAGTGGGGGGTGCCGGAGTTAAATCTGATGGCGTCTTGTCAGAACACCAAGCTTCCAAGGTATAGTTCAAGGTCAAGAGATCCTCAGGCTGCCCTGATAGATGCTCTGGCGGTTCCTTGGAAATTCAGTCTAGCATACCATAGTTTCCCCCGTTTGTTCTCCTTCCACGAGTCATTGCTCGTATCAAACATGAGAGAGCATCTGTAATTCTGATAGCTCCTGCATGGCCTCGCAGGATCTGGTTTGCAGACTTGGTGAAGATGTCTTCTCTTCCAACTTGTAGGCTTCCTCTGAGGAAGGACCTTCTAACTCAGGTTCATTTCCTCCATCCAGATCTAGTTTCTCTGAAGCTGACTCCTTGGAGAGTTAACGCTTAGTTTTGGCTAAGCGAGGATTTTCTGATTCAGTTATTGATACCATGCTTCAAGCTCGCAAGCTGGTTACTCGCAAAATTTACTATGAGGTATGGCGCAAATACCTTTATTGGTGTGAATCGAAAGGCTTCTCTTGGAGCAGGGTCAGGATTCCTAGAATTTTGTATTTTCTCCAGGAAGGTCTGGAGAAGGGTTTGTCAGTCAGTTCTCTGAAGGGTCAGATTTCTGCACTGTCTATTCTTTTACACAAACGTCTGGCAGATGTGCCAGATGTTCAATCCTTTTTGTCAGGTCTTGGTCAGAATCAGGCCTGTGTTTAAACCTGTTGCTCCTCTTTGCAGCCTTAACCTAGTTCTTAGAGTTTTACAGCAGGCTCCGTTTGAGCCAATTCATTCTGTAGATATTAAGTTGTTGGAAAGTTTTGTTCCTTATTGCTATTTCCTCTGCTTGCAGAGTTTATGAACTCTCGGCTCTGCAGTGTGATTTGCCTTACCTTATTTTTCATGCGAATGAGGTGGTCTTTCGTACTAAATTGGGGTTTCTCCCTAAGGTGGTTTTGGATCGAAACATTAATCAGGAAATTGTTGTTCCTTCCTTTTGTCCTAATCCTGCTTCTCATAAGGAACGTCTTTTGCATAACTTAGATGTTGTGCGTGCTCTAAAATTTTACATACAGGCTACTAAAGATTTTCATCAGTCTTCTGCCCTGTTTGTTTGTTTCTCAGGAAAGCGTAAGGGTCAGAAGGCCACTTCTACTTCTCTTTCCCTCTGGTTGAGAAGTAGGATTTGTTTTGCTTATGAGACTGTTGGACAGCAGCCTCCTGAGAGGGCTGTCTCATCTTCTTGGGCTTTCAAAAATGCCTGTCTTGTTCTCCCTCCCTGTTCATTCCATGTCCTCTAGCTTGGGTATTGGTTCCCACTAGTAACTGGAATGACATTGTGGACTCTCCATGTCTTAGGAAAGAAAGCAAAATTTAAGCTTACCTGATAAATTTATTTATTTCCGGGCCGAATGACTGGGGGTTATGGGAAGTGACACTTAACAGCTCTGCTGGGGTGCTCTTTGCCTCCTCCTGCTGGCCAGGAGTGAATATCCCACTAGTAATTGGAATGACGTCTTGGACTCTCCATGTCCGGAAAGAAAGAAATGTTTTAGGTAAGCATAAATTTTGTTTTTATTGGCTCACCATACTATATGCAGCAGGAAAGGCTATACAAAGACAGGCCAGAAGGACACGTTATGCAGGTAGAGAGGAGCAGGGGACACTATGCTGGTACAAACTAGCAGTACAGACCTTGCATGAAAAGGCCATTAGGTTACAATATGGAGGGAGAGAGCAGCAGGACACGTTATAAAGATGCAGGCTAGCAGGACACAGTGTGTAGGTAGAGAGCAGCAGGACAAGTTATAAAGATGCAGGCTAGCAGGACACAATATGTAGGTAGAGAGCAGCAGGACAAGTTATAAAGATGCAAGCTAGCAGGACAAAGTATGATGGTAGAGAGCAGCAGGACACGTTATAAACATGCAGGCTAGCAGGACACAGTATGTAGGTAGTGAGCAGCAGGACAAGTTATAAAGATGCAGGCTAGCAGGACACAGTATGTAGGTAGAGAGAAGCAGGACAAGTTATAAAGATGCAGGCTAGCAGGACACAGTATGTAGGTAGAGAGCAGCAGGACAAGTTATAAAGATGCATTCTAGCAGGACACTTTATGTAGGTAGAAAACAGCAGGACACATTATAAAGATGCAGGCTAGCAGCACACAGTATGTAGGTAGAGAGAAGCCGGACACATTATAAAGATGCATTCTAGCAGGACACTTTATGTAGGTAGAAAACAGCAGGACACGTTATAAAGATGCAGGATGGACACAGTATGTAGGTAGAGAGAAGCAGGGCAGTATGTAAGTAGAGAGAAGCTGGACACGTTATAAACATGCAGGCTAGCAGGGCACAGTATTTAGGTAGAGAGCAGCAGAACACGTTATAAAGATGCAGGCTAGCAGGACACAGTATGTAGGTAGAGAGCAGCAGGGCAGTATGTAAGTAGATAGCAGCAGGACAAGTTATAAAGATGCAGGCTAGCAGAGCACAGTATGTAAGTAGAGAGCAGCAGGACAAGTTATAAAGATGCAGGCTAGCAAAGCACAGTATGTAGGTAGAGAGCAGCAGGACAATTTATAAAGATGCAGGCTAGCAGGATACAGTATGTAAGTAGAGAGCAGCAGGGCACCTTATAAAGATGCAGGCTAGCAGGATACAGTATGTAAGTAGAGAGCAGCAGGACACGCTATAAAGATGCAGGCTAGCAGGACACAGTATTTAGGTTTTGAGAAGCAGGACATTAAAGTAGGTAGAGAACAACAACAAATTATACCTCAAAATGTGCTGTTTATTGCAAAAAAAAGCAAAACTATGTTGTTAAAGGATAGTGTTCTCTGAAACTTAGGGGTACTGGGCATAGGTAGCCATAACTCAGCCCCCTCTGCAATCTAGAGGGCATGAGATCCTTTATTTGCAAGAATACAATTTCAAATAGAGGATTGCATGGTTCTCTCTCAATAACTTCATTTTTAAAGGTTCAGGTTTCTAACACCAAGGGCCCGATTCTTAAAACTTTGCCGGGCTATGTGAGGCTCACTAGAAAGGGAAACTTTACTGGGGAGAGAAGAGCTAGCAGGGGGGCACTGTAAAAATTAAATCCTACAGTCAATACAAATGAGATTACTCTGCTTTCAGTGTATTGTGTCTTCCAATCACCTCTATTTTGTATGCACGTTTTTCTATTAGGGTAATATGAGTTTTTTTTGTGTATTTTGACACTATCTGACACCTTTTAGTTTGTGAGAAAAAAAAGTGAGAACATGAACATGTTTACAGAATACAATAGACAAGAACAATTAGAAAAGAAGAGAAATTTTAGCTACACTCATGGAACTCCCTTGTTCAGCCACTAGCAGAGGCGGGTAAACTAAAATCAAATACCCCTTTATGAGATATACTGTTCTCAAGATAAAAACTGCCTTTATAGAATTAGAACAGGGACTTCATAGTACTAGAGACATTTCTTATAGAATCTCACAAGCCCAGATAGTTTAACAATCCCTAAGTATGAAGTAATAAATGTCAGTGGGCATTAAAATTTAAATCTCACTTGTAATTAGATTCATCATTGCAAAATAAGAAAATAATTTCTGTTAAAAGATGGGTCATGGTGTATTCAGTATGAACATGCATCATTAAATCCCAGGTGAAGAGAATAATATATGAGTAAGGGATAACATAAAGTCGTTGTGTGACTGGATAACTAACTATATTCTTGCATTTACTTGCTTTCATTCATTCACTGATTCATTCATTCCTTCATTCATTTATGAACTAGACAGCCACTTAGATGCATGATTATTTAACTACATTTTAAGTTTGATTTAAAAACAGTATAAATAATTGTAGTTGTATTTCTACATTAAGATTTTTTTGCCCCGCCTCTAAATAAAATAACACAAAATAAAAATGGTCACCATAAAGGTCTGACTGAATTCCCAACCTGACTGTCTCCCATTCTTCCTGTTACAATTTAGAATTTGCCTCTATTTTGAACTGTGCATCACTTATAGCACCTTCTTAGCCTTGTACCTGATTGTCCTTTAGTAGCTGCATGTAACACTCTTGGTGCTGGCTGCAGTTTCTTATATCCATGATGAGGGTCATGCCTAGTTCCCGCAGCTCAGGCCTAAGAAAGCAACAGATTGGGTACAGTGTCATGTATGTTCTTCATTATCACTTGATACCACACAGAACCTGACTGTAGTAGGTGTGCCCAGACCTCAACTCATATACCCAAAGCAAGCTTAGGCAAAAGGCAGCTACCATATAGCTTTGTAAATAATCCTCTCATCTGTCAATCAATACATTCTCTTCACTAATAACCCATAAACCACCACTTATTTCTTACTTACTTCTCCACTACACCATAATAGCCACATGCCCCCCCCCCCTTCCCCTGACCTGGCTTAGTTGCACAGCTTCCCAATTTAAAAGCCCATTTTCAAACTCTTTGCCTAACAAAGCACCTTTATTTTTTTCATATACTTTTGCTATATTTAAATGGATTAGAATAACAATGAAGTGAAAGAGAACTGTAACAATTCTATTATTGTGTTATGCAGTGTTTATAAGTATTGCATATGTTTTTTATTTGTCATTATTAGTAACTGTTAAATGCCAGATCTCAAGGGATATGTGGGACTTTTTGTTTTTAAGGGTATGTAATATTTTATCATGAGGACAATGCTGGATTAACTTGCAAATACTGAGGTTGATCACATTCCTTAAGAACAATTTATCTAATGTCATTTTTCTACAAAACTCACCATTAAAGGGACATGACACCCAACATTTTCCTTTCAGAATTCTGATAGAACTTGACATTTTAAACAACTTTTCAATTTACTTCTATTTAATTTTCTTTATTCACCTGGTCTCCTTTGTTGAAAAGTATACCTAGCTAAGCTCAGAAGCAGCAGTGCACTATTGGTGGCTCCATATAGAATCTATTTATTATTGGCTCACCCACTGTTTCAAAACAGCTCAAAGTAGTGCCATGTTACTCATTCAACAAAGAATACCAAGAGAAAGAAGCAAAATTGATAATAGAAGTAAATTGGAAATGTATTTAAAATTGTTTGCTCTATTATCTGGATCATGAAAGAAAACCTTTTGTGTTTCATGTCTCTGTCTATAATCATTTCTAAAGGATTGTGATCAACCCTACTATTAGCTTAATCAGTAATATATATATATATATATATATATATATATATATATATATATATATATATATATATATCTTGCTTAACAAGTGTTGTCAGATGAAATTAAATTATAGTAAATTAAAATTTAACAAATTGAATTCATCTACTTGTTACAAAGTTATTATGTTTTTTTTTTATTTGTTTTTGACTATCATGTGATTGGATGGATAAAAAACATTTCAGGAAATTGTTCTAATGTGTTACAATTCTCCTAAAAATGAGGAAAATGGCAACCCCAGGTGATCGTTTCGTCTTTCAGTTGGCCTTGTCAGTTAGGTGCAGCCATGTCCTTCTAGGCACATTAAACACATAGTTAAAGTCAGCTCCAGAGCAGCAATCCACTACTCTGACCTAAATGAACACATTTGGTGAGCCATGCTCTTGAGCTTATCTCAATATGCTTTTCAACAAAACATGCCAAGAGAATGGAGTAAATTTATAATAGAAGTAAATTGTCAAGTCACTTAAAAAGACTTGATCTATCTGGATCAATAGGGCTTAATCTTTCCTTTCATGTCCCTTTAACTGTCTCAGAGGTGGAAGTCAACTTGATCCAAATAGCAATTGTGTATATATTTTTTTCTTCCACAAGTGTGCACAGTTACTTAACTGTAAATCATCTCAGTTATCTGCTGCACATAAGCTGTTTGGGATGTCATGCAGTCACCAGCAAAGACACCAACATCAAGGCCCCCAATCATCCACCAATTTGTGGAATATTCCCATACCGCCTAACATTTCTGGTTAATACACTACTGTTGAGCTCCTGTCTGAACTAGGGTTGCCAGGTGTCCTGTATTCAACTGGACAATTCCAGTATTTTAGCAGGCTGTCCAGTAAAATCTTAACATAAAATACTGGACACTTAAATGTCCATTTTTTTTTAAAGCCCATGGATTTTGGAGAAATAGAAAAGGCGTCCTATGCCTCAATGCATGACAAATATGAAACAGAAAGAGATGAGTGACAGTCAAAGGGGTCAAATCACTACTGTTTATTTGTGGTGCCATTGGCTGACAAGGGCTAAAAAGACTACTCAATTGTGAGTGGTTAGATCAATAGTGGTGGTTTTTTGGGGGGGGGAATTGTGTGACCACAGCTATCACGTGCCCAGTCACCTAGAGGTAGTCCAGTATTTTTGTAGTGGACAGATGGCAACCCTAGTCTGAGTTGGACTTGGACTTGTGATTGGTGGCTACGCTAGTGATTTGCTCATAAGTCTCTGAACTTTGCCACTCTGGAGCTGACTTTATGTGTTTAACCCCTTTGTGTAGTCAAGAAAATGATGTAAAGCATTAGATCTGTTTTATGTCTCTTTAAAGGGACAATCTAGACCAATGATTCTCAACCCAAGTGACCTCAAGGCCTGATTAATTTTAGCCAGATGTCTCCAGGGCCCGGTAGTTATAATATATATATATATACTCCTCTCACTCCCCTCATCCCCCCTATTGGTGTCAGTGGGGTAAGAAAATATATACTTTTATTGGTGTCAGTGGGATGGCATGAGTTACCTAGACTGTCCCTTTAATGTGACTCTGTACTAAAAATGTTCTCTATTCCATGTAAAAGAGTATTCTGAAATGTGTTAGTGTTTTTTTTGGTGACTGTCCCTACGATGAATTAATCAACTTCTGTTAGAGTTGGCCCTGTCAGTCAGTGACCAATAGACACCTGGGTATTAGTTTTAAACAAATATTCAATTTCTGTTATTTTCACTTTAAATTTAGAAAGCTTTTACTGTAATCAAGAAAAATATTTTAACATGGTTATCTGACACTCTTACATATGCTGCATATTAAATTTACCAGATTGGTGTTTAGGTGACAGGCAAGATCTTGCATGGGGGGTTAAATCTGCCAGCGTAAAACCTGACAATCTTGACATTTAATAAGTTAAAAACTTTTTTAACCTATTTATATTAGAACATTTCTTAAAAACACAATGCTTGTACTATATAGCTCAACATGCTTTACAATATGATTTATCTTTAAAAACCCTGAATTTCTTTCTTTTTTCACTTGTTTTCTAATCATGCATTTTGCATAGTTTTCTTCTTAAACGGAAAGAGTCCACAGCTGCATTCATTTCTTTTGGGAAATAAGAAACTGGCCACTAGGAGGAGGCAAAGACACCCCAGCCAAAGGCTTAAATACTCTCACTCCCCTCATCCCCCCAGTCATTCTTTGCCTTTCGTCCCAGGAGGTTGGCAGAGAAGTGTCAGAATTAAAATTTTTAGTTTTTTGTCTCTTATGGAGGGTAGTACTCTTCGGCATGGGACAGGAGTTTTAAGTAGTCCTGTCAGTCTCTCAGTGAGGGCTTGGATGAAAGTTAGAGTCCGGAGATGCAGGGAGAGTCTTTCTGCGAAACCATCCCGACTCATGTTAACAGTACCTCAAGCAATCGGCGTTGTCAGACTTCACTCCGCTGCCTGCTTTTTTCTCTCAAGTCCATGGCGGAGGCGATGCTACTATCCGTCAAAAAGACTGTGTTCCTATTCCACGGCGTTGATTCTGGTTTCATTTTACTTTATTTCTCAATGTATTGTAATGTGAATGTTTTCCGGATAGGCTACCACCTTGCGGGTCTATCTTATCACAACGGTCTCAGTGAGTCTCTTTTAGTATCTTGGAATCAAGGGTTAATATCTCCTGAGGTTGGTTATTGAATGGGGGGGTTTATAATCATGTTTGTTATGTGATTCAACCTGCTTATGCGCGATGTTTATGGGCACGTGGTTTGGAACATTGAGGTCTTTGGAAGTGACGCAGCCTTTTGGTTGGGCGCGCTTTTTTTGGACTGTACCTTTCACTTTATGTCGGGCGTGGTTCCGTTCCGTTTTTCATTTCCGCATTCCCGACCGTGTGGCAAAGGAAATGTTCTAGTCCGCAGGGGTCTGGTCATAGGAGGTGGTGAGTGCCCCAGCCATTGTGGGTGTCAGGTGCCATTTTTGTTTTACTACTTTAGTCCATATTTATATATCCTCTACCAGTTATGGAGGATTCTGATGCTGAGACTGTGCATATTTCTGATTCAGTTACGTAGGATTCTGATACTGAGACTATTTTGATTTCAGATTCTGTTTCCAGACTGTGTTCTGTGTCTGGACTGGCCTCGTTGACACATGTCAACCAGTTTTGTTCCGTATGCCATTTTAGAGCGCCTTGTTCCTCGGGCTTGGGGAATCAAGGGATAGCTGAGCCATCTGCCTCTGGGGGTCCTGTCCTCAGAGAGGCGAGTTCCCTACCAATTCATACTTCTACACATGCGGGTAACCGAGTTTCCGATTCCTCCATGCAGGGTGGCGTGTCCCCCTGGAGGTTGCAGCACGTTTTCACTTCCATATAATGTTGGCGTCTGCAAAGTCTAGACGTTTATTTGAGAATGTGCTCGTGCCCTATTGTCCTGGGCCTTCTGCCTTGGGGAGGGCCTCTACAGTTCTCCGTGGGTGTAACTGTCCCTGAGTGTTGTACCTTTCGTTACAGGATTGTGCGACTTTGCGTATTGCTCAGACATGTTTTTCAGTTATTGAATGACCCTATCGTTACCAGATACAGGGATTTTCAGTCTGCTCAGTAATCTCCTGATTGTCATTTGAATGAGATCTTTCCCAGTTTTTTGGAAGATAGGGCTCCGTTTAGCTGGTCATGCGGGTAGGCCTGTGTCTTTTTGGGCGATAACCTCCGGGTTGCCTTATATTTTATTTGTATCCGATGGGATGTCTTTTATTTGCTTTTGTTTCCTTCTGGAACCTTCTAGGATCGATACTCTTTGTTCTTCTTCAGAAGTTGTTTTGGACACTTTAGTTCTATGTTAAAATGTCAGTTTTTTTCCCCTATGAGGGAGAATATAACAGCTTACCAGTTAGGACCCTAAGTGCAGGCTGATCCTGTTGAGTTTGTTCGGTCTTGCGGCTGTTCAGACATGTGGCGCTGTTCTACTTGGCTGGTACAGTAGAACGGCAGAGTGCTCAGGTTTTCATTGGGTTTTCATTTTCAACTAAGCATTTGAGAGGACCTGTGGGTCCGTAAGGCAGGATGGATTCTTTCAGTCCTTATAGCCTTCAGTCATAGGTGACCGGGTCAGGGGAGTTTTTCTGCTGCATCATTCCAACATCTGATATCATCAGAACCATGTGTTTTTCTCCCCCATGCAGGGGAGGGTTGGAGGGCTTAGTGTCCCGTTTCCGCAGTTTGAGCGGTTTTGCCTTCGGTTTCAGGGGTCTGGATTGCCCTTGTGGGCCTGATCCAACAGCTTGTATCAGATTAGGCTGTCTATCATACGGAGGGTTTTAAGTTTGAAACCTGTTGCAGCTCTTGGCACCTTGCAGGTGTGCGCATCCCCTTTAATAGTGTATCTAGATACTGTTCTTTCTCTTGACGTGTACTATCTGTTTGAGTGATGCTCTTACTCTTGACGTGTACTGTCTGTTTGAGTGGAGACCTTTGGGTCTCCTTCCATTGTCCCGGGTGAGTTGGATCTGTCTTTCCGGGTGATGGTTGGTCTTTGTGGGGACTTTGTTTAGCTTGGGGTTTCCCGAAGCTGGGAAGGTTTAGCGCCTTTTTTCTTCCCTGTGTCCTCTGCTGGTGTGGAGGTGATGGGGAGACTAGCCCTGATAGAGGGTTTTTTTTTACCTCAAGGTACAGTATCCCTTATGTTGTCCTGAGGCCTTAAGAAGTCTCTTCATAAGACTTCTAGCCTTGCTCCTTGGAGCGTTGGACTTTGGATAGGGGTGGTTCCTTCCTTGGTCGGGGCTTTTGAGTTCTTCTCACTATCCGGATTCTCTGGGTATGCATTCATATCCCTTGTATCTTGTTTTTTGGCCAGTTGCGGTGTTTAGTTCTAGGGTAAGGTTGCCTGAACTATTAGGTGCCCGGACCTGTTTTTCTGCTGAGTCTTCTGGTTGCTGAGGCTTCGCTTGGCCTTTTTCCTGACCCATTCTTGGGTTGTTTTGGAATCTTGGATCTCAGGGCTGGTCGGGGTGTTCCACGGTAGGGGGAACTTGGGCTATGTCCTTCCTCCATCTACCTGGCCTGGTCGTGGTTGGCCAGGTTTTCAGAGTATTTATTACTCTTTGCAACAGAATAGCCCATGTCATCTAGTGGTTAGCTGTGTGGCTTGCACCTCAAGGGTTATTGGTTCATACCCAGATGCGGGAGCTGGATGTCCAATTTCTGGTGCACCTTAGCGTTGCATTCCCCTGGTCAGCTTGCCAGTGTACCCGTGGATTCCCTGCTCTGCAGGGGAATGGGTTGGCTGTGCCGCTGCTTGGCAAGCTACTTGAAGGGGAGGTCCTTTTCTAGGACATTTGTGTTTGGGACAGTTGTTGCCCTTCCGGCCTTATCCCTTTTCTTTTGGGGATATTCTCCTCCCTATGGAGATGGAGTCCTTTCTTGGGGCTTCTCCTGGATGGGAGGTAGAAAGGTGGGATTGGTTCTCCCTGGGGTCTTGCTGGCTCCAAGTCAGACTTGTTGGGCCTTTATTTTGATAGATCCTTAGGTCTATGTTTTCAGAGTCGGGTTGTACTTGTACTCTGTGGGGATGGCTGTGCTATCCTTACGCTCGTTCCTGTACCAGTTTCGGGATTCTTCTGATCCCCTATTTTGGATCCCTGGGGCTGGGTTGGTCCAGCTGGGTATGGGTCTACAGGTCTGGATGGCCGAGCGGTCTAAGGCGCTGCGTTCAGGTAACAGTCTCCTCTGGATGTGTGAGCTTTGTTGAGTCTATCCGTTAGCTCAGTCTGATAGGCTATAGAATTTCCTTTCAACTTGCTCCATCAATTTCAGAAGAGGGTCTACTCTTCCTTCGGGTTCTAAAGGATATACTCTTCTTCTCTGGGGCCTCAATTGAGGTTTTGTGTTCCCCTTTTTAGGGACCTGTAAAGGCCCTGCGGTTTTGTTTGCCTGGACTGTGCCCTCTGTTTTGGGGTTGTTTTTGCGGTCTGTTCCTTGCTTGACTGCTTCTTCTTCCCCGCAAGTGCCCTCTGTCTTTCTGATATGGACTCTGTGTTCTCAAACTTGGGGTTTTTCGCCTGGGTCTATTACACGTTTTTCGTGGTTGAATACTTTGGTATTCTATGTTCAGACGCTGGGAGGACTTTGCCTCTTCAGTTGCATTCAGTGCTTGCAGGATGTTGAAGAGAAGTCTGTTCTGTCTTTGTGCCAGGTCTTATCCCGGGTTTCGCTTGGTATAGGTGTGGCTTCCTTTTCCTGTTTGGGTTTCTGTGAGCTGGGCTCACTCTTGGAAATGTTCTTTTTTGTATTAGGGGACCTTTCGGTTTCCTCGGTTCCCCTTTGCTTTGTTCCATTGGGGGTTTCGGCTGGTGTCCCCTTCACTAGTGGGGGGTGAGTGGTGGGGGACCGTCTGTTTGGGCAACGGTGTCTCCTGGAGGACTGTTGGCTCAGTCGAGTCTGTTTTGCAGTGTCTAGTTTGGCTTCTGGACTAGCTGCGAGTCAGTATTCTTGGGGCTTTTCCTTTAAATTTTTTATCAGCTTCGGACGAATCGGGGTTTTTTATTGGGTAGAGGTTCAGGCCTGGTGTCCTCAGTATGGGATGCCTATTGTATCCTAACGTCTTGACAATCAGTGTCCTCTATAGCTTGGGTATTGTTTTCCCAAAAGTAATGAATGCAGCTGTGGACTCTTTCCATTTTAGAAGAAAAACATAAATTATGCTTACCTGATAATTTCCTTTTCTTCTGATGGAAAGAGTCCACAGCTCCCCACTCATAATTTTATGTGGGGCGTCCTTATTATTCTTCTGGCACCTTTCACCTGATATTTCTTCTACTGTTCCTTGTTCCTTGGCAGAATGACTGGGGGATGAGGGGAGTGGGAGGAGTATTTAAGCCTTTGGCTGGGGTGTCTTTGCTTCCTCCTGGTGGCCAGGTTCTTATTTGCCAAAAGTAATGAATGCAGCTGTGGACTCTTTCTATCAGAAGAAAAGGAAATGATCAGGTAAGCATAATTTATGGGATTTTTTTTATTATGGTTGTTATACCTGAGAAGGGAGTGTAGATACAAGAGAAGTGTCTTAAAGTCACTTTGGCAAGGTGCTGCTGATACTTTCTCTGGACTTATAAGCAGCAGGGCTCTCTTATCTTTGTCTTGGCCTCCTGCAAAATAAAGTTGAATTAAAAGAAATAAAAGTATATTCATTCAAACAACATGCATTTAGGAGAGAGAATCTTACCTGTTAAAGAAAATAGACCTGATTCCAGTAAATCCCAGTTAACATCTCCAATCAAGCATTTCATATCAGCAATGGCTGACCCCTGCAACAAAGCACTCTGGGCGAATGTCTCATCTGGTTCTGTGTTTATTTTCAGAATGGATGGCTCATCTGATTGGTTAGTGGGAGTAGTTGAAGGAGAATTTTCTAAATCTAAATAGTGAATGTAGTGTTAGGTCAGTATTAGTGATTACAATAAAGTGTTTTCTCAACTAAAGTTAAAAGAGATATTTATAATTTAACATTTCTGTCGTACCCAGTTTTGAGTTTTCAATCTTTTCATTCCAGTCTCTTTTTTCTTCCTCTTCCTCTTTAGATTTCATGATAGAGTGTGGCTCCTCCGGTTGGATATCATTTTTAGCCTGTTCTGTTTCATTTTTAGCCTGTTCTGTTTTAAGGACTATTTTCCTTGCCTCAGCCCTTAAAGGTCCTCTGCCTCTCTTATTTCTCTTTTTCCGTCTCCCTCTCCCTGTCCTCTGGGGTGTCTCAGTAATCTGACTCCAGGTAGGAGGCTTTTCTTTATCTGAGCGAATGCTTATCCCATCACCTAATGTATTATTGTTGTCCGTAGTGAGATCTTCAATGCTTTCTTGTACCTTTTCAGTCTCTTGACCATCAGCCCATGATCTGTCTCTCCTGGTCACTGAAGCCTCCCGAGAATGAGAAGTCTCCAAAACTGTATCACCTCTATTTTCTGTCAAGATCTGTTTGGTACTGTCTACTTCATAGCCCTCATTGCTGTCACTTACTAAGTCTCTTTGATTAACATAGATAGGATCAGTTTGACTCGGTCTTGTTGGATTGTATGGATCATCACCAGAAAGCTCTCTTTTACTTTCTTCTTCTATTTTATCAATAAACACATTTTCTTTTTCTGATGCAATACTTACATTGATAAAGCATCCTTCAAGCCTACTTGATAAACTCTCATCTTCCTGAACACTGTCTTTGAGCAAAGAGCCATCAAATTCCCAGTTCTCCTCCTTCTGTTCCTCTTTGGAAACCCATGCCTGCCTTTCAGGTAACACCCAAACATCATTGGATACATCATTCTCACTGTATCTCTGAAGTATATCAAGTCCTTTCCTCCATTCTATGAGAACATTATTCTCAGTGGAAGAATTTGTAGTATCAATATCCCAATAATTTGTCTCCTCTCCTTTGGACCTACACTGGTCATTTGCTGCCCCAGTACAAGATCTTTCCTCCCAGGTTTCCAGTTCCCTCCCTTTCAAAGTGCTCAGCGACCCTACTTTTGCAGGTCTTTTTTGGTGAAGCCAAGCCTGGTGTCCCTTTTTTTTACCTTTTCTACTTGGAGCTGTTTTTGCTCTACATACCCATGTATCCTTGTAAACGTCTGTGTTTCCCCCAGCACATTTCCGTGGTGGACTCAGCTCCACGTATTCCCCTTCTAGGCTATCATAAGGGGTAGAAAATGAACCTACTATGGGTGAGATAGCGCCTCCTTGCCAAACCTGTATGTCTCCTTGATCATTTGGCAACAAGAGTTGAACATTGATTTTGGGCTCCACCAGTTCTCCACTGGCTATGCCTCCATCTCCAGGGCTCCGACTCTCCAGCGGAGGCATGAGGGGACAAGGTGGACATCTCCTGCCAACTATAAATCCATCTTTATGGATGAAACGTGGATATATAATCTCAGACCAGGCCAATCGAATGAATTTTTCCTCAACTGCTGCAAGACAATTTTCTAGCCGTATTGAGCTGCGGTCTTTATTGATACTATTGAGCCATTCTGCAGTGAACAAGAATGAATGAGAGGTTTCGGGAACCACAATTTCTTGCACCCCACTTCCATCCTGAGAAAGACACTTAAGCACCAGTCGGGGGGAACACTCCAGATATGGAACTACCTGCAAATAGAAGTCCCCAGGTTTTAGGAAGTGCCAGGGAAGGGAGGAGAGCTGGATAAGGATCTTCTCACCAAGACAGAGCGGCCAACCCTCATGAAAAAAGAGGAACCCACTGTATTGAGACTGCAAAGAAAAAACATGTAAAGTTTTAGTCTAAGAGAAGAGAGTGATTGAATAAAAAGAAATATGTAACCATATAAATCCAGTTTACCTTTGGTTATAAATTATTAATATATGTTCTGCTTCAATATACTGTATAAATAACTATGTGGAGCAATAGAATGACATGTTGATATATCAAGATTTGTTAATATATAATAAAAATAGGACCCAAGACAAAAACAGCCAAAAGCAACCTGATAAACCTTTGTTACCAATAGCCTACACATCCATATATTCATTAATTCATTCATTCTCAGGTCTTGTTCATGTCCAAAGATTCATACTATATCCTTGTCATGTATCGGCAGTCTATTCTATGTATCAATCACACTTACCATAAAGAAGTAGTTTCACAAATTATTTATGCTACCCTACAACATAGATTTGTGACAAGAATACTCCTCTTTTTGTGAAAATGCTTTCTTCACAAACTTTAATGGTTTCTAAGTAGGCTGACCATATTGCCGCTTTAAAAAGGGACACATATGAAAAATACATATGTCAGGGTTCTTATACAAAACATTTCTTTAAACAGCCCTGACATATGTATTTTTCATGTGTCCCTTTTTAAAGCGGCAATATTGTCACCTTATTTCTAAGGTTATTTGACGAAGCATAATGGAAAAAATGCTTTTTGTCTATTGAATATTTTATAATTTTTATGTCAAATTTTAACTTTTAAGAGTATTATGTGTACTCCAAAATGGTCTCAACAGAAGTACTTTATACCTTGAACAGTGCATATATATATATATATATATATATATATATATATATATATATATATATATATATATATATATATATATATATATATACATACTTTATGTATGTATATATATATATATATATATATATATATATATATATATATATATATATATATATATATATATTTGTTAATAGGCAGTCCTGCCTTGCGTACATTAGTTTTACTGCTATTTCTGCTATAGGCACATATTGCCATAAATTCAAACATCTTGAAAATACAAGGCTTAAGCATATACATTTTATGTGATACATAGCTACAGCACATAACTTTGCAAACTAAATAAACCTATAATGATTATAAAAAAAGGTTAAAGAGCAACGTACTGTTAAAACTAGTATAATATCTAACAATCTTTGCTGTCAGCTGGACATCGAGGAAGGCAAAAAACTCCCAATTACATTTTTTTTCTAAATTAAACGGACACAAAAAGCCCAAAAAATATTTCATGATTCAGATAGAGCATACAATTTTAAAAATATTTCACTTTACTTCTATCATCTAATTTGCTTTGTTCTCTTGGTAAACCTTATTTAAAATAATACCTAGATAGGCTCAGCAGCTGGGAGCTAGCTGCTGATTGGTGGCTTTACATATATACCTGTTATCATTGGCTTACAGATGTGACTAGCTAGCTATCAGTCGTGCATTGTTGCTCCTTCAATAAAGGATACCAAGAAAATGAAGCTAGCTATCAGTAGTGCATTGCTGCTCCTTCAATAAAGGATGCCAAGAAAATGAAGCAAAATTAATAATAGAAGTAAATTGTAAAAGTTGTTTAACACTGTTTGTGGTATTTGAATCATGAAAGAAAAATGTTGTGTTTCACATCCCTTTAATTTTATAAAATGCCAGCCTATGCCAAAAAAAACCCCCAAAAAACAAAGTCTGTGTCTTAAACATCTGGAATCTAAAATAAAGTTGTCAAAATCACACAGCGCAGGATAATCAAACTTAACGGGAGAAACTTTACCAGTTTAGCAGTCTGTAGTATAAATTAACTCCCCAGGAATAGAGGTTGATAATGAAAATCTCTACCATAAAGTTGCTAAAAATATGCAATAAACAAAGCAACTGCAGCAAGGCTTGAAGCAAAATAATCAGATGGCTGAGATATATAGAAAATATAAATATCACAAATTTACAGCTAAAGTAAAAATGAAAAAGCCCACAAAATAAGAAGAGCTATTTATCAAATAATATCCACCTTGCAATAATGTGTAAGGTCCCACTAGCAGTTACATACTGAACAAATGGCTCCTTGATAATCATAACGCTGTGGCTTAAAGAAGTGCAGGAAAATGCTCCATGAGAAAGGTAACTGCACAGACCTGCAAAATACACAGGAACATTCTCCAGAAGCTGTTCCTCACAAACAGCATCTTCATGGGGAGAAAGATTCTATAGCATAGTAGAGCTTTCAGCTAAAATCACACGCGTGCAATCAGACAAGACCCCAACATCGTCGTCACACGTGATATTACGGAACATGGC